>NC_034598.1:38714370-38780312 GCF_900095145.1 Mus pahari
TTACATTTCAAATGCTATCCTGAAAGTCCCCTATACCCTCCCCAACCCTGCTTCCCAACCCACCCACTCCTGCTTCCTGACCCTGGCATCCCCCTGTACTGGGGCATATTCTTTACAGTTCTTTTAGGTATGCTTTCAAAATTTCTGTGATTATAATTTTGGATAGCCCTGAGAAATAGTAGGAGTCTAAGACATGTAGATGTTATATTTGTGTGAAGATAAATTAAGTGTGGGATGATAAATTAAGTAACATACATACACTACAGTATTAGAATTTAAGACTTCTAAGTTTGACAGAGGTCTTCCAGTCACCACTGTACTCTTTCCCCTGTGTTCTCTTCTTGACTTCTTCCCTCTTTCTCTTTTGCTTTTTGCCTTCTCTTTCCTCCTCCTTCCCTCCTGCCATCCACTCGAACAGGTTACTCTTAAACACAAAGTAAAAGAAAATAGAAATGCGGGATTCTGAAGAGCCACAGCTACAAAGCTAGGCCTCAAAGTGACTGCTAGTCTATCTGGCACACATAAGTTTTCTGGTTCTTAACAACTGAAACATTACATAAGGACTATTTCATGACTAATATCGATAGTAAGGCATATTTTTATAATTATTGGTTATTCACTTTCACTATGTTTTAAACTCTTGTTTTCACCATGACAGCTGCAACCTCCTATGTCTATATTCCCCTGCCCTTGGGAATGTCTGTCATCTCCCATGGAACCATCTGCCATATCTGATAACATCATCTGCAACCTCTTGTGAGACCATCTGCCACTTTGCATGGGACTATCTTACACCTCCAATCAGACCATCTGCCATCTCTTGTAGAAATATCTTCTCCTTTGATACTGTCTGCCACCTTCCATGTTCCTATACAACTTCCCATGGGGCCCTTTGCTACCTCCTGTGGGACTATTTGTCATCTCCCATGGTACTGTCTGTCATCACTTTCCATGGGACCATCTGTCCCTTTCCATGGGGCCACCTGTTCCATTTCATGGACCCATCTGCCACCTCCCATGGGATCACCTGTCCTATCTCAAGGGACCCATCTACAATCTCCCATGGGATCACCTGTCCTAACTCAAGGGACCCATCTGTCAATTCCCATGGGACCACTTGTCCCATCTCAAGAGACTCATCTGTCATCTCCCATGAGAACACCTGTCCCATCCCATGGATCATCTGTCACCTCCGATAGGCACATTTATCACACCTCATGGAACCATCTGTCACCTTCCAAGGGAGCATCTGTCACTGTCTATGGGCCTATCTGTCACTTCCCATGGGATAATCAGCCACTTCCCATTGGGCTTCTCTTCTACCTGCCATGTGACCATCTGTCCTATCCCATGGTGATATCTACCACCTCCCACAGGAAGGCAATATCTGCCACCTCCATGGAATCTCCTGTCACCTCCCATGATTGCTTCTACCACCCCTCATTAAGCCACGGGCCTTCTGACACCTCCTGTGGAATCATCTTTCATCTCCTAAAGGAACCATCTATCACCACAATATGCCCATATGCCACCTCCCATGGGTCCATCTGCCCCCTCTTATAGGAACATCTCCACCTTCCATTGAAGTATCCTCTACCTCCTACGGCCCGTCTGTCACCTCCATTGTCCATACCACACCTTCCATGGAACTATCTCTTCCCTCCCATAGGACCCTCTACATGTCCTCTTTAGAGGGATGTCCTCCAGCGCTGAATAGTAGTCTGAATAAAGAACCTGGCATTTTTCTCATGGACCTTCATCTGTAATTTTATGCAAATTCAATGAGGGTAGCATTTGTGATATTGACATTCATAGGGAAACTGAGACACTGAACAAAACATGGTCCATAAGAGATTTTAAACATTAATACTGTTAACAGAAATGAAGAGGTTTACTTGATATGTCAGAGGTTATTATTATAATGAGTGGTTTAGAGATTCCCCATAGCTTAAGATGTAGATGTCAAAAACTGGTTTAACCTTCTCTCCTCCAATCTTGACACTTCGCTGAGCATGTTGAAGTCACAGTAAAGTAGGGCTATTTCCTGGTCAAGTATTTCCATTGTGCCTCTGCGACCTTGCTTTGCCTATGACCTGGCCACAACAGTTGTCTTTCTCAGACCCTGCCACTCATTCTCCAGAATGACCTCCACTGCTATCTGTTCTGCACTTTTGGCCTAATCCGCTGCTTCCATCTCAATAATTGTTTACATCATTTGACAGTGCACCCAAGTCATAACCTCCTTCCAGATGAGAAACACTTTAGAGGCAAGGGTAAGATCTGCATGGCTATCTGCTCTGAGCTTGACAGAGCTGTGCAAATAATATTGTTTGGGATTTGGGAATGTGCAGCCTTGTTCATTATCAATATTTAATAAATTGAAGAAAGTTGATAAGCATGTGGAAACCTACTGGGTATGACTCACTCACCTCTCTGAAGCCTCCTTAATCCACCTCACACCAATAATCCCGAGTTATTACTTACTAAACTATCTTGGCCACTCTGGACCTAGATGGCTGCCCAAATGGGCTGCTCTCTCCAGGTTCTTACACATGGCTGCCACGCCTCTCTGTCCTGTAGTCCTCTCAGGCATGGTGTTTCTCCTCTTTTCCCCAGTCTCCCAGCATGGCAGATCTCCCCTCTCCTTCTCCTCTCTCTAGATCCCAAGTCTAGGAAATGCCAAAATCCTTCCTCTGTCTGACCTTCCCAGCTATTAGTTGTTGGCATTTGTATTTACCAATCAGAACCATCTAGGGGAGGGGATGGTCAGGTTCCCAGAATCTATATGCAGTCCCTGCTATTCAAGTAAGCAGTTTTAGGAACACAAATTAACATTAGAATACAATCAGCATATCAGCATTAGGCAAAACCTACTACAACTCACTGAGTAAGTTCTATCAGCTCAGTATTTATTTCCTGGATGACAATATTCATAGCCCCACCTCAGTTCTCAACTCAGTACAGTCTTTCTGTGAGCATCTGCATTTCAGGGGTTTAATAGCGCTTTAAGTCTTCAATATCCCAAGTGAAAGTTCGAAACCTGCTTATCTCTGAGCAACACCAACTCTAGAAACACCTTCAGCTTCCTTCTCCTACCTCCTGAGCCAGGGGCTCCCAGTCTAGTGGCTGGTTTCCCCCTCATACCCAGCTGTACTAACGTCATGTCTCAGTCACAGCTTGTATCCTCCTAACCCAGAGACTTCACAACACCCATAGCTTATTCATGTTCCAGGTCAAATGATATTTTCTCAGCATTCCCTGAACAAATATATAATGCAAGAACCCTCTCTTGACTCCAGTCCACCTTAAGCATCATATCCTCCTCAGAATAAGAAGAGTTAATATTAATAACTTCATGTTTGTAGTTTTGTCTCTTCTCACAAAAATATAAATATAATGAAGGTCTAATATATGCTAGCAAAGGAAGATGGTATCTAAAAAGTACTTAATTATGATATTTAATATCATGTACATGAGATATGGACAAATATATCAAAACATAGGTATTTAAGGATACCCCTTAGATTTGCTTTCAGAAACTGTAAACTGTTATTGGCTAAAGGAAAAATGCCCTCAATGAAGGCCAGGCTTCTTCATCTACCACCCTGAAGTGCTACTGTCTGACCATGTCTGTTTTCACAGGGGATTCCCTTCATTCTCATTTACCTCATAGAACATTCCCCACCCTGCTTCATTCCCAGAGAAATACATAACTCATCATCAGTATTCTTCAATGGAACAAACAAATAAAAAGCTAAGTCTTTTCAAAACCAGGCAAACACTATAAAGATGCTCTAATGACTATTCCTTTATTCATCTTTCATTAAATGTATCTTGGCACTGTGTACATGTTCCAATAGAGCATGGACTCAGACCTAGAGATGTGTTAGAAAGATACTCTTCATCTATAACAGAATCAAAGCTGTTCCCAACATTCACAAGGTCACCATAATAGAAAGCAATTGCTTCCTTAACTGTAACATTGTAGCGAAATAATATTTTGAAAATAGCCAATGAGACGTAATTTTAGTTTGCAGCAGTGTTTGACTTCTTTTCAAGAGTGTAATGAAAACTTTGCTTATCAGTCTGTTTTCATTCTCTTTCTTATTAGTTATTCTTGTTTGTTTGTATTTTTCCATAAACCAATTGCTATTGCCAGATGCTTACTCCATTCTAATTACTGTAGCTTACTGAGCACTCTACTCAGAATGAGATTACAAGAAAATTACAGACATGAGCCACACTTAAAGTGGCTTAATATGACAGTTGGATGGCGTTCACCGGGCCTGTATTACTTGGCGAGTGGAAGACAGTGTGTGATACAATTTTAGCCTTAGCTCGGGGGATTAAAATTAGTCTGCTTCTCATGTGATTCTGTGGAAGCGATTTTTAGAGGCTAATCTCTGCCAACAATATTTCCCACTTTAATTAGCAATGCCTCGTGGAGCTTAGTCCATTTGCCAGCTGTTTTGCTTGTCCACTTTTGTATAAAGCCCCTTTCAATATCATTAAATACACTTTTTTCTCTTTAATGCACTAAAGTCTAGAGAAAACTTCTGAGTTTATACCAATAACATATTAGAAATTCCCACCATTTTACAGGTTTCATTTTAGAGTAGATCATTTCAAAATAACAAAAAATGGTACAAGGAATATGAAAAAGCTTCGATGTCATCAGGGTTTGTTATTCTATATATATTGGTATTTCTTCCTTCCATATTTACATATACTTACCTTTAAAAAGCTGTACTTTCTCCAACTCTCACACAACACATGTTATGATCACAGACAGAAGAACCTTCGACGTGTCTATGACAACCATGATACTCACCTGGAAAAGCTTCTTTATAATTAGGCTTATTGAAAAATCAGGAAACACCCACATGAATGAAATGCAGTGTAACCATCCGCTTCTTATTTGTGTCGGTAAGAGTGAGGTGTATACTTTTAGTGCATAAGGTTTCTCATGGGAGATTATGTCAATCACAGTGTTGTTCAAAAAAAAAAAAAAAAAAAAAAGCAACTATTACCAAAAGCTGGCTTAAAAGATTGTCTTGAATCAATCCTCTTGAAGCCGCAAAAGCAGAGAAAAGTTATGGACAAACACACATCATTGGCAGAGGAACCTGGAGACTTGATAGCATGTTTAGACATGCTCACAGGGTTGCAAACTTTAGAGCACATATTTACACTCATGGCAAAAGTGACTACCAGAATGTTAAGGACTGCCTGAAGTGTGTTCTTACTTTATATTGAGATTTTTGGTTCTCATAAGGAACTTCTGAATATTTGTATATTGCATAATATTTATATTCTTCCTAGTAAGTTTGTAGAAGTTGTAACAACTATTTTGTTGTTTGTTTGTTTCTTTGTTGATTTTCTTGTTTTTGAGAATGTAATGGCTAACAGTATCACTGAAATTTCCAACTATTTTATCCTAGGTTCTTATGTTGTCTATACAGATAGTCTGCACATTACAGACATAGAACTTCTACCTGCCCCATCCTGAGTTTTCATCATGTTGTCTGTCATTCAGATGGTGCATATCTTACAGACATACAGTTTTTCCCAGACAAAATAACCTAAAACCTGTTACAAGTTCTCACAGTGTTTATGAAAATAGCATTTATGGAACAAAATGGTAATGACACTTGGCTTCTGAATATAGAGAGAGCTGATATCAAACTGTCTGGCTGTTACCTGGCAGGCTGTAAGAAGAGAGGTTTCAAACTGGCAGAGGATCTGAACACAAACAGCTCTATGGCCAACATAGTCTGTTATGACTAAGGAAGAAGCCAAAGGATGGGCATGGTCTTTGAAAGATGTTTGCACATGTTGCATATTCATACTAATCTAGTATAATGAAAAGAGGACTAAAAATAATCCATTTGCAACTATTAGAATTAGTTATCATGTAATGAACACTGATTTTATTTTTTAATGCACAATAAAATAAAAGCCATGTATTAGACATCCAAGAACAAAGGTAATATCAGTTGAAATTCAGCAGAGTTCACATATTCCTTCGTTCTTAGATTCTTTCAGGTGCAACATGTTCCTAAACTTCCAGTCACACATGTGACCTCTGAGCCAGGTGCAGTGAGGAATACATAGAACTATGGGGGCTGTTGTAGCCCATCAGTTAAAGTGCTTGCTAGAGATGCATGGGGACCAGAGTTTGGATCCCCTCGAGATCCATGCAAATGCCTGAGGAAATAATGGTGGGCTGCCTATAATTCTTGCCTTGGACAGTGGACACCAGAGATTCGCATAGAGCACCATGTCTAGACTTAGTGAGTAAAGGGAAATAGTCATTGTGGATGATGGTCATATAAACTTTGAACTTCCACATGCATGGACACACATGTACAAGTGTGCCTGCACACATGTATGTGTGTGTATATGTGTATATATATTTGTGTGTGTACATATATATATATATATATATATATATATATATATATATATGAGTATATATGTGTGTGTGTATGTATGTGTCTCTGTGCATATATATATATATTTATATTTATGTTTGTACATAAGTGTATATATATGTATATATATATGTGTGTGTGTATATATGTGTGTGTATACATGAATTCACAACACTGCATTGACATGTGAAAATGGAAAAAAACTCAAAAAATATAAATGAAACCCAATACATGCTGCCTTCATAATTGCTTCTGAATTCTCTGGTTCACATCTTCAGTTTACAGGGTAGCAACAGAATTTATTTTGGAGATGCATAAGAGGAAGGCAAGAGGTTGCAGTGTGCTGCTGTTGCCATTCTCCCCTTCAGCAGCTCATCATCCTCATTAAAACCCCTGCTCCAAAATCATTCCTAATATCTGATTCATCTTTCCCAAGGGTCTCAGAGTAATGATGCCCACATCTTAAGTCTGCTCAGTAGCTCCATACATCCACAAAGAATGGCTGGCTCTGATCTAACCATCCGTCTCAGAAAGTCGATAGGGAAGTCTCTAGCCATTAATTTGCATGAAGTTAATACTCTTTAATGATTTATTCCTAAGAGAAATAACTTGCTGAATCATGAAAAAAAATGTGGATTTTTTTTTCATAGTTTTGGAAACTAGGCAGCATAGTTTAGGAGTGGTAATTAAATCTTGAATCTCTGAACTTCAGCAGTGATCCTATAGGGAAGGCACTACTTTCTGCAGGTGAGAAGAACTAATTAATTGGGAAAAGACTGCAATTTAAACTTCCATTGTGTTTTTCTGATTTTCTTGTGTTCTATTTTCAGAAAATTTATTCTGAATGAAAAGAACTTTCTGTCAATTGCCAATATCCTCACCATTTAAAAGCATATTAAATTAATATTTGTATATTCTAGCCTATGTTAATGTATCTTCAAGAGTTTTCTAAAGAAAGAACTTTAAGATACAAATAATATTTGATTAGAAAGGGCTTACAAATATGTGTATAGTGACATGAAGAGGAAATGATATATTTCATTGATGCTGAAAATAAATAGCCCTTTAAAATATGTCATACATGAGACCTAAAGAGTTAGTATTTAATAACTGTTTTCCAGTTGTGTTCCACACTATACTTTTCATAATGAATATAAGGATATATTGAATGTTTTTGTAACAATTGCATATTTTGATGCAAAATTTTATGGTGTCTATATTTATAAGTTTGCAATATCATAGTGTTTGCTCAAACACTAGGTTATGAGCATTTCTGGGGCAGTTTTACTCAGGACTGACTCATTAGCTTATTACAAAATGGTCCAGAAATAATTGATTATTTTAAATAATACAGAGAAAGAGAGAGACAGAGGCAGAAAGACAGATGTACCTTCAAAGAAAATTTGTTTCAGGTTATGGAAACAATAAGTCATTGCATAAATGTGTTATATTTGACTTTACAGTGTCGTTCAGTGAATATCTACTGGTAAAATAAGATTCAAGGATCTTCAGTAGAAGACTAAAGTTTGCCTGTATATATGTATTCCTCTGTGTGTGTGTGTGTGTGTGTGTGTGTGTGTGTGTGTGTGAGTGTGTGTTATGATTTATCTGTCAATGAAGTGGAATGGCTTTGACAGTTCTTTATAAATTAGCATCACATCCAAACTCATACTGAGGAATGTTTACCTATGTTTTTCTTCCTCTCTTGTTTTTATTTAATTAATATTTTTGAGACAAGGTTTCTCTGTATAGACATGGCTGTCCTCCAGCTCACTTTGTAGACCAGGCTGGCCACAAATTCGGAGATCCATCTGCCTCTGCCTCCCAACTGCTGAGATTAAAGGCTTGTGGCATTACCACCTGGCTTGTTTTTATTCTTATAACTGATCATTTTGTTTTAGTTATCTAAATTTTACTCTATAATCACAAATAGTGGACATACTTTAAGTGTAATGTCTCTTGTGTCTTGAAGCCATAGCATCTGATATAGATTTAATGTATTTTGAATATATAAATGGACTGGGATTCTCTTTTAACTCGAAAGTAGTTTATTCTTACCAAAAAATTTTGTGTTTTCAAGTAAAATGTGGTGTTGCGTTAAGATCTTGTCTTTTCAATCGCGATCACAGCATCCTTGGTGAATTTGTAGGATAACTGAAGGGCTTGTATTATTTTTATACAAAAATTTATTTTCCTAAGACAAATGATGTATCCTTCTACCATTAAAGAAAAATTGATCATTTCCTTTAGCATAGTTTTAAGATAACGTTTAAAGTAATTTTATCAAAACAAAGATTTTAATGTTTTGTCTAAAGGCTACCTTTATCTGCTCCTTTATCAATGAGACTATTATTTGAGTTACTATATTTGAGATATTTTCCCATGCATCTCAGAGCATAAAGTCTAAATACATCTTAGCAAAGACGTTAAAAATAAAGAAGTACTAATTGAAGAAAAACAAATGTAAAGTTTGTTTTTAAAAGTTAATAAAACTTAATTTTAGTATTTACTTACAAAATTGATCTTTACTGATTTTTATCACCAAAAAGGTGTATTTAGTTCTGGACAAAAAATCGAAATTTTAAAGTTATAATAAGTCACTTGAGTCCATTATATTAAGGACTTTGCCTAAAAATTTCTAGAAACAGTGAAAGTTGAACCATAATTTAACCCAATTTTAAAAATGTGGTACAGAACTAATCAGAATTCACAACAGTTAAATAAATAACTTTTACAAAGCATATATTTAGACATTTGTAAATCAAGTCTTTCAATTACATTTTCTATCTCTCAGTCTTTATTACATGTTTATATTATATACATAGCATTATTCAAATCATTATTTCAATTAGTGTTTTCTACTGTCATTGATGACAATGTAGGTAATGAAACACTGATTGACTGGCTATAGCTTTAATGCCAAGTGACAAGAAGTGTATATATTTGGCATGTTCACTTCTTTCACATTTAGTTTTTATTTCTGTCTACAAATCATTGTAAATTGGTAGGTTCCCACATGGCAGAGGGAAGACACGGTTTCAGTGCCCAGCATAGATACACTCAAAATGCCCACTGCTCTGATTTGCAGGAAGGATTATGCCATAGGGCTCATGTAGGTGTTTGAAAGATCCATTTGCTTTTGTTTGTGTATCTGAGGGTTCCTAAGAGGGAATAATATTTGAAAATCCAAGAAGCCACTCAAACTGCTGCTAACTCTCTTTACCTTCAAGAACACAGGAAAATCAATCAATCTCTCTCTTCTCTCTCTCCCTCCCTCCCTCCCTCCCTCCCTCCCTCCCTCCCTTCCTTGCTCCCTCCCTTCCCCCTCTCCGTCCATCTATCCTCTGTCATCTATCTATCTATCTATCTATCTATCTATCTATCTATCTATCTATCTATCTATCATCTATCTATCGTCTATCTATCCATCTATCCTCTGTCATCTATCTATCTATTTATCATCTATCTATCTATCTATCTATCTATCTATCTATCATCTATGTATCCATATATGATCTATCTTCCTATCTATCCTCTATCATCTATTTATGATTGTCTTAGTTAGGGTTTTACTGCTGTGAACAGACACCATGACCAAGGCAACTCTTATAAGGACAACATTTAATTGGAACTGGCTTACAGGTTCAGAGGTTCAGTTCATTAGCACCAAGACAGGAAATGGTAGCATCCAGGCGGGCATGTTGCAGGAGCTGAGAGTCGTACATCTTCATCTGAAGGCTGCTAGCAGAATACATGCTTCCACACAGCTAGGATGAGGGTCTTAAATCCCACACCATAGTGACACACATACTCCAAAAGACCATACCTGCTCGAACAGAGCTGCACCTTCTAATAGTGCCATTCCCTCAGCCAAGCATATATAAACCATTGCAATGATCGATCTATCTATCTATCTATCTATCTATTGTCTATCTATGATCTGTCTTTCTGTCTACCTATCTATTTATGATCTATCTATGTTCTATCTATTGTCTTCTATCTATCTATCACCTATCTATCTACTGTTCTCTTTTTCTCTCTTGTTCTCAGTCTACCTCTATTTCTGTCTTTCCATCTCTCCCTCTTTCCCCAATTCCTTCGGACTCCTTGTGTCTGCCTTCCCTTTTTCTTCCATCATTTCCTCCCCATTTTTCTCCTGATATTTTCCAATTTCCAGACATTAACTTATATAAATTAAGTGAGTCAAGAAAGTGGCAACACTGGGGCTAGAGAGATTGCTCGTCAGTATGGGATATTTATTGATATTATACAGAATTGGGGTTCAGTTCTTGAACTAACATGATGGTTCATAATCATCCATAACTCCAGTTCCAGGAGATCCAATGACTTCTTAAGATCTGTGAGCACCAAGTGTATGATGCACACATTTAAATACAGGTGAAACACACATACATGTAAAATAAACAAAGCTAACATTTTTTTGAAGAAAAAAAATGGAACTCATTATCATTACATTTTCCTGTTAATTAGTTAGAAGCCCCAATATTTTATTGCTGTATGGCAGGACATAATGAAGGATTTGACTCTTTGGTGGTGTATCTGAGAAGGCACCTAGAAACTCCATGTGGAGAGTTATTCAGTTCCACATTCATAACCAATTCGTCTTTCTCAGTGTTACAATGTTTCTAGAATTTTCACATAATACCAGCACTGCAATAGATACACAGTTGACTGTTATTAAGGGTACTGTTTGGTTTTAACCTATTATTAATTTATATTAATTACAACAGAAGATTGTTTTGCCTGGACTTGTATTTTAACACCACAGATGCCACTATGTTGCCACATATGAAAAACAACCACACAAACAAACCTTGCACATATATGACTTCGGTACAAAACATGGGAATTTTGAGCTAGACAGTTCATACTAAACAGGCCAGGACACTGTTACGTTTTCCGACTTTAGATAAAATTGCATTTTGGTTTTTGTTAACTGAGGAGTCCTAAGAGAAGACTCATTATATTTATCTTCAATTTGTGTATCTTAGTTTGGATAACTTTTCCAAGTAAAACTATCAAATCAATCTTGGCTTAATAACTCATTTTCAAGACAGCTCCTTTATCCTGAGTGTATGTACTCATAACGTTAGTCCCCACACTAGGGTCTACTCTAAGGTCACACCTAATATCTCTATTCATAATCTTCAGCCAGTGAACACTAGGGAATGCTCATCCTTGTATCCAGTGAAAAACTAGGCTATTTCCCACTCTTACATCACAACATTAGCTGAGACATGATAGCTTCTTTCCTTGAGTTTAAATAAACATGAAAAAAATAAGATAACATCAGCATATATAATAATAAATGTAAGTAAACTATGATCATTTAAATGCATTTTATATAAAGTGCATAAAATAGTTATACTATATTTGAATATGTTAAAACATTTATTAATGCATGAAATTATGAGAATGTTTCTACATCACCAGTATAGAGTGTAAATTTATATATAAATATATGAGAACGGAGGAAAGTAAGGTAATCTAGAAAAAAGGGTTGCATGCAACCTTATTTCCTGAATGTTAAATGTTAGCGAGAAAGGGATGACCCACCCTGTCGTACTTAAGACTAGACATAATTTCCTGCAATCATGAAGACACTCCTATTATTTCCCAATGGAACAAGTAAAGGACTCTTGAGTCAGTTTAGGAAATTCATATGGTGAGTGGTGAAATATAGGCACAGTGGAATGCCTCCTGTTTTCATGTTGGTAAGTGAGGTGGCAATGACAGGAGCTTTGACTTCCTCTTCAAGGTGGGTCTCAGGCATTTCTCACTAGGAATAGAGAATAGCAACATGGTCTTTTTATATTATTCTTTATAGACTGGGTCAAACATCAGAAGTCCTGGGCATTTGACTGGCCAACCACTGAAGGTAGATTTCCCACTACATTGTGGAGCTTCTATGTTTTCCTCTTGAGAGTACATGTGGGACAGCATCTCAGCATAGTGACAGCACACTCCAGATTCGTCGTCTCAAGAAAACCATTGGTCCATTTCATAGTGATGAGGAGCAATGATTTAAAGAACAGTCAATATTTTCAAAAGTGTCTTTGTAGGATGCTGCTTACGTATCTAGCTCTGCTTCTATTATCCATCCTACCACCTGTACCCTTGAAGACAGCCTGGTTTAAAGGCTGGAGGTCATGGCTTTGGTTTGTACTCAAAAGTAACAAATGAAGAGACTGTTTTGCTTGCCATAAGACATGAACAGACTACACTTAAACTGTAGACACCTTTCAGAGAGCTTGCAGACAGGGCTGTTAGAAAGCTTTTGCTCTTGTGGAATTTTCTACTTTATATATCAATGCTTGGTGCAGCCTAATTTCATCTGTTAGCAGGTAGCTAAGGGTAATGTGATACTGTAATTTTTTGACAATGTTGGCTCTTTCATTCCATGTCACTTATGACCTTTTAAATGTCATCTATAGTAATTATGTCTGTGGAGTTCTATATTCATTTGGCTAATAAGTTCCATCATGAGAATTGAAAAATTATGGCATTTTTCATCATTGATATTGTCTACCTGATAGAAAACCAAGAGGTACCCAGTGCCCCCTTTGTAAGTTCTTGCTTGGTGAACAGATTTTGAGAATATGAAATGATAGATCAATACAAATCCTTTTTTAAAAAATAATTCTTTAGGGAAACACAATTGATATAAAATCCAAAATTGATGTGTTCTCTAGAGAACAATTATGTTAAGGCATTTTAACCCACAGGAAAAGATCAAACACCAAGCATGAAGCTTCCTCTCTTATCTGTGAGATTGAAAACATAATTGTGACAGCTTCTATCCCCAGTATTTTGACAGGGTTTAAATGTGACTGCCAAAGTAACTATTAACTACACCAGAGGGTTGAGCATGCTAATTAAATTACCTCCTTAATAAAGAATAGATTGAAGTTATTCATAGCTCACTGTATGCCTTTTAAACTCTGGGCACACTTTGGAGTTCTCAAGCATAGTAATATCTAGAAAGTGATCAACTGGGAAGAGTTGTACGTAGTTGATCTGGCGCGTGTTGGCTAGAGACACAGTCCTGCTTTGAAGGTAATGTTTAAAATATTCTCTACTCCCTTATAAACATACAGGGATTTTTACCTTTATAAGTTTGTTTTCTGCAGTTCAAAAATCTCAAAGTGAGTGATAAAGTAGTCTCTGTCTAAATCATCTGATCGGTTTCAGCGCATGTCATGGTGGATCCATTAGTTGGCACAGTGTGGCAGTAGCTATAATGGTATCCTCTAGTTCTTGAGTCATAGACCTCCTTTAAAAAGAACATGCTTACTACGTGGCTATAGAGAGTCAGATTTTCTCCATATGTAGGGTAATGGGTTTACAGGGTGGGTTGTAGCCTCCTTATAGGTTGCTGGATGCTGAACACATTGAAGGCATTGTAGATTAAAATTGGAATTAAAACAAATGGAAATTGAACAAAGAATAATACAAGGGTAGAGATTCTGCATTTTCTTTATTCAGAAACAACCAGGTTTTCTCCTGAGCTCCTCTTCGTCCAGGCTGACAGTAGTCTATCTTCTCTGTCCAGTATGCGTGCTTTTAGTGTAATGTTTTCTGAAGTATAAGAGATCCTGTAATAAGCTCGTTCAAGGTCTCATATTGAAGTGGATTATTTCTGGAATCATAACAAGACTGGTGGCTGGGATGATTTTAAAATGATGACCTGTAAGGTCATTCTCATCTTGAAAGCTTTTAAGTGAAGTAAAATAAAACAGTATCATCCTGAAGAGCAACAAAGTCAGAGTTAACCAAGGGAAAGTGAAGTCACGTGGGCAGACTCAGCATCCACAAGGGAAGCCAACTTCTTTCTGACTTTGGATAAGATGTTGCTTTTCTTAATGAATATCACAGCAGTATCATCTTGCTGATTCTTTAATTTTGAATTCATTTTTATTCCTTAAATTCTTTCAGTCCTAGAGTTGGAACCCAGGTCACTGACCATGCTATGGAAGTGCTCAGCTGCTGAAGTCATTGCTAGCCCTTCTCCCCACCCCTTCCTCCCCCCCCCCCACATGCACACATCTTTAACATCATTTTGTCTGTTTTCCTTATAATGTTGTCATATTGGAAAGAGAAGCGTTAAGGCCATTATCTTCCAACAGCATAGGAAGGCTAGAGAGCATCAAGTGGTCTGTGTTAGCCATGAGTGTTACTGAATAATTGATGGTGTGATGCAGGTAATTAACTATGAAGTCATTACGGCTTCTCTGTGCCCTGACAGTTTTGTTTTCCTAAAACTGATAATGAACATGTCAAATGTGCTTTCCTGCTTCCTGTCATTTCAGATCAGCCTCGAGTGAAATTTGACAGAAGATGTTCCTACAGTTTACTGTCTGGAAGTGTTTACCCTATGGGATCCTCATTGCCTCTCTCTTGGTAGTCAGCTGGGGCCAGTATGACGATGGTAAGTATACCTTTACTTTGATCTCTGCAGTTAAATGAGGCCTCTTTCCAGTAATGGATATTGATTTGTAGTTATTTTCAAAGGCTATAAACTCATGGTAGTAACTAAGTGGATGAGCCTACAAAAGTGGCCATAGATATGTTTGATTCACTATAAAGACTGTAGTATGTAGAGAATCCAACATAAAACCTCCATTTTAATACTTATTAAGAAAGTGCTAAATTGCTTTGAAAAATATGAAGTTCTGCTAACGCCATTGAGTGAACACAAATAGTAGTCTCTAATAAAGCCAGCAATCTGATGGACAGCACAGTCTCCCATGAGTCAAAAATCTGTAACAGGAACAATAGGAAAAGCCTTAAGTAGCTTGAGGGCTAGTGCCACCACTACACATTGCTTTATTAGATTCCTCATGAATTTGTTTGGGAAGAGAAAAATGTCAAACTCTTGGCAATTGACTTCTTAAGTCATTCCATAAAAGCAAATCAGTTTTCTTTAAAAGAAAATCACCTACCGTAACATCAGAAGATTCATTACATTAGGTCTGTAGTGACCTAAATATATTTGTTCTAGTTTTTCAGTATGACAGTATGTTTTAAATACCACACAATAAAAATTAGGATATTTGTGTGAGATATACACCTATATGGTATATTTATTTATGACACACACATTTATGTATATATTATATACACACATGTGTTTGTGAAGTTGAAAATATGGACAAATTCCTTTGTGGGAATGCCTCCCTCTAAAAATATATTTATGTCTGTAAATTGCTATTGTTTTTATTCAATGTTTGTTCAGTACTGAGGGAGCATACACACTGTAGCAACCTCTTCCCTCTTGACTTGTTATCGGGTTGGACTCAGTAGTAGCACAAGGTGTGAAATTCTTTTTTTTTTTTACTCTGCTTAGCTAAACTGACATGCTGAAGATAAATGAGTATTCTCCAAATGTGTTCAAGTTGTACACAGATTCAGTTACCCTTGGTCCTCGGTATCTGCGGAGGTGAATATCTTTTGGGATGGCAGAACAATCCATAATGTTTATTCATAAAATCAGAAGATTTACCCTGGAGTGGTCCCGCTAATTAGCACTCTGTTTATGTCAAGTACATCTAAATTAAATGTTCACAGTTTTTCCTTTAGTGGGAAATTTAAATAACTGGGCCAAAAACATGAATTTTAAAAAGTAGTAATAAATAAACAGCTGCTTGGAATTTTAAAAATACAATTTAAGAGGCATTCAAGTATATTGAAGGAACACATTTTAATTGAGCTCTGGGTAACAAAACAGTGTGCCCATATTTATTCCATAAAACATTCTATTCTCATTTATATTTAACCATCATGTTGAGCAGGCAATCCATTTCTCATGTTATACATTCACAAAATATGTACTTTTAGCAAAGCAATTTGTGTAATCAGATGAAGCCACCCATGTTTAAATCATAATGCTATCAATGGATTTCATTCCTAAGCTCATTAGAGCTTTTGCCCTTTTCTCAACAGACTTGTTCAGCCTTTACTATAGGATTATGTGGCGACTATGGTTATCATGCAGTTAAGTCCTTGAAGGAGGGTGTAATATTGTACCTTTCTCTGATGGCCAATGCCAAGGCTAACCCTTAAAGGCTTCAAGTCGGCTGTCTGCTCAGCCCCCAGGGTCTTCCCAGCTCACTCCCAGAGGTGAATGCATTGAGTTTTGGATGAGGCTGATAGTTCAATGAAGAATGCAGGTCCTTGAGTTCTGCAGTTGTTTGATAGGGTTTTGCAGGATGTGTGTGGCTGCACGCATGCCTCAGTATCCCCTGTCTGCTTATACACCAGGACAATTCTCATTCCGTAGCTGTACTTCCTGCCAAGCTTTTGCTCCTATTACTCACTCAATTCAATGATCATTGGCAATTTGAGTCTTCTCAGTTATATATGAATAAAATGAATTTTTTTCCTCAAATTCCCATATGACATCATATATTACCTTTGTATGACACCAGTAGTGAGTGAGCGTGTCATGAAGAACATACAGGACCACTTTACTGATCACGGAATACAGGTAGATAGAGGTACTGTTTATCCAGCGTCTGTGTATAGATGCAAGGTTAAGGTTCATGCAAGGGAAGAGTGACAGCAATAAGGAATAAGAGAAAAAGTCAGATGCAAAGATTACTTTTGCCATTGATTATTAACTGGTTAAATGAATGCCTTATAATAGCTGACTGCATATTGATATACAGAACTTCAGAGAAAATTGAAGGAGAGAGGTAATTTATCATCTCTTATTAATTTATCATCTTTAGTTAAATAATTAATTGCTAGACCAGTAAATAAATAAATGAAAGATGCAAAACATTTTGGGCTTTGAATAGTTTTATAATTCATATATATTTTCTTATCTAAATATAAGGAAATGGAACAAAAGTAGGCACTACTTATTTAATAAATATTGTTTCTAAATAGAATATTCAAGTATTCTTGAGATATATAAATCCTTTTAAAAAACATTAGCTGTTTTTAAGATTTTATTTTAAAATTTATTTAAATATTTAGATCTTTAGATTATTTGAGTATTTCATACCTATAAATGCATATTAAATATGTATGTATATTTGTCTTAGTCAGGGTTTCTATTCCTGCACAAACGTCATGACCAAGAAGCAAGTTGGGGAGGAAAGGGTTTATTCGGCTTACATTTCCATACTGATGTTGATCACTGAAGGATGCAGGACTGGAACTAAAGCAGGTCAGAAAGCAGGAGCTGATGCAGAAGCCATAGAGGGATGTTCTTTACTGGCTTGCTTCCCCTGGCTTGCTCAGTCCACTCTCTTATAGAACCCAAGACTACCAGCCCAGAGATGGTACCACCCACAAGGGAACCTCCCCCCTTGATCACTAATTGAGAAAATGCCTTACAGCTGGATCTCATGGAGGCATTTCCCCAACTGAAGCTCCTTTCTCTGTGATAACTCCAGCTGTGTCAAGTTGACACAAAGCTATCCAGTACAATATTATTATATATTTTTGACCCAATTTAATCCTCTTTCCTTCCCCTCTAAGTCCTGTCTTTTACTTCTCAACTAAGTATCCTTGCACTAGAATTATAGAATAAGCACTCGTCTCCTCCCTTGATAAGCCTTCATTGTTTTGTTATGATTCAAATGATCAAATATTCTTACCAATGTCTACTTTAATTTCCCCTTGCCCAACATTTTTTTTCCTTACTTCATGTATTCTGATTTTGTTTGTTTGGTTGGTTGATTGGTGGTTGGTTTTAAATAAGCTGAGTCCACTTAATGCTGTCTGTATATACCTAGGTATAGGACCATCTACTAGAGTACGGGTAACCTTATGGCGGCCACATCTCTGACGAAAGTTGACTCTTTATCCCCAGAAGCCATCAATTGCCAATAATCTTTCAACTAGAATTTGGGAGAATGTGCATAACATCTTCCAGTACCATGAAAGCTAGCCAAAAGGATGAAGCTTCCACAATGGGTACCAACTTAATTTCATAAAATATCTCATCCTATCGAAGGAATAACTATTAGATTCATTAAAAAATGTATAGAATATTTACTTGACAATGGTTACTTAATCTATGACATGGTTTTATGACTAGGCAAGGATTAATAACACATATGAGGTAAAGAATATTCTGTGAGGTTAAAGACAGTAAATTTACCTAACCATCAGAGCAAGTAGAAAATTGGAGAATATGATTAACTTTCAGCTTATGTTATATGATGAATGTTAGCTGGCTGCTAGGCTTGGTTTTTCATCTATCTTCTAATGGTGAGGAACTGTGCGTGTGCTTCTATCCTCAATACAGAGCTGTAAGATGTGAAAACACATGGGTTTTGTGGTTGTTTCTATAACATTTTCCTAAGAATCAATTTTGTGCACATAGCCTTTGCTATTCTGTACTCTAACCTGGAATACTTCAGTGGCTTCAGAATTCTGCAGTAACCAGCTCTCTTACTGTCAATATGTACAGGCTGGAGGACGGAGATAAAAATAGACAGAGTAGGAAATTAGATTCTGATAAGCAGTAGAGCGCTTGCTATACCTAGGGCACACAAGCAGCCACACATGCTATTCCCAAGATTCCACAGAAGAGCCAGCCTGGTGCCAGTCTTTCAGGAATTCTCTCTGCTCTGTTGAGTCAGGAAGTGAAAAGTCTAGCTCAGCATTCCATCTGTGTGACATAATTAATAATGATTGACAACAGGATGCCCTCTTTGTGGTTCTGAGATGAGAAAACTTGATATTATTGAATAATCACATCTTAGTCATGTAAAAAGACAGAAATCATTTTTACTGTAATTTAGATTGAATTAGAACAAAAAAAACCCCACTTTAATTGTGATTTTACTTGTCTTGGTGTCATCTAAGACTCTAGTATTACATGCTAGCCTGACCCTTCTACATGGGTCTCTTTCAGCCAGTGCATATATCTTTCCGCGGCTTTACAAATCCTCTTAAGCTCTACAGTTTGGTTTTTCTCACAACTCTCATGAAACTGCATTTTTCTAAAGCCTCCAGTGGCTCCCGTGTTGGACGAATCCTGTAATTCTCTAGCATTTCAGTAAGAAGGGTTATTGATCCACTCTACCGATGACTTTATTGCTTTCAGGGGTTTTTTTGCATTGACCTTTTCAGAATGTCTGGCTACTAGCTTTCTGTACCATCTTCTCATAAATACTCTACCTGTACCTCCTGTTCAATTTGGAGATCATCCCAATCTTGTTTATAATTCACTAAAGAGCCATAAATCATACTTAACAGCATGTACATTTTATAATTGAATAAGGTCCTGTCCTTGGCTGTTATTTTCTCCCCTCTTCTCTTAGTCTGTGGGTCCACTATGTATGCTTTCAACTGTGCTCTACTCTGCCTGCTAGACTCTCTACAAAAACACATATTTAGCCAACATTTGCTTAAGTGTCAAACTCTGGGAAACAAAATTAATGCATCCCATGTGATCTAGTAGACTAAGCATGAATAACACTTGATTTACATAATAATAGACGGGGGAATGGTATACATATTTTAGGGAAATAAACAAAACCTGTTGAAGAATTTGGAATTTGGTTAGTCACAGAGTGATTACACATGTCTCTTGGAAGTACTGTGAGTTCAAAGGACATAAGGAAAGTACTTTGAGTTCAAAGGGCTTAATACATTATATGAGTTATACTTTCAATGTTTAATGATTCATGTGAATGTGCATATCAGTCCTAGGAGAGCAATAAGGTAGGTACTGTTTATAATATTCATTTATTTGTACTATTAATCAAGATTCTTAGTGGTAGATTGAAAAAAACAAGCAGATGTTGCCATCTTCCCATGAAGTTAATGCATTGATACAAGACAGAGGGAGAGCCTACAGACGGAAGACACAAATATGGCACTGCCAATATCACACAATGGCTTACACTGGAGCAAATTATTAGGGTATGCTATGGCTGGCATTCCCTGAGGCCATCTCCTCTTTGACTTGCAGAAAGTCACCCTCTTGTACCTTTTCAACTGCCTATCTCTGAGTGTTACAATCTCTCTCTCTTTGCATCTCAATTTCTCTGTTGTAATCTATTTATAAGAACAACTGTTAAGTGGGATTAGGTTCCATTGTGAGAGTCTCTTCTTCAAAGGCTCAGTCTCCTGGGAACAGCATCCATTCTCATGTGTGACAGTTAGTTTTAATTGTCATAGAGATACGTCTAAAAAAAAAAAAAAAAAAAAGAAAAAAAAAAGATTTTCAATAAGAAAAGATCCAGACTGAGGTAGCTTGTAGATATGTGGGGAGGGGTTTTGATTTATGTGTGAAGACACAGCCTTAAACTGAGGGCCACCATTTCCTGTTATAATGGACTGTGCATATATATTTTGTGTATATATTTAGTGTGTGTGTGTGTGTGTGTGTGTGTGTGTGTGCTAAGCTGTAAACATGTAGGCATTCATTTTTCTTTTCTTCTTCTGTTCTTGACCATAGACGTGATGTCACTAGCTGTTTCAGACCTGATTCCTTGACATCCTGGCAATGATGGACTGTAATAAGAAATTGTTAGCTAAAGTAAGCCTGTTGGCCCTTAGCTTAGCTTGTATTTTGTCAGGGTATTTTATTACAGCAATAGAAAGAAAACTGGGATACAGCACAATGGGGTAGAAGTAGATTTTAGAAGGTTTTAGTCAGGAGTCTTGGTCTACACCCCCTTAACAATAAGAAAGAGGTGTTATAGCTATCTATGCCTTAAGGCAGTGAGAAATTATTGTTATTTCGATAATAAAAAAAAAAAAGTCTCTGGGACTCCAGCTAAGGCATGATCACAGACAATAAAAACCAGAGGACAGAACAGCTCAGACTTCTTAGATAAAAGAAGGGAAGTAGAGGTCCTGAGAAAAGCAGGCGTGAGGAAGAGAGAAGGGTCTTTCTTTTCTTTAGGGCACTTTGCTAGGATAAGATAATGAAAGCATCATTTATACAAATGCTCAGGAACTCCTCTTCCATTTCTCCCAACACTCCCTCTCCATTTCTAGGGATTCTGAGTCCCTGGTCCTTTGGTGATTATCACAGTTGGGCTTGGAATGAGTATAGATGTACATTGTTTCCTACTTTAATTGTGTAGCCCTCTTCATATTTGTTGTTCAGTATGCTCGTTTGGAATAAATACATAAACGAAAACTCCAGACCTTTGTTATATCTCGCATAATAAGCAGTGTTCTTGGTAAAGATTCAGTTTTCTCTGATGAACTATTGAAGCATCAAGCTATTTGCAAGGATGTTAGACTATCTGTGGGTAGTAAACTATGCGCAGGAATCATGTTTTACTGTTGGTATACTGCACAAAGACCCTTTGCCATCCTCAGTTCTTCTCCCACAGAAGCAGCTAAGAAGGCCACTCGTAGTCAGATAAACTTTCAGAAGATGGCCTCAGTCTGTCCTATAATAATGGATTCACTAAGGAAGGGTTTTTCTCTTTCTTTGCCTAGTAACACCAATCTGTCTTATAGGGTGCTATTCTGTCTTTAGGATGCTATTCTGCCTTATAGGATGTTATTCTTAGGAAGAGGCAAACAAGCACATACTTTCTCCAAATAAGAAAAAAGCCACAGAGCAAACAAAGAGACCATGAAAATCCCACCTAGGTGAACCACTGAGTTTTTGGGGGGTACTTTGTGGAGCATGAGTGGACTGTGCCTATCTGAGTGGGGATGCCTCAAAAGTAGAGGCATCCATGAAACTCCACTCTGGCCTAGACAACAGCTCAGTTTCCCTTCCCTTCTCCCTTCCCACTCCTCCCCAACTCCTCCTGTCTCCCTTCACAAAAGGGAGGGCCTCCCAGGGATATCAATGGAATACAGCATATCAAGTTGCAGTCAGAGTGATTATTTTAAAACCACACTGCCTTTCCCTACCCTAAGTTGTCTGCTCTGTTCATCTTTTCCTTTTCTGCTCTCCTTCCTTTACTAGGTCCATGCCTTCTCAGGTTTTCATCGATGAGTCTCCCTATTCCTCCTCCTCCTTTTATATATACATATACATATACATATACATATACATATACACATACACATACACATACACATACACATACACATACACATACACACACATATATATATATATATATATATATATATATATATATATATATATACTGATTATTTCCTTTTGTTCAGATACTCTCTCTCTATCGTAACTTCATTCAATTCTTAAACTTCTCGTATTTGTAGTGATTAGTTTTTTTCAATATGCTATATTTAGCATCTCATACATGTTTAAGTAATATTCTTGTGTATCTGGAACATGCAATTTCTGTCTGTTCATGAAGGTTCTGAAAACCACAAATCATGTCATTATTTATATGAAAGGAACACTCAAAAAAAAAGAAAAAGAGAAAAGAGCACTCATTACAGTAGAAACTAGTTCTCTTTTTTATTAGATATTTTCTTCATTTACATTTCAAATGCTATCCCAAAAGTCCCCTATACCCTCCCCCTCAACCTGCTCCCCAACCCACCCATTCCTACTTCCTGGCCCTGGCATTCCCTTGTACTGGGCAAAAGATAACTGATGCTTTCCTGCCTTATTGTATTCTACATGATTATTGTGTAATAATTCACCCTTAGTACCTTTCTACATATTGTACAAGACAGACACAGAGACTCTCAATAGCTTCTCCAGTTTGTTACAAGTAGGAAGGACATCAAACTGGGATCGAGTCTGTTGTCTCTGCCACATGGAGAAGAGTCACAGCCCTCACATATTCTGTCATGATGAATTGTATGTGATACCAATATTATCTACCTTCACATGGCTGTGATACAACAGCCTGACAAAAAGTAACTTGGAGGAGAAAGGCTTTATCCTAGCTCACATTTCCTGAGGGCTAGAGTTCACCATGAGAAGGATGGCATGGCAACCATAGGGCTTGGCAGTAGACACAAGAAGCCATCTGGAAACATTTTACCATCATGCAGGAAACAGAACAGTAAATGAGGGCATGGTCGAAACCCATGCTCTCTACTTCCAGTAGGTACTCATTCCAGCAAGCTTTCCCTCCAAAAGTTTCCATAACCTTCCAAAACAGTACCACCCACTCGGGATCAAAATGATTGAATTAATGAACAAAAGGGGATATTTCCCATTCAAACCATTGTACCTGGTTCTTTGCTACTTTGTGGGTTGTTCTTCCTTCCACCATTCTCCACTCTGTTTCTTCTACCTTTTCAATCCCCTAACACTAGATAAGAGAGAAAGAAAGGATGGAGAGTAACGTGGTTTGAATATGCTTGGCCCAGGGAGTGGCACTATTTGGAGGTGTGGCCTTGTTAGAGTAAGTGTGTCACTGTGGGCATGGACTTTAATATCCTAGTCCTAGCTAACTGGAAGCCAGTGTTCTGCTAGCAGCCTTCAGATGGAGATGTAGAACTCTCAGCTCCTCCTGCACCAAGCCTGCCTGAATGCTGCCATGATCCCACCTTAATGATAATGGACTGAACCTCTGAACTTATAAGCCAGACCTAATTAAATGTTGTCTATTATAAGACTTGCATTCCTCGTGGTGACTGTTCACAGCAGTAAACCCCTAACTGAAACAGAGGGGAAAGGGGCAACAATATCATTAGATTTCTTTCTGCTGATTAGCGGCATTGAGTTCCTTGGGGCAAGTTAGATCTTTTGCCATCTAGATATCTAATTCTTTGTTATTTGTTCTTTGCACACGACTGTTTAACAAATTGTAACCAATAGTAACCAATGAACAAACCACCATCTCTTGGGAGTCTCACATTTATATACCTTCTAAAGAATCCACAGAATTCCAAAATTTATAAATTTGCAGAGACTATTTGCAGCTGGCAATTTCATGCCCCTGCTGGAGCACAAGGCAAATAATAGTCAACTGCTGTGGATAATCTGAAGCAGCCCTATATCCCCATAACAGGGATTAAAGCAAAAATATATTCTTATAATATTTCTATCTTTCAGGTAGAAAATCCCAAATTTGTCAAAACCAACCACTATAATCCCTGATAATAATTGATCATTTTTCTTCAATATTGTCATTGATGACATACATAGAAAATTGATCTGTCTCCCTTTTTAAATAACAGCATGTTGTATAATATTTGTTTCGATATTTCAGTTTGAAAACCATGAACAGAAAATTATCCTTTTTACTTTTCTTTCCTTCTGTGACTAACATAATAGTCTAATTGGCAGATAGCAATACATCTATGCATCATGTGGAAAGCAAATTGAGAAATTAAATACCTCTGTCAACAAATAGTGGTAAATTGGTGGGTTTTTAGCATAGCAACTGTAGATCAAACAAACAGTCACAAACCATAATTATTAAAAGTTAATATAACGTTCCTTAAAAGTGAAGTATTGACAAAACAGTCAATATATGCACTTGAGTTGATATGTTACCCACATATAGTGTGTGTGTTTGTTTAGAACTGTTTAGAAAAATAGGTGTAGTACACATACACATCATTTTGGTTTTGTTTTGAGATTCAGTTTATATCTTCCCCCCATGATGATGTGCATTCACAAAAGTCTTCATAGGAGATTTAAAGTGTGAGTTTATAGCTTCCACATATTTGTTTCCTGCCCCTGTGCTTTTCTCTAATCTTAGCCACTATTCTTGGTGTTTATTCATCATGTTGTAAGGCCCAATGAACTACTGGCTCCTGGGATGAGTGACCAAGTCAATGTTGCTGGCCTTCCCTCTCTCCTGTCCCTGAGAGCAGGCGGCCAGATGTTCAGTGATGACAGCAGACAGTTTAACTTTATTTAGTGTCTTTATTGTATAATCAAAATACTGATGAGAGCTTCCAGGCTAGACTTAGAACATTGCTTATATAGTCATCAGCATTTTAAACTTTGCTTCCTGAGTCTGTTAGAAACCCACAATGCAATTCTGATATTTCAATTGGAGAATATAACAATAGACATGTTAGTAAAATATTAGCCTCATCTTCTTCATTCACGTCCATATAAGCATTTTGGCTTATTATGTACATAGCAGCTTTTTAATAACTGAAGTTAACATTTTTGGGGGGTTGTTTGTATAACTCAAACACCTTAGAACATCTTATTCTACCCATCCAGTGTAAATACATACATATGTGTTATATATATAATTGTATAGTTATATAACATTTAATTTGCACAAGGTTCTGTGTATTTGTATAAATGTTTTAAGGGGCCATTTTGAGACTAGCAGTGTTATAGATATGACAGATATAGGAGACAAGAATAGAGATAATATGTGCACGAGCACACACACACACACACACACACACACACAGAGACCCAAAAAGGATGTTTGCTTTATACTAGAATGAGACACAAAATAGCCTATCATAAAAATAATACGATTTCCTGCTATCTGAAGGTGATTCTATTAAAAGTAAGGCAGGTTAAATGGTAAGGGAGTGAGAGTAGATAGGCCTTAGCTGGGGAAGTAATCATTGTGACTATGCCTCTTAAGCAAAACTTAGAAGAGAGGAGGAGAAAGCACACAGGTTTCTGGTGACTGTGCTTCCAGGGTGGAGGAAGCCATCGAGAGAAGGTCCAAGAGGTGGAAGCATGCTCAGCATCTGTAAAGAACACAGGGGCAAGTGCATTATCCTGCTTGGAATAGTGATGGGAGAGACAAGGTCAGATGTGTGAGGAGGGAAGTTAGATCCAGTAGCTGCCTTATGACTAATTGAAGGGCTTTGTGCTCTCAGCTAAGAGAAAAGAAAGCTCTTGGGGCAGTGCAATCAGATGAATGAAACATTTTGACTCTTGTTTTAACCAAATACTTTTTCTGAGGAGCATTTATCAAGAGCAGGATGTGCCATGAGAAATTTCTTAAAAATCTAGGCAAAATAAAAAAAAAAAAATAAGGTTGCCTGATTAAGTGTATGTGACACAGTTGAGAAAAATAAAATAGATGGCTGTGGAACATCCAATCACATCTAGCATTATTATTAGTATACTGAACAAAAGAGCAGTTCAGAAACTAAATTCATCCTGTATTCAGAAGTTGGCATTCAGTATCATAAACATGCTAGCTTGACTATGAGAAACTACTCAATGCATCTGCTACCTTGCTGACCCACATGGAACCCATAAGCTTCTAAGTCTAAAGTCTCATTACATGAATCTATAGGACTTGCGAAAAGGAAATGAGTCTCAATGCACAGGATGCTGAGACAGATGAAAGCTGAAATCAGTTCCTGCTATATAACCATATATGTCATTAGTATGTTATAGGGATGAAAATAGGAATGAGGTATGTATTTTAACTTCATATAGAGTATCCAGAACACAAAGTTCTTATCTGAAGGGATATGAAGCCCAGAAAATACCAAAGTCTCATACATAAAAGGACACATTATAAGCATGTAGTCTAACCTTCCTGTGTCCTATTAGATATCTCTAGGACACTGTAGTGCATAGAGTACTCAACTGGTACACTGCTGTATTTGGGGAATATTGGCAAGAGGGATTCTGTATCCGCTCAGTGGATGGAAATGTTTTCTTTTGCACATATATAAATGTTTTATTTACCACTTGATTAAATCCATGCTTGCAGAAAACGTGTCTACTATTGATGTAACTAAACAGTCATGGAGTTAGAAAGCAATAAATAACAGAAAAATGTAGTTGAGAAAGTCATGGCACCACAGCGGGATCTGCAAAGCTTTGCAAGTGAAAACTGCAAAGCAAAAGACAAACAGACAAACAAACAAACAAACCAAAAAAAACAAACAAACAAACAAAAAACAAAATAAAAAAAAAGTATGAAAATAAGCAGAAGGTAGGGGGAGGTGGAGTGCTTAGAGACAGCAATGAAGGTGATTGTATTAGACTCTGAAAACCGTCTTTCTTGGGTACAATGGTTAGAGGCAAGACAAGTGTCAGCCAGAGGCTGAGCTGACACTGGTTGGACCAGTGTCCTTGTAAAAGAGCCACCATTGGAGTTACTAAGGCTGTGTACCAGATTGTGGTTCTGTCAGGCTTCTGTGATTGTTATTGCCAGGCTGGCATGCAAAAGAGCCCCCTCCCTCCTTCATACTTCTGGGATTACTTAGTTATCCTTTTTAATGGTCAGCACAAGAGACCTGATTTCCATTCTAACAACTCCCTCTCTTCTTTCAAAATAGAGGGCATTGTTTGTCCTGTGAGTAGAAGAGGGTTGGAGTTTACAGGAAGAAATTGATGCTCCATGTCTAGAGATGTGTCAGAAATCCCAGTAGGCACATCTTTTTTGTGGAAGGGACTTTAGTGCAGCATACTTACGGGTTACTAGAAAAAAATGTACAAAGAGCTGTGAGTCCAACTTATGCATAGCAAATTCGTGTAAAAAAAACAAACAAAAAAACGGTATTTTGCTTGTCTATTATGGTCTTTGATTTTATACTTTTAAGCTGTGTGTGAGAGAGAAAGAGAAAGAGAGAGACAGAGAGAGCATGCATATATGCACTTCTTGTGCTCTTTCTTTCTTTCTTTTTTTCTTTTTGGCTGTTTGCTTTCTAAGCACAGAGCAAAAGAAGGCATGCACTTGCGTGGAGAGGGGAGGTGGAGAGGAGTTGGGAGGAGCTGGGGGAGCAGAACCCATGACCAGAATATATTGTATTAAATGTGTTTTCAATTAAGAAACACAATTCATTAAATTCTTATGTAGGAGTGAAAATGAGTAAAGACTGTTTAACATAAAATATATTATAATAGAGTAAACTTATAGAGAAACGTCTATGGCAGGGATGGAGCGGTGACTCATTGGTTAAGGATACTCTTTCTTCTTCCAGGAGACCCAGATTTGATTCTAGCACAGACATGATGGCTCACAACCATCTGTAAATCCAGTTCCAGTGTATTCCACCCTGTATTCTGACTTCTGTGAATATCAGGCATGCATGTGGTGCATGCGGGTAAAATACTCTCATACACATTAAAATAAATCTGAAGTCCACGGCAGATTTTAAGGGAACTAACCTAACAGAGAACAAACATTTTGTTTCCAAAAACACATGTGGCATACATTCTTTAAAATCAGCAGGCTTCTAAAAGTGTTTCTAATGCACAAATGTCACTCTAGCCTCTGAGACTCTCAAAAATAGAGCATTTTTACAGTCAGTGTTTCAACACATATGTTGATATATCGAGAAGTTATGCTTGCCAAGTGTTTTCCATTGTTGAATTCAATTACATACAAGTAGCAACTCGGAAAGGGCCTCAAAGTCTTCCTGAAGTGCACTCCAAGCCCCTGGGGACAATCCTTCCATCTCTGAGTTTTGGAAGCCACTTCAAACAGGTTTAATGCACAATGTTATTGAAAAGACACTTCTCAGTGAAAGAAAAAGCATATTACAGTGAGTGCCCCCTATAAGACATCACATACACCTCTTCATTTCCTGAGGTCCAGAAGATATTTGCAAGTAATATACTTAGCACGGAGCACATGAGTAAAGACATGGCTTCATACCCATTTAAGGCATTTATTGCCAATATGGCTTTTGGCTGTTTATTTATCCTCAATATAATTTGTTTCAAATATTAATAGGTAAAATACATAACACACAGTCAAGCCCATGCTGACCTACTGTGATCCGGATGGAATATAACATAATCATATTTGCTTCAGTTGGAGAATTAGGTTTTCCTGTAAACTTGCATCTTTGATTGCATAGTTTTTCCTATAACTTATTACATCTTTGCAAATGTGTAGATAATATGTGTCTACACTATTATCATTTGGTCATTAATCAATTTTGTATTTATTTATTTATTATTTAAAACTTCTACATTGCCCCCTTTATATTTTATATTTCAGGTGCTTTAGGGGGATTAACTCTATATAAAAGAACATGTGAAAGATATGATTTATTTATATATTTATTAAGTAATTTATTTATGTATTTTAAGGCCAAGTCTTGTCTCTGCAACACAGACTGGGTTCAAACTCAAGACAGTTCTTCCTGAAGTCCCCAGATGTTGAGATAACAGATATAAAACATCCTAGCTGGTTCTTTACAAATATCTTTGAATATTTTAAGATACATTTTATACAATAATAAGTCAACTCAGTGTTAACAAAAGTCCCATCTCAGTGTAATCAAAAGTCTTATTTCATGGCTAAAGGCACCTGTTAATCCTATAGAGGACCTGAGTTTGGTTCCTAGTCTGGTCTCCACAGGTACTTAAGCTCATGTGCTCGTATCACACACTGACCACCATACATATAATTTAAAACAATAAAAATAAATAAGTGTGAAAGGACCCATCTCAATTCATCTGGATTGTTATAGTAGGACATCGCTCCTAGATAACATTTCTTTAGTAAGTGAGACTGGATATCCCTGGTGAGGATGCTGGAAACTGAGAATCACAGGAGAGCTACTGGATTTATTGGAGCCATCTCTTTGCTGAAAGCTCAGGTTGTAGATTGTCGAGGACAACTTCTGCGGTATTTTCATAAGGAAACGACCATACTCACCTGGGGCTGCATTCTCATGACCTCATAGCATTCCGAAGCCTCTGACTTCCAAGGCTAGCATGTTGGGACTTATGTCTTTGTCTATGTATAGTCAGTAAGCAAAACCACACTGACTTTACATGAATGGTCTACTACCAATCCCATGACAGTGCTAAAATTTAGGGATGTAAGACTGTTGGACAGTAGATATTTTGTTTCTAACTCTCCCTTATTATTCTCTAAATATGAGTAATTGACAAAACATTAACATTGTATTTAATATTATAAGACGTATGGGAATGAGTTAAAAACAGACAGGGATATTCCTATGTTTTACACAGATGTCAATCCATTTTTATGACTTCTGCCTCGGAGTGTCTTGTTAAGCAGCATTGTGGAGCCGATCTTACATGGTTACCTAGTAATCATTTGCATGTGATAACTGATTTGCTGACATTTTGATACAAGTGAAGTAAAAGGAAGCCAAATATAGATAATTTAAGAGTAGTGACTTAAACTGAGATAAAAATCCTCAAAAGAACATATTCAGAAAATGGTAATAAGCATTATTATAGATTAACCGTTCAGGCATTGGGGAAATAATGCCCTCATTCTGCCTCAGATGGTACAGTATACAAATGTACAAACTTACACATAAACACACACTCATACACATAACTTTTAAAAAGATACATATCTCATGTGTGTTAGAACAATGGGTGATTCAGATCTGGCTAATTTCTTCTCATATGTTGTTTATGTTTCAATTATCAGAATAAGTGTTTAACATTTTTACACACCAAAAAAGACAAATTGATAAGAATTTAATCATTCCACTGATTTTGCCTTCCAATGATGTCATGAAGGGAAAATTTTCAAGTGGCTCATTTTTCTCATCTCAAGTGTTGCTCCTAATCTTATGTTAAGTTTTTATCTGGGTAATTGTAATGCCTAATATTTGGCTCCAATTTGGCAAAATCATATATATTTACATAGATCACAAATTACTATGTAGCCTATAAATACTAAGAATTATTATTGGTCAAAGTACATTTTACTTAGAGGTAAAATATGAAAGAAAGAAGGTAGATTTCACTGTTTATATCTAACAGTGAATTCCTGTGGTGTAGCTGTTACATGCTCGCTTCACAGAATGTTTATATCTGACACTAAGAACATTAGCACTTAAACACCTGACTGTGTTAATTTCCATCATGGTTGAACACATATTCAGTTGGTTTAGGATGATCTTAATGGGGAAAGAATGTGGTTTGCATATGCACAGTTTTTCTGTATGTTATATCTTTAAAAATATAAGACTCATTTAGGAATTCTCAATGTTGGGGAAACCCAAGATTAGATTTCTCTTTCAACTTCCCCTTCTATATTTTGTATAAGATTGTTTAAATGTTATTACATTATTTGTTTTCTCTGGGTAGGTGTACGGCAGGGACATGCACATTTGGAGGTCAGAGGACAATTTGAGGGAGTTTAAGTCAGGTTATTAGTTTTGGTGGCAAGTTCCTGATCTTACGAGCCATGCTGCCAGCTAAGATTTCTTATAGAGTTCTTACTGCTGATAATTGATTTTGTAAGGAAAGAAGGATTGAGATTTTAGAAATATAGGAAACAGCAAAAGGCATAAATTGTCTAAATATGACTTTGTTTCATAGACAACATTCAGTAAGTATCATTAAAGCTGATCCCAGTTACATCTTTATTCTTAAGGATATGTTGTATTTAATACTCTGCATATCTAAAAATATGCACACCAATGTACTTAGGACTTAGTCATTCCATTGTTCTTCCCTTCCAAGGATGTCATGAAAGGAAAATTTCCAAGTGGGTTATTTTCCATATCTCAAGTGTTACACATGTGGCTGTTCAAGTGTAAAAAGAACAGAGGGCAGTATCAGATGTTGTTTCTCAGAGCCGTGAACCTATTTTTTTTCACACAAATAACATGACTTTTATAAATAAGTGGATTTAGATCAATTTCACATTCAATAACTTAGAAAAACAAAACCACTGTTTCCTATTTTTATATGCAAAAGCAAATAACAGTTGGAGCATATGTAAAACTAAATATGTCTTAGAAGATATGATAAATGAACTTATTAAACTTTTTCACTTGGAGTTTATAAGTGTATTAACTTAAATGCACTGCATTACTTTATAGTGTCCCTGTGTAAACTAAATTTATCAGTTAGACAATTCTACTGAGCTGCCTGGTCGAGCCTTGAGCTTGCTGTATCGCCCAGGAAGGTCTTGAGCCGTGACCCTCCTGGCCAGTCTCTTGACAAGGTAACAGAAAGTTTTATTTTTTCTTTTAAGCCATATGGTTTTGACATTTATGAATTATATTTAATCATTTAAATATATTGGATATTTGCATCAGGTTTGTTGTGTTCTTTTTGTGAGAACAAAATATTTTCTTGTGACTATTAAATACATATCAGTCTAGTAAGCCAGTATGTTAATTTTTAAAACACTTATTTTGATGCTCCTGGCATATATTAACAGTATCCAGGAAGTTACTAATATCTATATCTAGATATTCCAATTGCAATTAAGAGCAGCACATTATTTCCCTGGCAATGGTGATATTCATCACCACCACCTTCACTTCTCGTATTAATAGACAGCCATCATTGTATTTACTAAAAATAAATTAATAAATGAATAAATAAATAAATAAATATTCTAAAATGTTGTAAAGAATAAGTACCTGGGACCCTAAGAAACAATAAAACAAAACAAAATAAAACAAAACAATAGGATATTATATAAGTACTTTCAAGGGCTGGAAGCACAGTGTAAACCATCTGATTGTAGAGTACATTTTCACTTCTTTCCTGAAACGTTTTTGGTCTAATTAAATATAAAGTAAATGATGGACACAATGGTGCTTCTTAGGGCTATAGTACAAATCTGAAGCAATGCTCACTCCTGAAGACAGGTCCACAGTCCAAACCAGAAGAATATGCCATTTTCCTCTTTCTAGGGGATCTAAATTTTATCAATTATGAATTATTTTTAAAAAATTTCAATAAAAAAACTATTTAAATACCCACAAATCCATAAAAGTCTTTAAAGTTTAGCTCAGCTTTTTCTTTCTTTCAAAGAAAGTGGAGCCTTGCAGGTGGGTAGTACCTATTAGTTATATAGCTTGTGATGTCATGAGTCCACTCACTAATAAGGCCTGACTCTCTGGACTATGAGCCTAGGTGATCTCCTTTTCTTAGTTTCCTAGACATTACAATTACAAATTACAAGTACTAGGCAATGTGCTGGGTTTTTCTTTAGTTAGCTTGTTTGTTTTGTTGTTTATTGTTGTTTTGTTTGTTTTATGTTCAATCTGGGGATTAAACTCTATATAAGCACTTTACTGCTTTCGCCACCTCCTCAGACTATTATTAGGGTTCTTCTTCTTATTATTATTTGGTTGGTTGGTTTTTGTTTTGTTTTTTAATTACTATATCACAGGGCTGGGAAGAGATTCTGCTTAAAACATTTAAATTCCTGAGTCTTCTATGCTTGTTTGTGGTCAGTTCCCTTGTCACTTGACTGTAGAGTTACAGATTTCATGCTGACACTGGGCAGTCTTTAAAGCTTCAATCACCCTGCATTAATTGTGCTTGACAGGCTATGCTAACATACCAATGTTGCACTCTGTATGGTGTGATATCAGATGCTCACAGATTCCTCCTATAGGGGCACTTAACACTACTTCCTTTCCCTGGTATCACAGGAGCTTTCAGAGAGCTGAATTTACTGACTGGAAAAGAATAGATAGATAGATAGATAGATAGATAGATAGATAGATAGATAGATAGATAGATAGACAGACAGACAAGGAAGGGAAGGGAAGAGGGAGGAAAGGAGAGAGCTATTGCTTTATAGCCTTAAAAACTTGAATTTAATTAATATATTGCTAAACAATCTGCAACCAAGACTGTCGAATTTTTCTCTCGGAAATTTAAAACTCACAGGGTTTATTTTTCACTTTAAATTTTATAAAAATCAAAACATTGAGTCTGCATTTTTGAGAAATACCCTTTATTTCTTTATTTCCTGGTAATAAAGAACTTAAAAATGTAAAGCCAAGGGATTACTGTTTTTCTCCTCATAGACAGATTTCTTGTCCCATTTTTTTGTATGAACTTCTATAAGTCATATTACAAACTTCAGAAGTTGAAAATAATATTAAACTTCATAGCAGGTTCATGAACACACTATTACAAAACAGGATTTATTGTCTATGTATAACAAGATATTTGTCAACCTGCTGAAAATATGTAAGATCATTCAGTATACCACAAAGCCATTTTTAATTCTATATAAAACTGTCAAGCGTAGCCATAAATTTTGAAAGTTGAACAGGGATGATGCTCTGAGGGTTTGAGTTCTTAAGTGATGCAGAGCATTCTTGATGGAGAGGCAGGGGATGTGTGTGAAGAATGCAGGCAAGCAGTGACCCTAGTACATGAACCACTCAAGGTTAAGTTTTTGCCTCATTTTTGGTCTAATGTATTCTTTAACAACGTTAGAGTTTTAGTTATTATGAAATCTCCCACCTCAGCATGGCATTCACCTCTGATCGACCTAGCAACAATCTGAGGGGTTCCTGGGGAAACTTCTCCAAATGAACTCTGAGTGAGTGATATTAATTATTAATCATCCAATTCATTAGTAGTCATCCGCTCCTTCCCTCAGCTTATGTACGGGCTTACAATAGAGCCAAAACGTAAAGGCAAAATGTTGACAGTTTCTCTCAGTCAGTTCTCATGTGTAATTTTTAAGTTAGAAGGTGATTTAAAACTGGAAATTCTTATTTTTCATGAGTCCCTGGGTCTTCATTGTTGAAGTTTCTCTTTTTTGCCATTTCATTTGCAAACTAGCACAGAGCATAGGAGCATGAATTCCTGCCACCAGTAAATGCATGGAGAAAGTAATCACTTTTGTTTAGCCATGGCTTTTCAACTGTGACATGGAAGGCATGGTCTAAAGAATTTTATATGGAAGGGTCCTTATATACTGTATTGGTTGTATAAACCTGGGTAATGTCTAGCTAAATGTTTTTTACTTGTTTATGTTGTTCAGAAAATAAAATATTCCACCTGTTATCTATAGTGTTCAACATAACCAGCCAACATATTTTGAACTAGACTGCTTCACTAATATATTTCCTGAATTCTCAATATAATCTGTTATACCTCAGTATAATTTCTCCCTAATGGAATCTTTGCCTCATTTTCAGACTTAAACAGCCTACACTGTATAATAATAAGGGCAGGTTAGGATAAATGGTAACCAATCAGTTAACCAATCAGCTGGCCGCAAGAGGCTTTCCTGTGATACCCCCCGAAAAGCCTGACATCCACTAGAGACCCTAAAATTAAAAGAGGAGAGTTTAACATTTAGAGTCAAAAGTGTCACCATGAACAAAGGTGGAAAAGACAAGGAACAGCATTCCCATAGACAGTGTAACTCACATCTGATTGTTCTGTGCAATGATAAATTGGTGTTCAGACAATTGCTATGTGGTTGGTGGTATTACAGGGAAACAATAAATTACCTTTAAAATTTTAATAGCTTTGGTGAAGAGCTCACATGTCTGTAAAAGCCGTCTTTGGAGAACATTACAGATGCTCTAGTTTCCCTCCACTGCATCCCTGAGCATGAACAATGAACACAACTATGTTATCTGATGGTTTCAAGACTGTCACTCATCTGTTAGCACCGAATACTGACCTTTATCCTAAAAAAAGATTTTTTAATTAGGTATTTGCTTTATTTACAATTCAAATTAGATAAACCATGCACTATGGCTCTATAAACACAACACATGTTAAAGGTGATTAACAATTAGTAACATTGTTGTTAATATCACTTGTTTTGAGTCATACCATTCTAACAGAAATCTAGGGAAAGATAAACTTTAGTGTATGGGTTTAGGTATTTCTCATGATGATAGATAGGGAGACATTAAAAAGTTACCTTATTTTACTTGGAGCTATTTTTATTCCTGAAGCTTAAGAACAAAACTAAGGTAATGAAGGAGACTGCTCACACCTTACATTTACACCATACGTACATCTTAAAGTGGGGCTTTGAGATCAGTTTTGCCCCACTTACAAGGCATGAGAATGGTACAGAATGACTTTTCTGTACCATGAGATGGTTTTATACCATGTAAAAACAAACAAAATTGTATATATGTGTCTCATACATAGATAAGTTTATGACTATTTTAAGGCAAGGATAGGATAAGGATAAAATCTGGAGGATGGCCAGGTATAGACATGAGAAACTGGTAAGTTCATAGGCTGGGATCTTGTCTTTGTAAATGTCTAAGCCATGTGGAAATCTGCTGAAATAGACCACATACAATGGCAGACTCACCTCTCAAAATATTCTTTCTCTGGAGCTTATTATCCACAACAAGGGTACCAGCTCTTACATGGCATCACAGGGAAGGGTGTGGAAATGAATGGCACTTCTAGATTTAGCAGCAAGCTTAACTGCATGTCCTTTGTATTTCACCAAATTTCAAGTGTTTGTTTTGGAACATCGCAGCAGAAACAGCTGGAAGAGAGCATCTTGTGCACAGAAATAGAATATAGTCATAAATTTATATATATATATATATATATATATATATATATATATATATATATATATATATTCCCTTTTCTGGTTCTTTTTGACTATTTCACAAACTTTCTGTCTTCTGGATCTCTTGTAAAACAATTGCAGTTCCCAAACTCATACAGGAGGAGCACAGATACCTGTTACATGGGCAAAGGCATTCATTCTCTAGTTTTCCATCAAAACTATGTATTTTGGACAAATAAAGTTGATAAGGCCACTAAGAATTCAAAAGTATTGAGCATTATTAATTTCTGCTGCTATGCCAATTGTTAGACTTTAATATCCACTGTATTGTTAGATCATTTCTAAGTATTGATATCAGTGTCAGTGGTTCCCAATGTCTATGATAAATTTGCTATAATTGTTTGGGAAGGCAGGGTTGATTTTGTCCAGATGTCAATAAATGTTCTTCCTAATGCAATGTTTGAAAATTATACTGATTCCTTGTGTTATAGACAAAGGGAGCTGCCAGGGTGGAACTAAAATAGGAAACATTAAGAAAACAAATAACCCAATTAAAGAAAAGAGGGGATATAGAACTAAGCAGATAGCTCTCAAAAGATGAAACAGGGATGTCTAAGAAACATTCAAAGAAATGTTTAACATCCTTAGTCATCATAGAAGTGCACATCAAAGCCACAGTGAGATTTCATCTTACCCCAGTCAGAATGGCCAAGATCAATTAAATAAATAAAAGCTTATGCTGGCAAGGATAAACAATAAGGGGTACAGTCATCCATTGCTAGTGGGAGTGTAAACTTGTACAGCCACTGTAAAAATCAGTGTAACTGTTCCTCAAGAAGCTGGGAATAAAACTACCTAAATACCAGTTACACCATTTTTTTGATCATATACCCAGAGGACCCTATATCTTTCTACAGAGACACTTGCTCATTCTTGTTTATCGCTGCTCTATTCATAATAGCCAGAAAATGAAAACTAGATATTCATCAACAGATGAATGGATTTGATGCATTTACACAATGAAATATCCAGCTTTCTAAAAAGATATAATGAAATATGCAGATAAATTAGAAACAATCACCCTGAGTAAACTGACCAAGATTCCCCCCGAAAAGAATACTGTTTGGTTTCTCTTATTTGTGGATTAAATACTTTCATTCTTCAATATGTGTGCTACAGTCGAAATAACCACAAATACAAAGTATCTACTAAAGAAATCTGAGAGAGGAAAGAATCTTTTGAGGAAGGCAATTAGAATATACCGTTATGGGAAGATAAAAAGAAAGCTAGAATAGGAGGATTAAATAGGGAGAGAAGGTTAAAGGAGGAATATGGAAAGAGGAAACTACACTAATGGAGATTATGAAAGCCCACTATTGTAGAAGTTTCCTCAAATATATACATATATGAGAGGAATGTAAACGAAGCCATTAAATAATAGGAGAGACAATGCTCCAACTAAACAACTTATGTCACCAAGTAAAACCTACAATGTCAGCATTGGGTTACGTCTTTTTGAGTCATTGATCAAAGTGAGCCCCATGAAAAACCCCCTATATCACAGACTACTGAGCAGGCTTTTGTTTCTCTCCTTGAACTGATGACAAGGCCATATCGCTGAAGACACACTTTCTTATGTCATCAAACATAGATGAGTTGAGCTGGTACCTGAGTTTCACCCCTACTCACTAGTGTTTATGGTACAGAAAGATACTCTGCTTACTACCAGAGGAGAAAGGAAATCATCAGTATCTCTTAGATACCAGTCCTATGACCTATGACAGTGACCATTTGCAAGGTATACTAGTACAATCATAGCACTCATATTTTGGGAGTAAGCATCCATTTATTTATTTATTTATTTATTTATTTATTTATTTATTTATTTATTGTGACTGACTTAAGGCCCATTCCATGATATAGAACCCATACCTGGCATTGTTAAAGTAGCTGAGAATGTGAGGCTAAAGAGGCCATGGACCTAGGAAAAACATGCTACTATTTTTCTTCTAAAGGAATATAGTAATAAAATTACTCCTAAGGACATGCTTGTATAACCACAGATCCCTGACTCCCACCTCTAAACAAGAAGTTATCTGCAATTGAAAAGAGAAAGCACAGTTTTTTTTTTTTTCTAATGGAGTCTCATTAGGTCTATCAACCATATATCATGGCACAGCTCATGCCTAGAAGTAGATGACCAATACAAAAGCTCAATGGTATTTTTGTGGACTTTACAGGCTTATTTTTTCTTACTAATCTTCCACTTAGTTATTTGGATTTTTGTTTCTTGTGTGTTCATGTGTGTATGTGTCTGTTTGTATGTATATATGTATATTTGTATATATGTATATATTATGTATCTATATATGTATTATACATTTATATATGTATATGTATTATATGTGTATATATATATAGATGTACACATATATATGTAAGTATATATATATTTTTTTGAAACAGGAGAAAAAGAATATAAAGTTGGGTCGCTAGGTAGGAGGGGAGGATCTAGGAGGGATTTGGGGAGGAAAATGTGATTAGATATATTGTTTAGAAATATTTAAGGAAACCAATAGTATTTTAAAATATCAATACATTTTTTTCTTTTTCCTTAAAAAAAAACAAAAGGCAAACAAACACAAAACAACTTACCGTTCCCAGCCACTCATTCTTTCTTCTCCTTTTTCTTTGTCAGGGACTCTTGCCAAATGTCCCTTTTCATTATTTCCTGAAGAAAAATGCTTCCTTTCTCTTAATCCTTGGCATTTTAGCATTCACAAAGTGACTCTGAGTGGCTCCCACAAAGAGAAGGTGACTCTATATGAGAAGGCAGGGAAATGATGGGGAAAGGAGGCACCTGCAAGTAACTCTCGCTCAGGGTGTACCTTACAACAAAATTCACGTTTGTACATTTTCACAAGTGAAAAACAGACAGTGCCTGGGTAACCCGAGGTCATGAGATTTCATTGTGTTAGATGTTGTCAGTTTCCTGATAGATAGAGTTCATCCAGGTAATGTATTTATGGAAGTTAGAGAATTCAGAGAAAACAAAGTTGGATATTTCTTTCTTTTTTTCATGAGATATTTTCTTTATTTACATTTCAAATGTTATCCCCTTTCCTGGTTTCCCCTCTGGAAGGCCCCTATCCCTTTCCCCCTCCCCCTGCTCACCAACCCACCCACTCCTGCTTCCTGGCCCTGGCATTCCCCTATACTGAGGCAGAGAACCTTCACAGGACCAAAAGCCACATCTTTCAATTTTTTTCCATTTACTTTTAATTGGCAAGTAATTATACATTTATGGGGTCACATGAGTAAACCTTCCTGCAAAATAATCTTTGAAGGTATGCAGTGATCATTGTATTTAACAAGTCATATGATTTCATACACACAGGGGGTATATTTTTTACTAATAATAGTAATTATTCCTACTGGCTCAGGGTCTGCGAGGTCACTCCTAAGTAGCTGTTAATTTTCTCTAAATGAAAAGCATGCTAGCATTAAACCATTTTAGGTCCACGTTGCTTTTGTTAGTTGAATAATTACAACCAATGTACCTTTTCTAAGTGAGTCAGATTTATGTCCACACTGTTTAGTTAAAATAGGATGTAAGGGTATATTTTTGGGTGAGACATAAAATTCTCTACCTGCACTGAGTACCTCGGGGANGCAGACTACTTNCAAGCCTACTGTTTGGGTGTGTTTACCGAGAAAGAATTTATTTTTCCTCACACTAATACTAAGATATTGGATATTTCGCTCTTACTTGTTCAAATAAATGAGTCGTACATCGTTTTTTCATGTCTGAAGAAAACCTGATAACCTGTCTTATGTACAGAACGCAAACATAGGGTTATAATGTGTACAGTGTGGCTCTTCTCTTGCACAAATACATAGGAAAGACATGGCCAACAGGATTGCACAGAATTGACTGTTTCTCATTATGCACGGCATAGTTAATTATATGCAGATTAGAATAATTCCTGCCTGACACTCCACTTACTATCTCTGATAGAGTCTGTTGTTTGATTTCAGAGAGGCAATAGGAGACAGCGGGAGAGCTTGTTGTGTTGACCGAGTCTTTCTGTGAAGGTGGACTAGAAGATTCATCTTTAGTGAAGGACTGAAAGTTGATAGCTGATTTTAGAAATCAGACCATTTACCTGGTTCTCATTTGGACAGGCTTAACTTTAAAACTTAGGAACAACAGAATTCCTTTATTACTCTGTTTCCTAAATCAGTTTTATTGAATTTTTTTTTTTCTGTATGACGTGTGATACGATGATGAGAGACCTAGTTTGTAAATCCTCATGGCAGCATTCATTACTCTACATCAAAAATTCTCAGTGTGATTTTCCTTATGGATATCCTCCAGCAGGGCTTAGACAAGGGCTTTCTGTGTGTGGATATTTTAGGCTGAGTTTGAGATCTGCTAGATAGACAGAGTTGCCATCTGAATGTTACCATCTTAGTATATATAGACAAACAGGGAAACAGCTTTATAGGAAGGTGGATATTTCCAAAGTAGCCCATTTCGGAGTGAAATGGCTCTTTATACCCATTGAGTTTTCATAACCCCTTAGTAGAGCAAGAGTCCCCTTCCCCTATGCATGATGCAATAGCAACCCCTCTATTCTTGTGGAGCTCTTGTGTCCATAACCACAGTAGCTTTGAGTTCAGTGAATAGGAACAATGGTCGTGCTATGTCTGGAAGATACTGTTACCATCCCTCCCAACCATTAGCTATTGCATTATTTCCACTACCTCTTCTACAGTATTCCCTCAGCCTTGCACAAAAATAATAGAGATGTCTCATTTAAGTCTGAGTACACCAAAGTTAACTTATTTATGCATTTTGACCACCTAGGAGTCTCTATAATGACTAATGTTCATTGCATACAGGAGGTTCTCTGACAAAGGAGAGAACAGTACTGATCTGTATGTATAGTATTAAAGCCAGTTTAACATTGTGTCCTGTGGCAGGTCTTTACTACTTTAAGGGCTCTTCTTTTTACCTCCATTTGCCCCCCCCCCCATTTCACTCCATCACTAGACAGGAGAGAAATAAGGATAGAGGTGGGGGAGAGAGAGATCCCTAAATCTAATTTCTTTTGTTTTGTTTCTTCTTTGAGCATGATTACTAACAAACCTCGGCCAAATCCTCTAAAACAGCAACAACCACCAGTCCCGCCTCTCGAAACCCTAGCATTTATATACCCCCTGAAAAATACCCAGAGTTCTAAACATTATACCATCACAGAAACTATTGGCAGCTGTCAAAATCATTCCTCTGTTAGAGCACGAGGCAAATCATAGTCAGCTGCTCTGGATCATCCAAAGCAGCCCCATATCTCTACACCTGGATTTAAAAATGAAAGTGCATTCTTTTAATATTTCTGTGTTTTTTCAAAGAAACCAAAATTCTAGAAGGCTCACTACAGCAACCACTGAGCAGAATAGTACTAGGTAACATGTCTAAACCCCACAGTGAAAAATGGTGAACAGACACACATTGTTGCTTTAGCCATAACAACAAGGAACAGAGCAGACGAACATTCAAGTTAGAATAGTTTATAACTTTCAGCTATCAAAATTGTTAGTTGGCCTTTCATTTTCTCCCACTGATTTAAAAATATGAAAAGCACTGATTTATCGTCCTCAGTACAAAAATAAAGCCATGAGATGGTATTGCTTTGTAGACCAGAGTTTACTAAGTTTGCCTTAAAGACCTGGTCAGTGAAAGATTCTTAGGAAAAGTAATATTTCTTTAAAAGTAATTAGCACCATTAATCAGACATGTAAAAATACTAAATATTTTATTTGAATGCATTTTTAATAAGAACATACTTTGACATTCTTGAAATAGTGTTTTAGCCATAGCTGTGGCCTGTAAGCATTCTGTCAGTGTGGCTCTGTGTAGCCCTTCTGTGTCCCGGTGCATTTTCTTTATATTCAGTTTATTGGTCCGTAAAGTACAATTTGTATACATATCCTAAAAATAATATTTCAGACTAATCTCTTAGAATAATGGTAGAACTAGATTGCATGTGGCAACTCATTGTCTCACCTAGCCTGTATGTGCACACCTGCTCATGTACACAGTACAAAGGCTTGCTATGAGAATGCATGTATCTATTTACACTATAATAATAGTCACAATTCTCTTGGATGACATTTGCTGAGTTCTCTCTCTGGGCTGGCTATGATCACCAGGCTCAAGCATTTTCATATCATCAATCTTGTGGAAAAAAAAAAAACAAAAACAAACAAAAAAAAAACCAAAAAAAAAAAACAGCTCTGTCATCATTCAGAACTATTCAGAAGTAGCTTGCCTAGACTATTTCCCTGGCTCTGTCGTGCAGTATATGCCCCAGTATGGAACTAATCAGCTGTAGCTATCCATGTAGAAGAAACATGTGAATGGGGGGGGGACATGAAATCAATATAGCTTTTGGGTGCAGCAAATAGCCATTTAGGAAGGCAGCCTGTGCTCAGGGCTCTAGCAGATGCTCCTGCTGGTATGCTGATTGGTAAGCTTCAACTTCAAGTACCCATGCTTTTGGGATTCTTCATTTGCCTGTGCAATGTTAAAGGCACCAAAATGTGCACCCATTTCTGGCCAGATACTTAAGTAGAGAGAATTTGTAGCATATTAAATTTATGCAGAACAGTTGTATAATGCCTCCTGAAAACTTTAAAATTTACAGTTATGCCAGAAACTTATTTTTTCAGGCTTTCCTGCATGCCCGATTCACAGCTTGTGGCCTCTTATTTGCTCCCGCCTTCTCTTCACCTGCTGTGTGTTACTGGTAATGACTGGGGACAGTGCATATGCTGTTGGTTCTTGGTCCTGCCAATTTCCACTCCCTTCTCTTAGCTGAAGTCCAAGTGCTCAGGGAACAAAAGCTTTCAGCTCTCTGGAGGTTCCTGAGATGCAGCGCTTCTCCTGATTTATATATAATCAAAAGGTGTATTCTCTCTATCTTATATTAATGTGATTTGTTTCTAAATTACTTTTACACAGACTTTTACTATTATTCAAAGACAAATTTCTAGAGAGATTAGTCAGTTTAAAAGTTGTTAAATATATCTTCCTGAAGATTAAAAAGAAAAAAATAATGTCTATTCACAATTTATCGGCAGGCACCACCCCCTGGAGGCAGACCTAGAAATACTACCCTTAGATGATTTCTAATTACACCAAATATTCATGTATCTAAGGGTGCAATAAAATTTACTATATCAGTGTCCTATAGTGATGTTATCTTTAAAACAGATTATTTTATGTGAAATTAAGCAATCACTTGGGATTAGAAATTCCTCTGTATAAATGATGTGGCTTAACTCAAATACTTTCTAAAGGCTCCTATATGGAGCTCAGTTCCTAGCCAGAGTCCGTGTTGAGATGTGATTCAACCAGGAATCACCTCATTAGTGAGTTAATGCAGTAATTGTTCATAACTGAATCTTTATTAGGAGGTGGGGCTTGGTGGGGGAGGGGTCATTGGTGGTATGTCTCTGAAGAGACATGTCATAGGTTGAGTGCTTGCTTCCTGGAGGCTATGTCATAACAATCTCTTTTCTCTTCCATGTTGTTTTCCCATCTCTCTCTCTCTCTCTCTCTCTCTCTCTCTCTCTCNCACACACACACACACACACACAGACACATGCAAAAGGGGGAGGGAGGGGATAAGAAAGGGAAAGATGGAGAGAAAAACTATACCAAGAAAGAAGTGGCGTGCTGTTAACTTTTCACTCTTATTGGTCAAGTGTACAGCTAAGACAAAAAGGCGATTGAAGAGACACCACAATAAGTTATCACTGAATGCATCCAAACACATATTTGTAACACAAAAACCTGAAGTGAATAGAAATCCCCGAGCTCTGTTCCCTGGGATCTCCATAGACACCATGACCTCAGAATCTCTCTATAAGGGGTTTTCATTCCTGTGTGTACAGTGGTGTAATTAGAGGCACATATCTAAATATTCAGATCTCCCCACCCACTATAAAATATTTAGCTCTAGCTCTGTAATGGTGTTGTAGGTAGAACAGTCACTTTCCCCCAAGTACACCAGGTAACTGTCATGCAGGACACTGTTAAAATACTCTGAGAAACAGGATACCTTTGCCAAGTCCTTATTTAGAGACATATGAAAGCGGGGTGGAGATATAACTCCGTTGGTAGAGAACATGCAAAATACACTCCCTGGTACCACAGCACACCTGTAGGCGAAATAAAGAGCAATAGAAGAACAAAGTCACCCTCAGCTACATACTCTATATGAGGGCTAACCTGGCCACGTGTAAAAATCTCCTGAAAACAAAAACAAAAAACAAAATAAGTAAATGCAAAGCTTAAACCCTCTAAGACAGCAATTCTATGACTTCCTGTGTATTAAAGTTTCCTTAAGAATGCTTGCATTTTTGCCACAAGTCAGGGAAAGCCACACCAGTATTTTGTACATGTTGGAGGTCCGAGAGTCACTCCACAAACCACATGAGCACTGATCTCAATAAGACTGGGATGATTTACTGAACGCACATACTAATACCGAACTGCAAAAGAAGGGACCCAGAAGCTTAATTGCACGCCTAGTCTGTTCTCAGAGTAGGCTATATATATATATGAGAAACCAGGTTCAAAAGTTCAAAAGGGAAGAAGGGGAGCAGTTGGCTTACTAAACAAAGTATTATCAGCTGACCTTTAAGCTGATTGGTCCTGAGTGAAGAGAGGTGGGAGGATGCATAGCTGGTGAATGGGGGAATCCCACAACATTGAGATAACCAAGCATGAGTATTATAATCACCACTTTTTTGGCTTATTAGCAGCATTCTTCAGCATCAGCTACTGTGAACTCATTCATAGGCACGGGAAGGGCTACCCGCTAGTCACCTCTGACTCAAGCCATTTTAGACGTAAAACGTTCATATTTTCCTCTGATTTGATGGGTCCTACATAAAGCTTTGTGGAATCTCTTAAGGTGAGCAAACCTCATACAGAAACATTCATAATAGATAGGACAAAATAGGGTATGTGGTCGGCATGTCCTTGAGCCAAGACACCTCTCTGTGTCTATGACTGAGACATATTAGAGCAGCAATAGGACAGCTTGCAGGCATGGAACAAAATGGCTACAGTTATACTGGGGAAGGGGGAAGGCTTCAACAGCACACGCAGTCAATCTTTCCATAGTCCCACTAAGCTCTCTCTGTAGTTCTCTTGCTTTACAGTTCCTGTAGCTCCATACCCAGTGCCAGAACTGGATGTGGTTCCCACCTACACATCTAAAATTATTTATGTGGTTTTATTTTTATTGAAAATAGACATCAATGGCTTTGCATATAAAATAGGCACTTTTTTTATATTGAAAATGCAAGCTCCTTTGGTAATGCTCACCCTGCAATTGTACATGGTGACAGTTTCTGAGTTGGATCTACCTCCTTGATTATAATAGGATATTTTTCATTTTTCAATATATCAACCCCTTATCCTGTGCCATTGACCCTGAGATAATTGCCCATGGTTGATTGTCATCCAGAACGCTGTCTTATTATTGAGGAACCTAACTCTATTCATATACTTCTATAAAAGTTCATAGGTCAGGAGATTGGACATAAAATAAATTTTTCAAGATAAATGGAGAAAAGTTTTATCAATGCATGCCCTTTGTAGCTTTTTGTCATCTTAACATAGACTAGAGTGATCTGCAAAGAAAATTTTCTTTTTTTTTTTTTTTTACAATATCTAAAGTGAGGATTTATTTGGTGGACCGCAATAAGTTCTCAGAACATTTGCTGTAAATCAGGTAGAAATAGGCAAGTCTTCACACTAGTCTGTAGTCCAAAAAGGTATTTCGGCTAAAATATGTCAATTCTCACATCTGCAGCAGCTTAGAGACAGATGGTCCGTGCTGTGTTTCTGCAGTTTCTTCAAGCAGAGGTACGGTGCTCAATGCTTTAGAGGGTTAGGCAAATTCATTTCCCTTTTGTTCAACATTGCCTCATCTCCACTATGTAAAACCTGGTCTCCAGTGCCACTATCTATTATCTGCCTTATGTTAGGTCTTACTTCAGGGCTACTACACAAAGTGATTACGTTATAAAAGGCCTCCAGATCACTCTGTTCAAATGTTATAGATGGCTTCAGTGATGATCCANGAGCAAGGGAACTTTCTCCAATGATTCTCAGGTTGATACATTTGATTTTCCAAGTATTTTCCACAAAAGGGCTACGGATAAGTCCAAAAATTTGTTCAAATATGCCCAAACAAGAATTTCCTCGGTGGACAGTCCCTGCAACACCAACCATAACTAATCCATGAGGAGAAGATGTACATTTTAGTCCTTGAGAATTAAGGTTGGGACTGAGAAAGAGAAATTCTTCTTTGACTAATGACAGTAAGTGAAGGCTGAGGATTTCTGCTCCTTGGTAATCTGTCATGTTTTATTCTGAGGTGTTATAATAAAACCTAAGCTTGGCGTCATGCCAGAAGTGCTGGGGGCCCCAGTCATCTTGAGGTGGGCCCAGAAAAGGATTCTGAGAATTAAGAAGTTCAAAGAACCAATGACAGAATTCTTCTCCTAAGCGTCGAAAATCAACCTTTACAGCTTCCTTCTCTTCCTTTGCCTGCTGCTCAAAGAGCTGGATGTCCTCCGTCTCTATAACTGGCTCTGCTGTGTCCTTCAATTTTGGTGACTGTTTTCTCCAGTAACTTTTTGCATACTGTGTTTTTCAGCAGTGGGAGGTACAACCACTCCTTGCTTTGCCAAATACTTAAATATGACTTCTCGGTGGACTTTTTTGCGCCTCAGAAGTTCTTCTACACTTTGGCTATACACTAATATTGCACGAATAGCATCTTGGCGGTCCACAGGCTGCACCAGACGGTTGGTGACGGTGTCACTGAGGGCCATGATCTCGTCGTTGTCCAGCAGGCCGAGTAGGTTTCGGCAACCCTCCGACTCTAAGTGGCTGAGCCCCGACATCTCGCCCCCGGGGATGGGGACAGAGGACTACGCCACCAGTGTCGCCCTCATGGCTCACAGGCCGCCCCGCAAAGACAATTTTCAATTAAAGTATTCCTCCACTAGATTGCCTATAGGTAACCTGTGAGTTCTTAATAGTTCATTGATGTAGAAGGACCCAGCCTCCCATACCTGGTACCACCCCTGGGCAGGTAGTCCTGCCTGGCATAAGGAAGCAGGCTGAAAAGCCAGGAAACAGTCCTCCATGGACTCTTCTTCAGTTCCTGTTCATGAGTTCCCTTCAAGAAGGATTTAAACTATAAGCTGAAATACTTCCTGTCCTCCCCGATTTGCTTTTGATTGTGGTGTTTATCACAAGGATGGAACTCAAACTAAGACAAAGGGTTAATCATTTATAAATTGACTTTAAAAATATGAAATGGTTTACACATCTTATCACTAGGTGGGCTGGCTTTGTAATTCCTAGTGCTTATCTCTCCTTGACCTCCGTGTGTGTGTGTGTGTGTGTGTGTGTGTGTGTGTGTGTGTTTCTGTCTGTCTTTATTAAGATGTCTATGGTATTCTGTTAATCTCTATATCCTAGACACTAGACTACAAAGTACTTGTCTTAGAACTTATGCATGGAAGTACATTTCATTAATATCATATTAGCATCGTTACCATTCATTTGGAAATTTATTTCTCTACATTCTACAACTGTCAGATTTCCTTGATCATGTTTTTCTTCTGTTCCTTACCCAATTTCATAATCTTTTTTCTCTTAAGAGAAAGAAAAAAGAAACAAAGAAACAAAGGAAACATCTAATTGACACTGTGCATGGAGCATTATATATGGTAGAGCTGAATTCCTTTGTCTTAGATCCTCCTCATCTGCACATGCTGCTAGAAATCACCACTCCGACTTTCTTCCTTCACCGCTTCCTACCACATGTTGATGCTCTGTTAATCCATGTCATATGTCAACCAATTTGTGTCTGCTCTTTTTGGTATAAGTCACCCTTCAGTCTGTCTTCATTGTCAAGCTGAACACAAATGGTAAATGGTTGTTTTTGCAAAACTGTGAATGAGCAAGTGCTGAATAAATTGGAAACTCAAAACATGGCACAATTCAATTAGCCCAAAGGGGAAAGTAAAATGATAGTCACTTAATGTAGTGGTTGTCTGTTAAGATCTACATTAAGAAAATTCTGCATAATGTTCCATTAGATCTTAGAAAGCTTGCACAGATGCACATACTCCCTTTCACTGAGGAGAAAACAGAGGCTTCAGGAAGAGTAGCAACAGGCAAAGCTCAGAGTAGAAGGCAGAGTCACAGATGTAAGCATCTGCCCTATGCCCATAATTCTGCAGTGGCATGCGGTTTTCTAAGAAGATTGTTATGGGTGACAAGAAAAAAGTTAAATTTATGACCTCTTGTTAATTGTTATTCTCACAGACATAATGTTACATAGACATTGTGGCACACATACATGTATAAAATATTTCATTTGATCTTCACAGTGCTCACATAGTTGTTCTCTTTCACTGAAGAGAAGATGCATGCATGCACATGCTCACACACACAAATACATGTGCACGTGCTCACATACTGAGACATACATATACATGCACACACATACATGCAATACATGTACAAACACAGGCACATACAAACATGCACACATACATACACATATACACAAACATCCTGCCATGTATATTTAGCATTGCTCATATGTGTGTATGTGTTTAAGGCTAACCATGTGCAATTAAGCTCTTAATTAATTAATCTTAAATGATCATTAAGATTCTTAACAATTTTAATAGAGAAATCATCATAACATGAAACCTTAAAGATGAGTAAAGCTTTCTAAACTTCTGACTGATTTTATACCCAGGATCTATTTTTAAATTTTTCAAAGCAAAATATTCATATGTTAGAGGCAGTTAGAGTTGGAAGAACCATGAAAAAAATTAGATCTGTTGAAATATAATACTTGTGTGTCTATGTGAATGCCACTAACATTGTTAATTTCTTCAATTGGCAAGGCTTTACCTACTTGGACTTTATATGTAATTAAGGTAACCTCGTTCATTAACATCATAAATACATGAAGACATGGATAACTGATATAAGCTTAAAATTACAAGTGATTTCAGATTTCCTCATCTTCCCATATGAAAAGAGTCTTCTGTACATCACTCAAGGAAACTTGCCTGGCACCTCCCAGACTCACTATAAATCTGAAATGCTAATGAGTTTTCATTCTGTAAGACAGTTATCACATTTGTACTTGTCCATACAGGGATTCAGGTCACATTGAAATGTCTAATTGTCATTTCTCTTTTTAATTCCAGTAAATCCCTATTATACTATTAAAATATTTGTTGCAACCAATTTGCCCATTTTATCTGATTATCTAAAAAGCATTCAGGGACCCTTGGTCATATCACCCAGGGAAACTATTCTTCATTTCTTTCAGGTTTACAGCCACAGTTCGGTTTCTCTTTGTATGCAGATAAGTACGTGTGCATATATGCATATAAATGTGTCCATATATTTCATTTCACTCTCAGACCTACCAGAATTTACCTCCCTGCCCTTAAATCTTTCCCCTACTTACTGGTTTGGGTTTGGTTTACTCTCTGAGTTTGATCAGGGCTATGTGTGTGATCCTGAATGGAGAACTAATCATGAGAACCTGGTGTGCTCACCAATAGTTACATAACTGTTACTGTGCTTTCCTTTCTCCCAGAACCAGTTGTTTGTCAACAGATCTGTAGTGTGTGGTAGAACCTGTGAGTCTATTCCCTCTCCATAGCTTCCTGATAGGAAGGCCTGACCTCCTTACCAGTACGGTACGCAGAACTCATGAACTCAGAGATGTCGAGTTCACATCTCCTTAGAAGATGAAATTTCAAAACTCTTCTTCCCACCTTATTTATTTATTTACTGCCTTCTCTTCCACAATCTTCCATCAGCCTTGATGTCTTATTGATGCTTGAACTTCCTTCATCCTCAACCCCATTTGCAGCCATGGGTCTTTGCATTTATCTGTTTTCACTTCAAGTAAGGGGTTCTTCACTTAATATTTAGGTCTGACAGTAGCCTTTGTGGAAGTCAACACATTTAGTGGTTACTTCAATGCTCTGTTGACTCAGCCAAGCAGCCATATTGAGTCCCCTCTGAAGGTCACACATTTGAGACTGGTTCTGTAGACTTAGGCATGGATTTCCTCTTGTTGAATGACCCCCCAAATTCAATTAGACAGTGATTGATTTTCCCCCTAGCAGTTGTGCCCTTATGAAACTAATAAGTGCATCTTGCCTGACTGGTTCATACTATAGAGTTCATAGAGTTCCTTTGATGCCTTCACCTCACGGTGGCCTGCACAGTACCATCTGGTTCCAGGAGAGCCACATATCAGGGAAGAGTTATACACCCTAGGTGAAGCTCAGTGACTCTGAACCTTGTGTTCTGAAGTATATAGTGTCCACAGAAGTAAGTTTTCCAAGACAGAACATTGAGTTTACATGAAGAATGTGGTAGAATTTGCTTCTCTCATCCTAGTGAAACAAAGTAAGTTATGTTTGCTGCAAGATAATAGGTAACCCTTTGATTTTTCACACCCTTTAAATCTTTCCTGTGAGAGTGATAAACTGCCTTTGTTTTAAGCTAAGTGTGCTTTAGGGACATGAGTGTCTATATTTTATTAAAACATTACATATTCTATTGTTCCTAAAGCCAAGTCACTGGATTTGTGCAATATCTTTAGATTTCCCCAATGTTGAGATTTACTTAGATTAAAATAGAAAATAATACCATGCCTTTCACATGTCCAAGGTACAATTAGATGATGAAAATATGTATTTTTGTCTAATTTTAGGCAAGTGAGAAACCTCTGAGAGGATAAAATGTGATTAAGATGGACATGGTAGTTGATATTATTCAAGTATAGCTATGAATGTTAAACACATTATGTCTATAAGACATGGCTGACAGCTAATCATAACCACAACCTTGTTATGAATATGAAATGTGGGTCCAATGCATAGAACATATGTTAAATAGGTAAATGTATGTTCCTTGCTGATGTATTTAACTCATCTGTGTGTTAAACCAGCAACGTTTTCGTTGCTAGAAATGGAATAATAGGTGGGGCAAAGTTGCCTTCCCTTTTATGATAAAATGAACTTGAAGGCTATTCATTACTGTCTTTGTATTCATCCTTTCCTACTAATATCTTAAAGTTAATTTCATAAAGGCACATTAAGATGGGCATTGCTTTAAAATAACTGATTAACAGACATGAGAATTATTCATGGAACTTCCGGCCCTCGTGTAGATAAGTCTTCATGATATGATGCCCAGGCATTTCTGTGCCGTTTTGAATAAATGTGATATTTAAAATCTGCAAGGATCTGTGTTCTTCAACCATGGAGAGGCATCAGAAAGACAAGCCAAATATAAAATGAAGTAATACAGGAATAAAGGTATGTCTGTTGCCGTGTTATACTTGCACTTCTCCAGTCACTGCCTACAGATCTGTGGTCCTTGAGACTCTGCCACGTCTCTGCTATTTGCTAGCTTCAGGCCCAGAAGCTGATCTTAAAGAGTCAAATCTTCAGAAGGCTTTTTGAATTCAAGCCTGCTGGGCTATCATTTTTTTCCCTCTCCTCGCTATCAATATCATCACAGAAATTCAGCAGTGATAAGAAGGCAGGGCAAAGATCAGAAGCCAGACCAATTCAAAGACGGGTGAATCAGACCAGAGTAATCAATAGCAAGTCAGACTATGCTCTTGGCTAGAAAGATTCAAAACATGATAGTAGGATTAGGAAACATTTGCCTATGAATTTCAGTGACAACAGAAGCCAGGGCTTAAATCTTCACAGCCAAAGACTGGATATGAAACCTTGGAAACTTTAGTTAACCTACTGGATCGAGGGTGATTTGTTGTTAAAAATAGCTAGAAAAAAAAAAATCAATGGGTTTATGTGGAATACAGGAAGTGAAGTAATATAGATGAAACATGTAACAGCACCCGTTGATTATCTAATATTAAGTAGCCAGTCCTGAAAACATGTATGTACATGCAATTTTAGACTGATTGAGCAGGGTGTGTTTATAGGCTTAGGAATACACACACGTCACCATCAACAACAACCACAGAGAATTTTAAAGGAAGCCATAGATTGGAAAAACAGCAAGGGGGAATGAATACATGTTAAGGATTGGAGAGAGGAAAGGGATATGGGGGAAATGATGTAATTATAATCTCAAAAAAGTAAAAATATTGTAAAAATATTGTCATTGGAAATGATAAAAACAAAGCGTATGTTCTACCAACTGCTGGACTTGGGAAGACAGCTCTGAAAGAGGATGTGAGCTAGCGGCAGATTCAACGGATGAAACTATTAAGTACGTATAAGCCAGAAGCCGTAAAGACATTAGAGCTGATAGGTTGTGTGCTGTGGACAAAGCCCCTCACTGTGAAGGCAATGGTCTGCCTGGACCACATTTTCACCCCTAGAAAGATGGCGTAGTGATTCCGTGGAAATGCAGAGTATAATGCTGTAAAGGCTACAATTCCATTGTCAAAACTGCCATGCAACACACTCATTACAATTCATAGAATATCAAAAGGTATGAAGGAAAATACTTATATATTCACAGTGTTTAAAGTGCACACAAGAAGCACTATGCTACGACTTTTGAACATAACCAGAGTATCATTGCCTTTGTCTCCAGGCAGTGAACAAAAAGCTGTTTATTTTCCATGGGTGCTCAGTGTTCTTCTGAGTGTCTTCCTTATAAAAATGTTAAATGAATGTGGGTGGGGAAGTGGTTAAGAAATCGTCGCCTTATACCAACACACATAACTATGTGATTTATCTAATAAATGCAAGCCCAGATGCAGTATATTTTGTGGATGTTAATGGCCTGAAATCCCTTTCAGCAGCCGCATTAATCAGTTAGGGATGGGTTATTTTATGGTCTTTAATGGCCTTTGTTGATAGATGGAAAGTTTGTTTACAGATTATTCTTCATTGAGCTGCCATACATTGCAAGCTATGATTCTTAGACGTGCTCTCGAAATACAAATTGTGCTGTGAAGAAATCTGTTCAGAGTTAAATTAAATTAGATAGCTGCATTTTTATGAAGCTTAGGTAATAGCCATAATGCTGCCAGAGCTTTTTCTGAGACTATATTGTAGATAAGTCTCAAACGCACTATTTTTACCCCCAAGAAATATTTCTATGCTTGTGTGAAACTTTACAACCCACTTGCTCTTGCTTCTGAGTAATTTATGTAGAATACATAATATTTGAAATTTATTTCATAATGTTTGACTGCAACAATGAATATCTGCCTTCAGGTAAGACTTTACCAAATACGTTCACCTCAAAACAAATGAACAAATGCGAAAGTGCCCATTTATATTTTCCAAATGTTTGAAAGTTTAATATACTCAAGCTCAGTGGTAAGAGTTTAATAATTGTCTCAGTCAATGTTTTGTTTTGCATAGAATAATTGTTTACTGTACATTTGGGGTGACATTATTCACGGGCTTGTAATACATGGATATTGCTCATCTCGGCTCTACAGTTTGCTTGCGTACATCTTGTAGATTGAGTGTGGAGCTTCATAGTTTGGCCATGATTACATAGCCTCAGGGTACGTTTTTATTTCTCAGACATTATTTACTCTTAAATTCTCTGCATAAGGACTTATTATGTTTCCTTCCCACTTCCATCCTTTCTAACTTTCCATCCTTTTCCTGCTTGGCTCGCTTCTCGTGCCCACCCCCTCCTTCTTTACTTGTACATAAATTATCATAGAAAGCAAGGACTTGGTTTGACAGAACTAAATGAAATCTGCTACCCTAATTTAATTCCAGGTGAAAGTCAGACTTTAAAGAACCCAGTGCCCGCCTTCCTCACAGGTACCAGAGAAGCAGATCATCTTACTTCATGAGCTGCCCCTGTCTGTGTTTTATAGAAGAAAGCCTTTAGAGAACCTACCCATTCTGAGATCATAGCCATATTGGCCCCTCTTTGTAACTCTATTACTTTTATGCTATGGGTTAGCAAATCATAATTCAAAGTTAAGTTTTAATTTAAAATTCTGTATTTGTATAGTTTTCATGACAACCAAATGACAGAGTTCACAAGATTTTCATAGAGTCAGATGAAGGACAGAGTCAGCATGTTTAGCAATGTGAGGGGTTACCACAGATGATCAGGGCACCCATTTTGTTCCTATATTTGTAATAAACTCATTTTTACAAAATACTGTTTATTTGTTATGATATTTCTATGCTCATTCTACTAAATACAATTAAGGTAATACAAAGGTGAAAATCTAAAATCTCCTTACCCACACCACAATCCATTATGTGTCCTTACTAAATCTCTCTCTCTCTCTCTCTCTCTCTCTCTCTCTCTCTCTCTCTCTCTCTCTCTCTCTCTCTCTTTCTTCTCTCTCTCTCTTTATTTTTTTTGGCTAAGGTAATTTTAATGCAAAGGACCAAAGGTTATTTTATACTATTAACCTGAAACAAGAATAATTTGTATTGTAGACATATTGGCAGAGTGTGCAGAAAGTAAATGTATGCCAGTAATCGAGAGATCCCTACAGTGAGGGAGCACATGCCATGGACAATTGCCAATATCTCCTAATAACATTTATCGGCATCTACAAGGTCCCTTCCCAATGTTTAATATTAGGGATGTAAGATATAGAATGATTCAAGAAGTTCACTCTAGGGCCATCAGACAGAGAAAAGTATTAAATAAGAATCAAACCCATCGTTAGTTAATTTTACTTCCATGTAGCACATACACATTCCTTTGAAGTCCTACATTACTCTGTGACTCCCAGACCCCTTATATCTAAAAGGTACGTCCTAATTGAGCTTGAAAATTTAAAATATCTCATATTTCCTGCAAACATTAATGGTGTTGTTTTCTTTTTATAATTTTCATGAATATTAATGAACTCAAGAACTAAAGACTCTACCACTGGCCTTATTAAATCTTTTCTACTAGTTCAAATTGACATGCATTTTTAACTCTCTTCCTTTTTATAGGTATGTTCAATTATCTACGTTGGGCCTCAGGGTGACACTGGAATTGTGCAATAAAATATTTGGACCATTTAATTTGATGACTTCTTCCTCGTGTTTTGTATAAAGGTTTCAGAAACTCCCTCAGAGGCTAAAACTATGTTGGCCAGCCTTTGTAGCCCTGTCACTTTTATATTATTGGTGAGAGAATTATATTTCAATATCACATTTTATTTAGCAGTTATATACCTCTATAATCCTCACAACAACCAAATGACAGAATTTTCAACTACTTGTTTCACGAAAAGCATACAGAACATGCATGCATATTTCTTTTCCCCTAAACATTCTATATCTTGTTTACCTTTAATTATAGCTTAGTGCACAAACACTGCACACACCAGTGGGCACTCTAACATATTACATTATGCATTGGAAGTCTATGCCTCAAATCGTGCGGATATACATTTGTCTGGGGTGTTGGCCCTCTAATTAGCAATCTGTGTTTCCTTTTACTTGGTTTATAAACCTTTGAAATCTTGTTCCTTTATTTTCTATACTCCTGACCCCTCCCCCCCCCCACACATATGTAAGATATTGGTGGCTATTCAGTGTAAGGGTAGTCTGTATTTTCTTTATCCATATGAAAGCTCTTATGTTCCTCTCCTGAACTCTTGCTTATATGCAAGGCAATCATCAAAGCCTTTTGTATCCTTCAGTTCCTTTCCATTGTCCTCCATGATTAGTCTTAGGAATATGTCCCAGTCCCTTAGGATTCACATCCTCCAGGCTCATCATTTTCTTGTCTATTAAATGAAACTTGCTCTGTGTTTTCTGGGGAGGATTTCTGGCAGTTTCTTGTAGATACTTGTGAAGCTTTGCTTCACTACCCTTGGGAATTATGCTCCTAAAGCAGTGTTTGCTACCTGGGGTTAAAATTATGTGGCCATCATGTCTCACTACAGCAAGCAAGCTACAAGTTGGTAAGAATAAAATTCTGAGAATGGATTCTTTCCAATATGGCTTCCCCCTCTGCTCTTTCTTTGCTTCAGTACTCAACCCAACTTTCCAAGATTCTCCCTGGGGAACTGGATACAAACACTGAGAGCAATGTAGCATGTTACGATGATGATCAGGGTTTTCCAGTTTAGCCTGCTTCTCACTTGACATAGTGAGTTGGAGGCCAGCTATGCACGAATACAGAGAGTTATGACTTCCCCTACACTCCTGCTCCCCCGAATCAGGCAATGTCCTTAGAATTTCCCACAGGGAAGAAGCCACAACACACCCAATGTCCCTGCTTTTCCAGCTTCTCTAGAGGAGCTAGCTTCTGGATCCTATCTTTGACAGTTGATGACTTCTACTCTACAAATCATGAACATGCTGGATTCGCAACACCTAACCCTAACGTAAGACCTGTAACACAGGAGATGCCCTCCATCTTGATTATGTGAATGAAGCCCATAGGCTCTACTTTGAGAACAACTCATAACTAAATCAGAGTATCCACATGTTGTCTTAATACATTAAAATTCATTTTCAGCAAAATGTAGAAATTATTCCCTTTCTCCCCCTATCTTCCATTCGAATGAATCAGTAATAATGTCTTTTTAAAAATGAAAATTCTATAGCTTGTCCAAGTATAACCAAATGCTATTGCCTGGATCTAATTTTCCTGAAAACTAGCCTTAAAGGAGAAAATGGATTCTGATTTGGTTTAATAATCAGTTTAAAGAACCATAGCTTCCATTTCTGGACCAGGATACTTACTCTACACGGAACTATCCAGCATTGGTTGATAACAATGATGTTAACTCTCTGAGACAGAAGATGAAATGTCCAGTTTTCAGATTTGAAGTATTCTATCTGCTAGAAAGCAAGATTATTTCCATTTAGTGAGCTTTTTCATTATTATAAGATATTCTCTTTATTTACATCTCAAATGCTATCCTGAAAATTCTCTATACACTCCCCCCCGCCACTCTGCTCCCCTACCCACCCACTACCACTTCTTGGCTCTGGCATTCCCCTGTACTGGGGCATATATAGTTTTCAAGACCTAGGGGCCTCTCTTCCCAATGATGGCTGATTAGGCCATCTTCTGCTACATATACAGCTAGAGACACGAGCTCTGGGGGTACTGGTCAGTTCATATTGTTGTTCCACCTATGGAGTTGCTTTAGGATATGGAAAATCACAACAGAGAAAAAGGAAGTGAATTGGTGATAGGCATGAATTTGCCACTCATGTTTGCCAGAGTTGATGAGATTTGTATCTGTTATGCTAATTGGAAACAAAAGATAAGAGGCCCTGCCTTATAAAATTTCCAATTTAAAACATATAATTCTTTTTTGAGAGGTAATAATACCATAAAAAAAGGCAATGGCACTTTTTATTGCTGTGCAACTGCATTATTGCATAAAGTATAGAAAAGAGGCTCTAATACTTGTTCTTTGCTTATAGTAGTTTCTCTGTGGATTAGTTGGTCAGAAACCTTTACTTATTTTAGATCCTTTTAACGATGCATAGATTGACTAGCAGTTTTGTTCAACAATTGGAAAACATTAGGATTCTTGAGACTCTGGAAATTTCTCCCCTTGGGAATTTATAAGACAGCTACTTTGGGAGTACCAATGCTAAGAACTGGGAGACATTCTCACAAGATGAATGTCTCCATTAAGAAAGTTCAGCTCCTGTATCTGGTGAGAGTGCTGGCTAGCTCATTCAGACTAACCCTGTAAAGTAGCTCATTTCTTGGGTCCTTTAAAGCTTTTTCTCAGAAACAGGGAGCCTGTGAATCTAGTGTCTTGAAACCATTTTGGAAAAGGTTATACAGTACAGTGTAGTCATATATTGTTAGGCTCTCAAGGATACCACCTGATATGTTTATATTTGTTTATTCAACATTTATATAATAAACCAAGCCTACCATCAGGTCAAGACACTCTGTTGCATAGGATGTTTGGCTTTCTCTTTCTTCATAGCCGTGTATTTTATATTCATAAACTGTTTTTCGTAAGGAACATTGGACTATATCACATTTGTTTTTATTCCTGATTTGTTTTCTAAGTTATTATTTATTTATTTTTTTAAATAATTTTTTTCAATTTTATTTTTAATTTATTTTTTACACTGCATATTCCATTCCCTGCCCCCCCCATCCACCCTCCATCTGCTCCACATCCCACAACTCCTCTCCACCTCACCCTGTCTCCACATGGATGCCCTACACCCACCCCACCTGACCTCTATACTCCCTGAGGGTTAGGTGCATCATCTCTGAATGAACACAGACACAGAAGGTCTTTACTGTATATGTGTTGGGGGCCACATATGAGCTAGTGTATGCTGTCGCTTTGGTAGTCCAGTGTTTGAGAGATCTCGGGGGTACAGATTAATTGAGATTGCTGGTCCTCCTACAGAATCACCCTTCTCCTCAGCTTCTTTCAGCCTTCCCTAATTCAACAATAGGGGTCAGCTTTAAAAAAAAAATTAAATGTATAGAAATTGAAATAGAGTGACATTATTTTTGCACTCCTGTTCTTTCCTCTAGTTTCTCTCAAATACTTTCCCTCAAAGCCCTCTGCTACATATGCAGCTGGAGCTGTGGGTCTCTCCATGTGTACTCTTTGGTTGGTGGTTTCGTACCTGGGAACTCTGGGGGTGTCTAGTTGGTTGATATTGTTGTTCTTCCCATGAGGTTGCAAACCCCTTCAGCTCCTTCAATCCTTTCTCTAACTCGTCAATTGGGGGTTAACTAAATGTATGCTCAGTCTAACAGTTGGCTGCGAGCATCTACCTCTGTATGTGTCAGACTCTAGCAGAGCCTCTCAGCAGACAACAAGCACTTTTTGGCATCCACAGTAGTGTCTGGGTTTGATGACTGTATATGGGCTGGATCCCCAGGTGGGCAGTCTCTGCTCCACACTCTGTCTTTGTAATTCCTTCCACGGGTATTTTGTTCCCCCTCCCAAGAAGGACTGAAGCACCCACACTTTGGTCTTCCTTCTTCTTGGGCTTCATGTAGTCTGTGAATTATGTCTTGGATATTCTGACCTTTTGAGCTAATATCCACTTACCAGTGAGTTCATACCATGTGTGTTCTTTTATGATTGGGTTACCTTACTCAGGATGATATTTTCTAGTTCCATTCATTTGCCTAAGGATTTCATGAATTCATCATTTTTAATAGCTGAGATGTATTCCATTGTGCAAATGTACCACATTTTCTCTATCCACTCCTCTGTTGAAGGACATCTGGGTTCTTTCCAGCTTCTGGCTATTATAAATAAGGCTGCTATGGATACAGTGGAGCATGTGTCCTTGTGATATGTTGAAGAATCTTTTGGGTATATGCCAGGAATGGTATAGCTTGGTCCTTAGGTAATACTATGTCCAATTTTCTGAGGAACTGCCAGAATGGTTTCCAGAATGGTTGTACCAACTTGCCATCATAACAATGGAGGAGTGTTCTTCTTTCTCCACATCCTTGCCAGCATCTGCTGTCACCTGAGTTTTTGATCTTAGCCATTCTGACTGGTGTGAAGTGGAATCTTAAGGTTGTTTTGATTTGCATTTCTTTGATGACTAAGGATGACGAACATTTCTTTAGATGCTTCTTGGCCATTAGACATTCCTCAGTTGAAAATTCTTTGTTTAGCCCTGTACCCCATTTTTAATAGGATTATTTGATTATCTGGAGTCTAACTTCTTGAATTCTTTGTATATATTGGATATTAGCCCTCTATCAGATGTAGGATTGGTAAAGATCTTTTCCCAGTCTGTTGGTTGCTGATTTGTCCTGTTGATAGTGTCCTTTGCCTTACAGAAGCTTTGTAATTTTATGAAGTCCCATTTGTCTATTGTTGATCTTAGAGCATAATCCAATTTTAACATACATATTAATATGTGTGCAAGTGTGCATGCAGATAAATTTTATACACACACACACACACACACACACACACACACACAATTGTTGAGTTCATTTTTATTCTCTGTGTATAAATGGTTTCAAGACTGACCACTCTTCATTGGATGGCAACTCAGGGGCTTCATCCCTGGGAAAGGCTAATTCTTCTTCCCTGGTAGTTGTTAGCTGCCTATAGCTCTATTTCTAGAGGTAGGATCCGGTGAAATTTCCCCCTTCCACATTAACATGTCCACTGATACTGCCACTGTTTAGGTCTTGTTTATGCAACCATTTCTAGGACAGACTGTTTTACGGGACTTCCTGGTATTCTGGCTCTAATCATCTTTCCACCCAATCCTCCACAGTGTGGAGGCAGGAGCTGTGGTGTAGGTATACTCATTTGGGCTAGACTTCCCACAATCTCTTGATGCATGCATTATATCCAGATGTAGTTTTCTGTGATGGTCTTGATATGCTGTAATGGGAGGATTCTTGGTGAGGCTTTAGTGATAAAGTTGCTACGATTATCTGAAGGTATAAGGATACTGTTTAGAGTGAATTATGGAATTGTGCTGATCTAGCGGGATGGTACTAATAGATTCTTTCCTAAGTCCTTGACCTCACTAGCTCATGGATATGAGGTTTCCAGTACCAGGGATGATTTTCCCCCAGTCAGTGGGATTTAAGCCACCATGTTGGTAAGGGCTGTGGTTCATAGATGTTACCACTAGGTAGAACTGTTTAATTGCTTCCATCCTTTGGTGGCTTGCATAATATTTCCTTAGCATTAGAATAATTGCAGGAAAAGAAAATAACTGGTTTTAGGTACCATGTGCTATTTTGACCCATGTATACATTGTTATGTTTACATCTCATTTCCTTATCTCGCTCCTCAAGCAATCACCATCAAGGTACAAGCATTCCTAATCCTTTCTTCTCACATTTACATACATATCCTGCTCACTGACAATGGCAGTAGTCTCCCTGTGTCACAGACCAGAAAGTCCATTTCTATCATATGATAACTGTATGCATTGATTATACTTTCCCACTTACACTATCTCCTTGTTTCCCAATCTCTGGCCACTACTCTGCCTTTACCTGCTATGAGCTCATCTCATGTACATTCCATGTATGACTGAGATCTCACTCTGCTTGTCTCCATGTACTTCAAGCAAATTTCACCCTGTGCAGCAATTTCCTACCCCATCTTGTGACAAATGACGTGACTTTGTTCTTACTTACGGAGCAGCTGGGAGTCTGTGTATTTATGACAGCTTGATTCTAGCTGCCCACCCAAGAAGATCCAGCAGATTTAATTATCCACATAGTGAAGAGATGGTGATAGGAGTTAGAGAACTGTATTCTTTTTTTTTTTTTTTTTTTTTTTTTTTTTTTTTTTTTACATTTCAAATTGTATTCTACAAAGACAGTAGATAGGGAAAAAATNGAAGAGATGGTGATAGGAGTTAGAGAACTGTATTTTTTTTTTTTTTTTTTTTTTTTTTTTTTTTTTTTTTTTTTAGAGAGAACTGTATTCTACAAAGACAGTAGATAGGGAAAAAATGTAGGGTTTGGTTGTAGGAGAAAACAAGCAGATGCTTAGTAAAGGAGAATGAAAAGAAGCACACAAGCTAAAGAAGACATTATGAGTGAAAGAAAGATTTGAACCACTTCACTGTGAGCAGTGTGTTGCTAATGATATAGCACGGAGGTGATTTTATCAGCATTGTGAATTATATCATGCATTTCAGATTTAAGAGAATATTCTTGGTAATATCTGCACTGTTTTAATCAAGTATATTTGCTTTTGAATTTTTTATTTAACAGGAAGGTAATTGGTAAACTGTCAGGTCACAGTACACAACTTTTGATCATTTTGAAAGTGTGTCTATGCCAGATTCATATGACATTGTTTCCTGATTAATAAAGCAGTAATAAATTTATTTCCTAACAGTTAAAATAAAGCAATGCATAAGGAACATATGTCTGCAGAGTCACTGTTTCTCACACACTTTTCATGTAATTCTTAAGTTACAATGGATGGAATTGATAGATACACTTAGGCAATATACTTTTTGCATAGCACTTTAAATTGAAGCAAATGCTAGTGGTTAAATCGATTTGCCTGTGAAGGGTGGTTTTGCAGGTGCTTAATTACAGCTCCAAGGGTCCATTTGGATGCATGTACATGCTGAGAGCAGAAAACAAAAACAATCCCATTCTTTCCAGATGTGTAATGAAAGCTACTGATGTAGCTGGCCAGTGTGGACTGCAGTTGTTGGCTGCATTCAAAATGTGAAGTTATGGCTGAATCTCTGGTGTGATTTCTGCTTGGATGTCTTACAAGTATAGGTTTGTATGCCTCTTCCCCTCTTAGAGGTCAAAGTATAAAGGCATTTTCAAATGATGACCTCCTTCTTTTCTTTTCATGTGCCTTCTTGTATTCATTGAGTACTGTCCACATGCCTAAACCTGCAGTTTTTCTTTGAGATATATTTATGTTTGTCCTGAAAATATAGGTGATATAAATGTCTTCCACTTCCTGAAGTAAAGTTGGATAGAGTATAATTAGCCAAATTTTCAAAGTAAACAGAAAGTCTTTGAATTTTTCAATCACATGGCATAATAGTATATGTAAGCCATTGAATAAAATTTAATTGAAATTAATTGAATGGATCAAACATCAGAGCCTTTGGCTTCTTGTCTGTAAGGGCAGTCAAAGCAAGAGTAGCTAATATATCATTCTAAATTTCATACATTACAGTGAATCTATTAACTACAGTAAATGACAAGTTATGTATAATTAGTATACTGTTGAAAAGGCACAAAGGGAATCTAAACCACAATAGTATTCTATGCTTGATGAGGTTAGTATTTGATCTGTATTATTGACTTGATTTGTATATAAATAGCAAATTGGAGAACATTTTGTTCTCAAGATAAGTACATAATCTTTCTACAAGATAAAGCAAGATATAGAGCATATGTATGTACATATTTATAGCTCATAAATATGTACATAAGTATAGTTCTGATCATGATCTTATGAACATGCATATCCTTCAATTCATATTTGTTGCCACTAAATATTTACCACTTCTTAATTGCAAATGAGATAAAAGTAGTAATCAAGTTAGAATCAGCAATATCTATGGAAATTAGATGTTGTTTTATGCAACTTAAAGAAGATAAAGTTGACTAATACAATAATCTTATAATCCCAAAGGATGAAAATTAAAGTAACTGTATCTTTGAAATGAAGATGTTTTTCAAAACAAAAATTAGCAAGCAATTATAATGCTACTTGTAGAGAAATGATAGTGATTATAAAATATGTATGTCATAATAGTTATTAATATTATACATCTTAGTTATTATACATCTTAATATTAGTTATTAATATTATACACACACACACACACACATATATATATATATATATATATATATATATATATATATATATATATATGAGAGAGAGAGAGAGAGAGCTATTAACCCCAGATCAACCATATAAGCTGTATCATATCACTAAGCCTTTTAAGACAAACTGAACAAATGTTAAGTATGAGATAAGCAACTGCAATGATTTGATAATGTTAGCACCCTGATTTCAGAGCCTACTCAGAAAATAATAGCAATATGTAATTAAGTATTCTTTGTCCCTTTGAATAATAAAGTCAATGTCTTTTAAGTTTTTATACCTAAGATTATATAATATACTGGATAGGAACATGGAAATACATCATTAAATGCACACACTTTTCATGAATCACACTTGTATCTGGGTACTGAACTCTTTGTATCCCCAAATACAACTCTAAAGTTTGTCATGCTGTCCTGAATATATGTCTATAGGGAGATGTGTGTCTGTTAAACCACATGCTTAGATCCTCTGTGAACACAAACAGACATCAACGTCTGCTTTGGAGAGATTTTTCTTTTAGTATCTGCTCTTTTGTTTTGACTTAAAACATCCAGTTTCATGACATGGTAATATTGACCATGGTTGACAAAATACCTGTAAAGACTTATTTACTAATTTTTGTCCTGTGAATACTTAGGTCTATTGCTTAAGAATTAGGGGATCTTTTGACTTTCTCTTTAGGAACATCCTAGGTTTTATTTGAAAAAACAAACAAACAAGCATTTCAAAATGTCAGGGAAAATTGAATAAAAACCCAAATTGCAGCAGAGACAATGATTCCTCACGTGGTCAAGGTCAATCAGTGACTATCTAAGCATGCATTTCTCAAAATGTTATTCACAGGAGGTATCTACTGAGTCAGTGGACCAGCCAAGTAGTTAAACTACTTCTTAAACAATTCTATTTTTCAATGATCGATGAACAGGGAACGATGGATAAAACTCATTGTTGGACTGTTTGACTGACAAAGGTGACACTCTGAATCCAGTCACTAATAGCATACACAGTACACGCTGTACCCTTGACTGAAATTCACAAGTGATGAGATTCCCTTTTCTCCTGAGCCAGGATCTACTGTGTATTAGTGGGTAGACAGACAAGGCAAGCTGAGAACAGAAACATGGGATTTGGAAAGAGATCAATGCACCGCCAATACCCTCTCTTTCACCAGTTATTAGAGTTATCTTTTATTTTCTGAGATACAAGGAGAAAGAGAAAAATCACTCATCAGCTTATTTTTAAGGAGTTGCAAATCATTGTAACAACAATCTCAGTGAGGAGAGAGGACTACAAATGAAAAACAACTTACACCCCTTCTATAAATATATTGTTTTCTGGTTTTTGGTCAATTCCGATGCACATTACTTATCTCTCTGTGTTTTTTGTCTTACTACTTTATAATTTACTCTCAAGGGGTAATCCATGCATCATATACAAGAAGTACTGTGAGAGACTACACTTTCATGCTATCAAAAGAACAAAGTGCATGGGCACCTGCTTCCACCCTGGTTCATCTAGCTCTATAAACACTTACTCAGTACTTTATGGTCTAAAGTGACTATATGAAAAACTATGACTCTCATACACATCAGAAATCCACAAGAATCTACGTTGTAATGGTTTGTGGTGTAAGTTTAGGGGGGGTTTAAAAAATTCATTTGCTATAATTCTTCTAGTAGATCAGCAACCCTGAGGGCAGAAAGAAGACTGGAAGACCAATTAGGATTATAGACAGAGGGTTTATAGAATCAAAGCACATGATATACTAGAAAGAATTTGTCTGTGGAACCCTAGACCATATATGATGAACTTACACTAATTAAAAACACTATGAAATCATATTCTAAAGAGTGTTCCACTTTATACAACCTCATGGATCTTATCACTCATCTTAAGACCAGACAGAAGCAATTAAGACAAGGATGGGTACACATTTGCATTCACTTCACTTCTGGTCTTCTTTTCGGCCATGTTGCACACTGATAAACAACACCCTTCACAATAGTCACAAATAATATAAAATACCTAGGTGTGACTCTAACTAAGGAAGTGAAAGATCTGTATGACAAGAACTTCAAACC
>NC_034598.1:38780323-38781158 GCF_900095145.1 Mus pahari
AAAATATCCAATTATTACTTTTCATTTGTGATAAAATTATTAAATACTCCCAAATGTATTCTGTGGCTTATTTTAGTATTTCAAGTCCAGAGTATGAAAGTTAAATAAAACCAATCTCCATGGTAATTCTCTTTCCTCTCTCTGGGAGGACACATTTTAGTGCTTGGTGACATTCAGTTGCCATGTGTACCTGAGATAAAGCCTCCCATGTCCACCACAGCCTGAAGATTTCTCTTTTATCTGAACTCTTAAAAAACTTAAAATTGGTGTTCTCAGTTGGCCATTCATCATTTCTGTTCTACCTCATGACATATTTTCTGGCTTAATACCAACTCAAATAACTTGGAGAATACATTACTAAATCTCTTATACTGATGTTCCACTAGAAAAAAACACATGGAAATACATAGGGAAGACTGATTTAACAATAGGTTGGAATTTTTCTGCTTGTTTCTTTCTTGAATAGTTTATTACTTTATACAGGGGTGATTAAATTTTTTTATTTATATGTATGTGTTGTGCATGTATGGTGCATGTGTGTTGTATTAGGGTTCTCTAGAGTCACAGAACTTACAGATATGCTCTGTATAGTAAGGAATTTATTGATGACTTACAGTCTGCAGTCCAATTCCCAACAATGATTCAGTAGTAGCTGTGAATGGAAGTCCAAGGATCTAGCAGTTGCTTAGTCCCACACGGCAAGAAGGCGAAACAGCAAGAACCAGACTCCCTTCTTCCAATGTCCTTTTATGGTCTCCAGCAGAAGGTGTAGCCCAGATTAAAGGTGTGTACCACCTACTTTTCAACCTACTTTAATGCTGTGGTAGAACTCAGT
>NC_034598.1:38781252-38789847 GCF_900095145.1 Mus pahari
AAAAAAAAAAAAAAAAAAAAAAAAAAAAAAAGAAAAGTTCATTTTGAAAACCTCTTGTAAGAACTCAGTACAAACACTTCTAAAGTCTTTCCCATCTTTGCCTTTTCTCTTCAGCATGGCACCACATATATAGAGCTCTATTTAGTCTGAGTTTTTACATTTACTTTATTTAAACATACTTGAATATTAAAATTGGAGGGCCTACAAGTTCATATGCTCTTAGAAGATCCATGCTTCTGAAAACATTCATCTACATTAAAACACCGAAGTTTCTGTTAAGGCATTCAAAAGCCAAAATATAGTAACACTTATTTGAAAGTGAGCACTGTATATTTATTTTATATAAATGATTGTCAGCATCATAATGATTGAGGTAAAACATCTTAGTTGCTTACCAAAGATAATGTGGAATGTGGAAACTTCCAGAAAAGATATCCAGCTCAAGGTTATGTTGCCAGAGATTCAGAAAACACTTTAAGATTTCTATTAACCAGTAACTGAAAGTATTCCACAGACAATTTTGGTAGTCATTAATACAGAGTGAGTACCTATTGAGCAAGTGTAACTCTTCCTAAAGTGCTCGTAAGTCAACAAATGGCATGCATGAATCCATACACCATTACATTTTCATTTGTCACAATGTAAATAAATGCATGCTGTTTAAATGGACTCAGGCTCTGGTACATGACACAAGGGTGCCTGGAAGGGAAATGAATTCAGTGGATCCTATCACCATGAGGCACTTTTGAGAAGATCAAGGCCTGAAAGGGAGATCTGTGAAATACACTATCAGGAATTGGTCAAGTGGGGTGATGCTTTCTGCTCCTTTGTTCCTGTGAGGCATGAAGCCTGTCCTATACAGACAGCCAGAATCCATTTCAGGACAGACAAATCCTGTCCTATACAGACAGCCAGAATCCATTTCAGGACAGACAGATATCCTAGGCTTTATTCCTGAAGTTTGTAGTTTCTTGGGTTTCATAAGTGTGAGATATTGACTGAGATTTTATAATTTGTATTGTTGTTAAATATGATACTGAGTTGCTCATACGGAAGCTGTTGAGTTTGGACCTCCCCTTATGTAGCCTCCATATTAATGGTGAAAGCAGAGAGTGTGTGAACGAAGAAACAAGACTGAAGCAGACCACGTTGTTGTTATTTTCTCAGCTCATACAAGTCTGCATTCTGTTTTCCTTTAGATCTTAATGTTTTAGGCTTCCTGACATTTTCATTTTTAAGGTCGACAGTTTTATTCATCTTTGTGTAAAATTTCCTGTAAGAAGGGACTTTACCTTCACTAGATGCCATACTCTCTGGAGCCAAGTTTATCGATGTGACTTTTGATGACTGCCTGGCACACAGCACCCATCAATAACATTTGAAAGAACTCAGATGCTCCTCACAGTGGAATGCAAAGTTTCCTTATGTGAAATATTTTACATGCACCACACCTTAAGCCCAAGGAGTTTAAGGGTCTGATCTGAGAATGAAGTTGGGAAGGAGATTGGCTGAGAGCTTTGATCACTGAAGAACTAAAATCATTGAACACTTCAGATAAACACTCCTATTTCAAGAGTGAATGATGTGAGCCATAGAGACTCAATCAGCGTCCATACTTGTCTGGATCCAGCTGCGTATTCAACATTATTTTTTAAAAATAATAATTAATAAAATCTTCTCAGAGTAATTGACTTATTCATCTTAGCAGAAAAGTATCAGAAAGAAAGAAGGTTCTATATGAAGGATGTTTTTATTCATTCATCTGTTTAGTAATTTCCTGTTGTTAAAAATGATACATTACCCCCAGAAATGTAAGAAGTAATTGCTGAAGGTGATTCCCATAGGTTGATGATGTATGCTCCGTTTCACTTCCTCTTTCCCTTCAAATAATTTATCTTCAAATGACCAAGTATTACTGTTTCAAATCTTGTTTTTACAAAAGATGCTCTACAAAGAGACCTAACTCAGCTCAGTATTCATCCCCCTATATTCTATAATTAAACGGAATAATTGCTTGGACAAGTTTGCCAAACCTCTAATGCTAATATTTATAAAAATATTTTAAAACAATAGCTGTTTAAACAAGATCATTACATTGATACCCATATATCTTTGGGCACAAATAGAGATGCATTTTTAAATCAGTGAAATGCTGAGAAGTTAAATAAGCAAATGAACTATAGAATCATAAGTTTAAATTATCAGACTAAGGATAGTAGACTTGTTGGTGTGATTGTGTGTTTCTTGATTTTCAATAATGAACTATAATATCCTTATCTGATTTGAAAAATCAATGGACAGAATGATGGCTCGATTTTCCAATTTGACTCTGGCAGAAATACTTCATTGCCTTTAATGAGCATTGGCCTAGAGCCCCTTAGCAGTTCCCAGCACAGTAGATGCTGCATGGAATTAAGGGTGTCTCTAATGCAGGGTCTCAGACATCTTTCTCTATTTTTTATTTTTATTTTTTAATTTATGAGTGCACTGTAGCTGTTTTCAGACATACCAGAAGAAAGCATCAGATCTCATTACAGATGGTTGTGAGCCACCGTGTGGTTGCTGGGAATTGAACTCGGGACCTTTGGAAGAGCAGAAAGTGCTTTTAACCACTGAGCCATCTCTCCAGCCCCATTCATATCTCTTAAATTAGCCTCATATGCGTCTGACATGACAGTGAGAACTTCAGCATCCAGGTCTAAATATATTGTTCCAGTAGTTCTTGCTACTTGGATATACGCGTAACTCAGATTTTCATTTCATACTTTATTTTGTTTTTATTCATGGAATGTGTGTATTTTTTGTTCTCTCTCTCTCTCTCTCTCTCTCTCTCTCTCTCTCTCTCTCTCTCTCTCTCTCTCTGTGTGTGTGTGTATCCCCGTGCGTGCGCGTGCGCATGCGTGCTTGCAGAGACCAAAAGATTGTGTCAGATCCCCTGGAGCTGGAGTTCCAGGTAGTTATGAGCTTTCTGATGTAGGTGCTGGGCTTTGAACTCAGGTTTGCTGGAAAGGCAAGTGCTGCTAACCAGAGCCATCTCTCCAGTCCAGACTCTCTTTTCATTGTCTTAAGTATATAGGGATAACAGATAGATTTCCTGGCAGAGGAGAGTAATTCCAAAGCGGTAAAATAACAAGGGAAATGTAGAAAAGCAAATAAATATAAACATCTATATATTCAAATGTGGAGGTAAATTTTTATACATTTAGTGTTAAATCGCATAATAACAAGTATAGATATTATAAAATTTCTTTATAATCCTCAAGTTATACAATTATGGCTACAGACTGCATCCAAATATTTTTGGTTGTAAGACTTTTTTTTATAATTAAATTGGCTAATGTCAAGGACTGAGTTATATGAGATTTTATCTAAGTTATAGTATAATATACAACTTCTTGACAGGAAAAGGCTAAGATAAAACAGGTTACCTTGGGCCATTTTGATGAAAGAATTGTTTATTAGTAAACTCTCCCCTAACAGCTATGTCTAAAACATAGCTTTATGCTAATAAAGGTTGTGCATTTTAAACAATATAGTCTATATTTATTTATTATTTGCATTGAATCATTATAAGACAAAATTGTTCAAAGCAAGATAGGTAAGAAGGAACATTGCATAAACGTACTCATACAAAAAATATTGTAAAAGTCAATCACATAGATTTTGAGACTGGAGTGTTGGCTACCTAAGACTGAGAAGAGGAAAAAAAGGAAGAAGGAAGAGAGATGGGACATACAGGCAAAAGAACACAGTTCTGTGCTTAGGGAGAATAGCCTCTGGCATGTAAGGTCTTAGGGAATACATAATACACGTTTGAACAGATGATAGGGGATTTTGACTGTGGTTGAAATAAAGAACAACAAATATTTAAGATGACTGATGTGCCATTTCCCCTCAGCAGGTCATTATGCAAAACAGACAGGAATCACATCATCACAAAATATCTCATAAATATGTGCACATTTTAAAAAAGTTTTATGTTTTCTTAGATTGAAAATAACTGCACTGAAGATAACATCTGTCTGAACACTAATTTTTACCATATTATATATTTTTCTTCTATATTATCATGCATGTGATGAGAAAAGGAAGGCAAAGTATAGATTATTGTGCATCCAGCCCTGGACACATAAGTTTTTCTTTTTAAAATCATGAATAAATAAAGAGAAATCAAGAGGAAACATGACATTTTTTCATTATATTAATACTTCAGCTTCTATACTGTGAATACAGGTGATATATGACAGTTGACCAAAAAGGAGACTTGGCAATGAATATGATTCATAATCACAATTATCCTCAGGTTAGCAAAATTATATATACTCATACACAAAGTCATATATATATATATATATATATATATATATATATAATATAGTATATAACTATATATTGTATATAGTATATAAATATATATAATATACATTATATATAATATGTATATGATGAATGTGAGTAGTTTTGTCATTCCAGGAAAAGCAAGCTATAATCAAATTTGATGAAAAAATAAGATATAAAATATAAGAATATAAATCTAGAAAACTAAAATGTGTGGCTGTATTTCTTTTCTTTACAAATAAACATTGAAAGTTCAAAAGTCCTTCAAAGATATATTTATTTATTTATGTGGTTTTTAGCATTTTGGCTTCACATATGCATATGCACCGTGAGCAGGCCTGGTGCTCTTGGAGATCAGAAGAGACATCCCCTTTAACTGGGGTTGGAGATAATGATGATGATCCTCCATATCGGTATGGGACTTGAACCCAGGATCTTTAAAGAACAACCAGTTCTTCTAACCACTGAACCATTTCCTTCAGGATATGAAACCAACTCTATATTTGCCCTTTTGTCCTATCATACTCTGCTGGATTTAGTCCTATATAGAGAAAACAGTGTGTTAGCAGCCTGCACTCTTGCTTTGACAAAGTACCCTGTCGAAAGCAGATAGAGGAAGAAAGGATTTATTCTGTTTACAGTTTCCCCCCAGAGATAATGAGCCCATCAAGGTAGGAAGGCATGGCAGCACAGGAAGCCAGATGATCACATTCTCATATATACAGTGGGAGCAGGGAGATCATAGCTTATTGGCCTAGAGCAAACAGAAATGAGAATAGAAAGTAGAGACAGAATATAAACTATCAAAGCTCTCCTCCGATGCTACAATTCCTACAGCAAGTCTGCCATTTCTAAAGTTCCATTACCTCCCCAAACCAATGACAAAAGACCAAGAGACAAAAAGCATGAGCCTTTCGGGGACAGTTTCCTTCAAACCACCACACGTAGCAATTGCAGTATGTGATTCAATACATTACGTTTTATTTCTCTGGTTATCTGTTTGAACTTATACTTTCTTCACCATGAGTTCTCAGCATGGTACCCTTGGGCTAGAGACTAAAGCTTCCTAACAGATTAAACAGTGAAGGAGCTGGAGATTGTCACAGACCACGTTGATGGGAGCAATTGATTCCTTTGAGAAGATTCTGGTAGATCATTGCCATCACCTAAGCACATTTAGTTAATGTGTTTTGATAGACACCATGGTTCAGTGGTAGGGCTCTGCCTCTGTTCACATTTAAAGGTATTTTCAAATCCCTGCTTAAATCCTTTTTTGTTTACTTCCATTCCAAATTATCTTTTGTTCTGAAGGTTCCAAAAGTAGCAATCGAATTTGTTCATCTTCCTTATGTGGATTAGGATCATGCTGTTGTTCTGCTTTTGAAAGGTAAAGATCCCATGAGGTCAGCTCTTCCAGACTTTCCAAGCATTTGATAACAGTATTGCGAATTATAATCAAAACCCACTGGAGTGAGAGAACCCCAAACAGCAAGAGTTTGATCTAGCTTTTGAACTTCTGTATCATAACATAGCAGGTACTTAAATAGTTGTACATAAAGGAGTATGTTTATAGACCTTCTCTTCAACAGATCCAGCAATGATGGAGATTGTATTCATTGTGAAAAATCAGATTGGTGAAGCCTTCACCTATAAGGCTACATAGCAATCTTTGAAGTATAGACTCATTCTAAAAACTCCAAGTTGCTGGAATCCAATCAAATCCCCAGGCTGTGAAGTGCACTGAGGCAATCCAGAACAATATTTCTTAAAGCACAGTTTGGACAACCTTAAAGTCTTGGGCAGACAGTTCTGAAGGAAAACGGGTATGTGATAAACAGTGTTCCGCAATGCAAGTTCCTCATTTCCTGTTTCTCACTTCCTCATTTCTTCACACACATACACCATAGTAGTGGTTCCCAAAGCAGATATTCCAGATCAGATCTGTTGGCAACATCCTTGATATCTGACTTAATCTGAAAATCCCCACCCTTGGTCTCAGAAACAGTTTTTATGTATCCTGATTTGGATAGACTCCACTGAGAATTTATTTACAGTTGTCCTAGCCTAACTATAGCCTCTTCAATATCTTCTAATTGGAGTGAACACTTTAAAATAACTTCACCAAGTAAGTGACCAGTCTTGCACACTGTTGGCAATGTCTTTTTTCATTTCCCACATTACAAATATCTGGGCCTTACTTTGGAAGGAATATTTAGACACAATATCTTCCTGACAGAATTTCTACCACCAAAAGAAAAATAAAATAAAACAGTAAAGCCCTAGGATTATCAAAATATTATATTATAAATATTGCTTTATAGTTTTTCTTTAAAATATAATTTTAGCGTATTTCCTAGGTTTTAATTATACATTTTAATATCATGAAATAATACCATTTGAAACAAATTGCCTAACTGCTGATAATCTTTGTAAGGATGAATTTTATTTTTAAAATTTTAGAGTATCATAATAAAATTTTGTTTCTTCGAAAAGAAAAATTACAAACACTCCAGCTTAAAAAGCAATTTAAAGTTAAAATAATGTGCTGGGCGGTGGTGGCACACACCTTTAATCCCAGCACTTGGGAGGCAGAGGCAGGCAGATTTCTGAGTTCGAGGCCAGTCTGGTCTACAGAGTGAGTTCCATGGCAGCCAGGGCTATACAGAGAAACCCTGTCCCCTAACCCCAAAATAAATAAATAAATTAATTAATTAATTAAAAATGTGTTTCTCTCAGATTGTTTCAAATAATGGCTTTTCAGGAAGAAAAAAATAACACATCATATGGCAAGAAAGAACTATAAAGTGTGGTTTGAAAGTCTTTCAAGTCTACACTTCTGAGGTGGTTGAGTTTACAACTAATTAAATCTTGAATAACTTTTTAAAATGTTTTTGTATTTAGTTTTCCATATCTCTCAAAGTAACACAGTAAAACCACTGGAGAATAGGTATGGAGGTAAGCTGACATGTGAGTATAGTGGATAATTCCAATGATGGGAAATCATACAACAGAGGGAGGAAAGGCCCTTATGTCAACTAAATATGAACGATATGCCTCAATATGTTGGGGAGTGTTCCGTCAGTTGGGAAGAGGCCAGAGCAAGCCATATGGAATGGAAACTGTGCTGTCTTCCAAATACTAAGTGTGCATATTTATCAACACCAGTAAACCAAAACACTTAGGTCCAGTGTAATGCTCTCTGCAATAAGACATACTCTTCATCAAGTCTGCATTGGTATTTTTTAGGTCTACAAAAGGAGACATGAATAAGTAAATGAAAATTCACTGAATCAAATCGTGGTACATATTATTTTCAGAACTGGTTCAATGGGTGAAGAGGAACTAAACTGTTTTAGGCAGAATTGAAGATGTGCTTTGGGAGTCAAGTTGGTTATGGAATGGGGCTCTGAGCCCTACAGGCAGAAGGAAATTTAAAAAAAACAACCGATGATGGAAAAATCGACAAAGTGTTTACATTAAAGCAAAATTGGCTGAAGCTAGTGAGTGACATAAAAGAGAGAGAGAGAGAGAGAGAGATATGTGAAAATATGTTTTAAAATAGTTTTCAGTATAGTCCCGTGTCATAGTTTGCCAAATTAGCGATCTCCTTATTAAGCATGATTTAGTGTGCTAAGTGGGTATCAGACAGTCTTCCTGATAAGTGTACTTGTGTGATCAGGTATGTGCTGGGTGGGAAAATGACTTCTGCACTCTAGAGCCACTTGGGAGCCTCACAGAAGGGGCAGGAAGCTCAGCAGGGGTGAAGCCATGCCTGGCATGGCTCTGCTTCCTCTCAGACTTGTTGTTTGCCTCCTGACAGAGTTATGAAATCACTTGACACTGTGACCCACTTTGATTTACTTACTGTGGCCTCTAGAGGAGTATGGATAGGTAATTATCAAGGTCTCTGAGGTAATTAGAAAATTCCCAATGCAAAAGAAATAGCAGTTCTGACACAACATAGTGTAGACTCCTTGAACTGGAAAAAAAAAAAAAAAAAGAAAGAAAGAAAAAAGGAAAACAGTTTTTAAAAGGTAATACTGATTTACGGTAGAAGTTCATGTATGGACTTTCTGATATAAAAACTATAACTGCATTTGTTTTGTAACATGATGAAAAGATATAATGATATAGAGTAATTATGGGAAGTATGAAATGATTTAATGCCAGTTATAATTGAGCTACATTTATATTTCAAAGACTTTATTAAAATGTTATAGAGATGAGCCCTTTGCCTATTCTTTTTTTTTTTTTTTT
>NC_034598.1:38790095-38798323 GCF_900095145.1 Mus pahari
GCCTGCCTCTGCCTCCCGAATGCTGGGATTAAAGGCGTGTGCCACCATGCTCGGCTCCCTGTGCCTATTCTTATAGCAACCACCACTCAGACAAACCATCAGAGCATGATCATAGGAGCAAACAAGTTTTCATTCTTTAAAATTAAGAATTCTGTAAGTCACTGAAGGGAGAAGGTAAAGGGCTGGGGGGCAGGCAGGGGCGGCAGGTAACTGGATTAGAAAGAGGGACTAAGGAAGTGAGGTATTGGGATTGGAGAGACAGTGAATAAGGAGATGGGAGTAAAGAGAGAATAGAGAGAGAATGAGGAAATAAGGTAGTTGGGAGGACAGGAGGAGGTGAGGCAGGCTAAGGCAAAATATTTGTCAAAAGACCAAGGGCTAAGCAAGGGAATGGCTAACCAAAACAACAGCCTTCTCTTAAAAGGTAGTCTGTCAGCATTTTCAACAAAAGGTGCTGGCTTAACTGGCAGTTATCATGTAGAAGAATGTGAATTGATCCATTCTTATCTCCTTGTACAAAGCGCAAGTCTAATTGGATCAAGGAACTCCACATAAAGCCAGACACTAAAACTTAAATGGAGGAGAAAGTGGGGAAAAGCCTTGAAGATATGGGCACAGGGAAAAAAAAATTCCTGAACAGAACAGCAATGACATGTGCTGTAAGATCAAGAATCAACAAATGGGACCTCATAAAATTGCAAAGCTTCTGTAAGGCAAAAGACACTGTCAATAAGACAAAAGCCCACCAACAGATTAGGAAAGGATTTTTACCAATCCTAATTTGATAGGGGACTAATATCCAATATATACAAAGAACTCAAGATGGACTCCAGAAAATCAAATAACCCTATTAAAAAATGGGGCACAGAGCTAAACAAAGAATTCTCAACTGAGGAATACCAAATGTCTGAGAAGCACCTGAAAAAATGTTCAACATCCTTAATCATCAGGGAAATGCAAATCAAAACAACCCTGAGATTCCACCTCACACCAGTCAGAATGGCTAAGATCAAAAATTCAGGTGANAGCNGATGNTGGTGAGGATGTGGAGAAAGAGGAACACTCCTCCATTGCTGGTGGNANTGCAAGCTTGTACAGCCAATCTGGAAATCAGTCTGGTGGTTCCTCAGAAAATTTTACATAGTACTACTGGAGGATACAGCAATTCCTGTCCTGGGAATATACCCAGAAGATGTTCTAACTTGTAATAAGGATACATGCTCCACTATGTTTGTAGCATCCTTATTTATAATAGCCTGAAGCTGGAAAGAACCCAGATGTCCCTCAACAGAGGAATGAATACAGAAAATGGAGTACTACTAAGCTATTAAAAACAATGAATTTATGAAATTCTTAGGCAAATGGATGTATCTGGAGGATATCATCCTGAGTGAGGTAAACCAATCACAAAAGAACTCGCATGATATGCACTCACTGATAAGTGGATATTAGCCTAGAAACTTAGAATACCCAAGATACAATTTGCAAAACACATGAAACTCAAGAAGGAAGACCAAAGTGTGGATAATTTGTTCCTTTTTAGAATGGGGAACAAAATACCCATGGAAGGAGTTAGAGACAAAGTTCGGAGCTGAGACAGAAGGAAGGACCATCCAGAGACTGCCCTACCCAGGGAACTATACCATTATCAGCCACCAAACTGCAGACACTACTGTATATGCCAGCAAGATTTTGCTGAAAGGACCCTGATATAGCTGTCTCTGGTGACACTATGCCAGTGCCTGGCAAATACAGAAGTGGATGCTCACAGGCATCTATTGGATGGACCACAGGACCCCCAATGGGGGAGCTAGAGAAAGTACCCAAGGAGCTGAAGGGGTCTGTAACCCATTAGGAGGAAAAAGAATATGAACTAACCAATACCCCCTGAGCTAGTGTCTCTAGCTGCATATGTAGCAGAAGATGGCCTAGTTGGCCATCATTGGGAGGAGAGGCCCTTTGTCTTGCAAAGATTATATGCCCCAGTAAAGGGGAATCCCAGGGCCAGGAAGCGGGAGTGGGTGGGTTGGGGAGCAGGGTGGGGGGAGGGTATAGGGGACTTTTAGGATAGCACTTGAAATGTCAATGAAAAAATTATCTAATAAAAAAATTTTTTAAAAAAGGAAAAAAAAAAGGTAGTCTGTAAGAACAAACCATCTAAAACCATAGCCCTAAACTTCAACAATCACAAAATGAAAAGAAGAAAGTTATATAAATGTAAAACAAGCTGTGAAAAGATGTGCCATAAAAGATACAAGGCAAATACACGTTAAGACAATGCACTCTCACTAAACACCTGTCAGATTCTAGACCCAAATCAGGGATGCTTTCCAAACTCACCGTGGGATGGCTGTGCAGCAGATGGAAGCACATTCCATGGCTGGCAGGAGTGCAAACCACACAGCCACAGGGAAGACTAAACATGATTCAGCCATCATAGTTCTTGGTATTTACCCAAAGGTGGTAAAAGTATAGACTCCCCAAAAGTCTACTCATGTGTACTTTATGCAGCTAAAGTTCAATTGCCAGAGTTTAGAGGAAAACATCATCTCAAGAGCTAGACAGATAAATAAACGACAGTGCACATATCCACACAATAGTAGATTATTTAGCACTAAAATACAATGAACTTCTCAGTCTATAAAATAGCAGGGATCTTGGATATATGCTACTAAGTGAACGAAACGGTCTGTGGCAGCTGCATATTCTACGGTTCCAATGATCTCACACTATAACATGGGAAAATTACAGAAATGTTTAAAGGGAAAACCAGTGCTTAATAGGGCTTGAAAGTAGAGTGGCAGAAACTTTATAAGACAGAGTATTGAGGGCAGTTAAAATGCCTTCTCTGATGCACTAATGATGGATGCAGGTTTCTATGCATTTGTAAACAGCTATAGAATGTAAAACTGCTGTGTAGATAAGCTGTGGCCCTTGCTGATGATGAGGGCTCTGTGTAGCAGATGCAGACCTCTGGGTGAGACTTCCATGACAGAGTAACTTTGCATGAGTAGGGAAGGAATACATGAAAGATGGCAGTATCTTCCTTTTAATTCTGTTGTAAAATTAAAGCAATCTTAAAAAGAAATTTTAAAAAACCCTACAGACTTTGGCTGATCTAGGTAGCATATACCTTCAACACCAGCACTCAGGAGGCATCTATGTGAGATTGAGGCTAGGCTGGTTTCCAGGATAGCCAGGGCTACATAGAAAAAGAGACCATGTCTCTAAAAGCAAATAAACAAACAGAAAGCCTTTAAATATATATACAATTGCCACTTTACACAGCATTTATTCAAACCTATATTATTTATGCATAAAACGTTGAATAGATTATCTTTCCCCAAACAAATATCCTGAAGTGTATTTGTATGAAACAGAAATGCAAGAATTACATTTTGCGTTTCATGAGTTTTGACAATGGCATGAATCTGAACATGTAATGAAATATTATCATCATATCAGAAAGGATATGTACCTTATAGTCACTTAACTTTCCTATTGTTTATCTTCACAACCACAATTATTATCATAATTCAGAAATATCTAGATTTAGTTTTGCATATTCAACTGTTAAGGTGGTGCTATTAATAGACAATAACTGGCTATTGCTGGTTCCCAGAGAGGTCTAAATTAAGCCAGCCTTAAGTGGGTACATTGACCTAGTCGAGGCACAGAGGCTGGTCTATATATTTAGAAGCACAGCTTCTTGGCTGCATGCTTGGATATGATGGAGTGTATGAAAAAAGTCTGTAATGGCAATATCCATTAGTCAAGTTTCTCTAAAATAACAGATCTTATAGAATTAATTTATCTATGTAGAGAATAGATTTATTAGAATGACTTACAGGTTGTGGTCCAGCTAATCCAACCATGTCTTATCAGAGGAATGTCTAAGAAGCCATTAGTTATTTAGTCCATGAGACCAGATATCTCAGTTGATCTTCAGGATATATCAGAATGCCGAAGAAGTAAACTCTCATGCCAGTGAAGGGATGGACTTGTTAGTGAGGTAAGAACAAGCTAACAGCAATCACTTCCTTTTTCCACGTCATTGTATATGCTTCTAGTAGAAGGCATGGCCCAGATCTTGATTAAGAGTATGTCTTAAAATGTGTGGAGCAGAGACTAAAGGAAAGGCCATCCAGAGACTGCCCCATCTGGGGATCCATCATATATACAGTCAGCAAACCCAGACACTATTGCAGATGCCAAGAAGTGCTTGCTGACAGAAGCCTGATATAGTTGTTTTCTGAGAGGCTCTGCCAGAGACTTACATATACAGAGGTGGAAGCTCATAGCCAATCATTGGACTGAGCATGGGGTCCCCAATGGGGGAGTTAGATAAAGGACTGAAGGAGCTGAAGGGGTTTGCAAACCCATAGGAAGAACAACAATATCAACCAACCAGACCCACCAGAGCTCCCAGGAACTAAACCACCAACCAAAGAGTATGCATGGAGCATGTGTCTTTATTACAAATTGGAACATCTTCTGGGTATATGCCCAGGAGAGGTGTCGCTAGTTGCATATGTAGCAGAGGATGGCCTAGTTGGCCATCAATCAGATGAGAGATACTTAGTCTTATGTGAAAATTATATACCCCACTACAGGGGAATGCCAGGACCAGGAAGCAGGAGTACATGGGATGGGGAGCAGAGCAGGGGTAGTGTATAGGAGACATTTGGGATAACATTTGAAATGTAAACGAAGAAAATATCTAATTAAAAAAAAAAGAGTACACATGGAGGGACTCATAGCTCCAGCCACATATGTAGCAGAGGATGGCCTTGTCGGGCATCAGTGGCAGGAGAGGCTTTTGGTTCTGTGAAGGTTTGATTCCCCAGTGTAGGGGAATGCCAGGGCAGGATTGTGGTAGTGGGTGTGTGGGTGGGGACACCCTCATAGAAGCAAGGGGAGGGGGAATAGGATAGGAGGCCTCCAGGGGTGAACTGGGTAAAAGGATAACATTTGAAATGTAAATAAAGAAAATATCCAATAATAGTAATAAAAAAGAGTATGGCTTTCCACCTCAAAGATCCACATTAGAAGTGGATTAATCTATTTCAAATTAAGCAAGCAAGCAAGAAAGAAAGAAAGGAAGGAAGGAAGCAAGGAAGGAAGGAAGGATGCAAGGAAGAAAGAGAGAGAGAGAGAGAGAGAGAGAGAGAGAGAGAGAGAGAGAGAGAGAGAGAGAGAGAGAATCCCTCACAGGTGTGTCTTATATTCCGGGTTTTAATTAATTCCAGATGTATTCAAGTTGACAACCAAGAATAACTCTCACACCATGTCACAATATGCACATCTTTTCATTCACAGTAATAAACATAACTGAAACACAGACCAAAATATTTGAATCTCTTAGGAAATGTGCTTCCGTCCCATAGGTAAACAGATGCAGGAAGTTGTGGTATGCAGTAAGCATACGTATCCTATAGTTTTGTTCAAGGCATCCAGTTTTTCATATGTTCTTTTTTTTATAGTCTCATCCCAAGTATGTGGCATTTTGCCTACTCATATCCACATTTTTCAAAATATCCACATTGATGAATGATTCTATAATATAGAATAAATGAATTGTAGAGGGGTTTCCTTGCAATCAATTTCAGGATGAATCTCATACATTCTGAAGACTGAAACCAAAAAGGTACACACATGGTTATCTGAAGAAGTAAGACACTACTTGCCACTCTCCTGAAATGCACTGAATGTTTATTTCTCTAGATGAAAACAACCTGTGCATTTTTCACTGTAACAAACAAAGCTTGGAGTTCAGAGGAATATATAATGGGGGCTGTAGGTAATTAAAGGGGAAGAAGTAGAGGGTTTCTATGACCAAATATACTGTATACACAAATGACAATTTCAAAGAATAAATACAAACTTTAAAAAAAAAAAACAAGATCAATCAACAAAAGTACAAATTTTTCTCATTGTCCTTTTTAATTGCACGGAGTCATATTCTTAATATGTCACAGTGCAAATTCAGGTAGAGAATCATATCACAGATTTTTCTAAAATAAGTTATGGTAAAATTTACTGTCACTTTAACATGAAAGGATGGTTTAAGGTGTGCTCTATCTGTACTAAAGATACATCTGAAGAAACTGCACTGATGCCCTAGGATTAAAGAGCATAAAACACACTTTCAGAGGCCCAGAGTCTGGTCCCTAGTGTGATGTTTACAATTACAGCTTCTGGAGAGTCAATGACCATTTCAGAACTTTACATGTATCTGCACACACATGGCACATGTGTGTGAGTGCATACACATACACACACACACATACACACACGCACGCACACATTTCATAAATAAAAATAATAGAAATAAATCTTTTGAAAAGTGTCTAAAATAATACTTAAAATGCCATTAGCTCTTCTTAAAGTAGTAAATTTACTATAACTTTATTAATTTAAGTATTATGCCAACTTTGCCCTGAATTTCACTGTATGTCTGAACCCTTTCAGTAATGAAAAAAAAAAAAAAAAACCAAGTTCTAGTTTTTCATTAGAGATTTTGATTGTTTCAGAACTAAATGATGATTTGCTTTCGTATCTTCTGGGAGTCTTCCCTGTTATATAACGATGTGTGTACTTGGTAGTTTTATGCCAGCTTGACCCACGCTGGTATCCTTTAGGAAAAGTCAACCCCGACTGAGAAAATAATCTCACAAGATTGACTTGTGGTCAAGCCTGTGGTGGATTTTCTTGATTGATGGTGTGCGTCAACCCAGCCCATAATGGAAGATGCAACTCCTGGTATACCTGGCATTGCAGGTGGGTATAAGAAGGCAGGCTGAACAGATAATGAGGAACAAGCCAGAAAGTAGTATGTCTCCATGGCCTTCACATGAGCTCTTGCTCTATGGACCAGCCTTGAGTTCCTGCCTTGACTTCTCTGGATGATGAACTATGAACTGTAAACTGAAATGAGCCTTTTTCACCCAGGTAGCCTTTGGCCATTGAGGTTTTACTACATAAAACGAAACCCTAGTTAAAATAGTGTGGGAAGTAGAGCCAGGGCCAAGTTCCGGGTTTAGATGCTAGTGAATTCAGCAACATATGGAAAAAATAATAAACTCGTGGAAACTGCTGCGAAACAGCATTTGGCTGTGGGTGACTCATTTTTAATTAATTAATCTGGAATTAATCAACTGCACTCTGGTCTTCTCTCCCATTTCCTCTCTGAGATTTGGAGGATAAATCAATGAGCCTCTGGGGGTTGGGGTTGCATTTGTTTGTCTTTGGTTTTTGTTCCTCCCTATTTGTTAGTAAACTAGTCCAATATTTGTTTTCCCTCAACACTGATCAGAGAACAATCACTCTTGCAGTTCTTAATTTAAGAGGGTAATGGTTTCATTTTAAAACAACAACAACAACAACAACAACAACAACAACAACAAAAACATTAATTTTAACTGGTCCTGTGCTAGCTTTTCTGGTGCTGAGATGAACAACTTAGAGGAACAACGTTCTGTTTTCAGGAAGTGTATTTTGCCTTGTATATTCAGTCCACATTACTGGTTTCATTGTCTCTGGCTCTGTGGTAAGGACCATCATGGTGAAAGAGGAATGTTGGTGCACACCTGCCCAACTCGTACAACCAAAAAGCAGAGAGACATACAAAGGAAGCAGAGCCTAGTTGTTCTACTAGTACCCAGTGACCTCCCCCACTTCATCCAATTAGGCCTTGCTACCTGCAATTCCCACCACTTTTAAGAATAACACCATGGGTGGAGAACGAAGCATTCACAGAAGCCTGTGATGGTAGATGCCAGAAATCACAGCTAGGAATGAACTATCTTGTCTAGTAATATGTACATCCAACCAGAGCTGGGTCCTGTCCCAGTCATACTATTAAACCTCAGGCTACACTGCTTGTCTGATGGACATTCTCCTTTGGTGGAATAAATCTATGCTCTACAGTTTTGTTTGTTGTTTTGTGTTTGTGGCTGTTTTCAAGAAGGTAAAAGTTTTTTCTTTCTACTTAACATTTGGAGATAAAAATTAATTTCACCATACATGATGATTATAGATTTGTACCTAATCATTATGGGAAATGCAATGCCAGGTAAATATTTTCTAAGATTTTCATGATGTGCCAGGGTCTATTCTGGCGTTATCACTAGCTAAAGATTACTAGCTTCTTTTACAAGTATTTGGACAATTACTTTTTACTTGTCTTTGTAGTACAGCCTTTAAAGCAGCCGTCCGGACCTCAACCT
>NC_034598.1:38801053-38819500 GCF_900095145.1 Mus pahari
AGCAGTATGGAAATGTAAGCCAAATAAACTCTTTCCTCCCCAACTTGCTTCTTGGTCATGATGTTTGTGCAGGAATAGAAACCCTGACTAAGACAGGGGCCAAAGGATCCATAGGGGTTGCCTAAAACCATCAGAAAATATGACTTTACACTAGGACTCACACTAGTAGCAAAATTGCAGTTATGAAGTAGTGGTAAAAATCATTTTATGATTGGGGGTCATCACCACATGAGGAACTGTATTTAAAGGTCTCAGCATTCAGAAGGTTGAGAATCACTCTACGTCTCTGCTCTGAAGGCAGAGCCATCTCTTCCAGCCATTCTTCCTACTTTAAGACCTAATATTGCCTATAGGTTCTGGTCTCTCTTATAACTTCAATCAGGGGTAAGTGAAACAATACAGAATACACAATTCTCTTTCTGTTTTATCTTACAGTGCTGAGGCTGAGCCTTGGGGCCATGTGACTGTTAGAAAAGTGTTATGCTAATCAACCTACCTTCCATTAATGTAATGCCACCCTACCAGAGTTGTTAATAGAAAACTGTTATCTTTGACTTTTCTTCTTTATTACATGTTTCTCTTTGTCAACTGGACAAGTAATTTATATTCAATAGACAGCCAAGTATTCTATTTGGTGGAAAGCAACACTGTATTTTAAGTGGATTTACCTTTGACACTGTTGTCAGTGATACCTGGAAAATCAATGTGCTATTGCAATCATACTAAATACATAGCTTTGTGCAGATGGAAACCATAGCCCCACAGAGGAAGAAAACCAGAAAAACCACAGTGCCTCAGTATCTGCTGAGTCACAGACCTGAGGTTGTGTGGCCACAGTAGACCTTAACCTTAAGTTGATAGCTTTAGCAATATATGTGTTTAGTTTACAACCTTGGCAATAATAAAAAATATTATAATATATTCATAAACTAAATGTGTAAATGAAAGATCAAAATAGTACTAGAATATAAATTGTTTTAAAATCCACCTTGCTAGCACATTTTATTATATTACTTTTCAGTTTTGAAAAAAATGCTTTTAAGCAAAAAAAAAATGAGATTTTAAGTCTTTTGAGACCAAATTTGTTGTGATTTTCCCCCTCAAAAATATCAATGTAAATGAATACATAATCATTTTCCACAGTGTTTCTTGAAAACTTATCTTTAAAATAGGGTTCTAGGCATCTGAATTCACGCAGAGAGATGAATTGGCCTCTTTTCATGAACCATTACTAATTCAGTTTCAGTTATTCAGTGATAGAGATTTTAGTGTATATGCTGCTATGATATGGAGCACACCAGTTACAATGACAGTTGTGTGCATGTGTGCATGCAGATATTTTGTGAGCATATGTATATGTGTTATGAAGCAAGCGCCTTCATACCCAGCTTAACATCGATCCTTTGAAAACTCCATGTATGAGTACAACATACCTTGCTCACATCTATCCTTCAAATCTATCCCCGACTCTCACCAACAAATGTATCATATCTTCCTCCCAAATTCATATCCTCCTGTTTGATATTTTTCAACCCAATGGATGCAGTTAGTACTGCCTATATACACATATGTGTGTGGTTGTCCATTGGGGTGTAGAGAACCTACCAGTGGGCATAATCCTAAGAAAAGTGATATGGAATATGGCTGTCTCCTGAGAGATCTCCTGCCAGATCCTGACAAATACAGAAGTGGATCCTCACAGCCAGCCATTGGACTGAGTTCCTGATAGAGGAGTTGGAGAAGGGACTGAAGGAGCTGAGGGGGTTTCCAGCCCCAGGAGGGAGCAACAATTTCAATAGGCCAGAACCCCCACCCCCCAGAGATTCCAGGGACCACCAACCAAAGAATACACATGGAGCCATGGCGTTGGCCACATATGTGGCAGAGGATGGCCTTGTTGGGTATCAGTGGGAGGAGAGACCCTTGGGCCTGAGGGTGTTTGATACCCCAGTATAGAGGAATGCCAGGGCAGGGAGATTGGAGTGGGTGGGTGGTAGGTGGGCACCCTCATAGAGGCAGGGGGTGGGAGGGATGAGGGCTTCCCAAGGGGAGACCTAGAAAGGGGAAAACAATTGAAATGTGAATCAAGAAAAATATCCAATAAAAAAGGGAGAGAAAAAAAAAAAAAAGAAGTGACTCTCATGATCTCCAGCAGCCATCAACTACCATTAGCTCCTTAGCTAGGGGTGAAGCTGCAAGGGCTCTTCCAGCCCCATGCTGGAGTTTTGGATCTTGTATAGGTCTTATGCACACAACCACAGCTGCCATGAGTTTATGGGTTCAATGGTCATGTCCTGGCCAAGGGGCTGCCTTTCACATCATGTCGCCCCAGCCCCTAACTCTCATGGTTTTTCCTACTCCCTACTCTGCTGTGCTCTGAGCTTTGGTGGAGGGGGATCTGATATAGATATCCCTTGATAGCTGAGGACTCAATTCATTATTTTCAGCACTATGACCAGTTATGAGTCCCTGAATTAACAACTACATAGGTCATATCCAATCTTACTATGGTATAATAAGAGATGGGATTCTAAGATCAGTCCTATTACATTATGTACCATGATAATTATTAACTTCAATATGCATGACACACACTTTTCCATCCTTCATGGCATGTTATTTTAATTTCTTGATATCCTGCTTTAATTTCCTGGATTACATTCCAATCATCCTATTGAATCCTCATAAAAGTACATAAAGTGATACAAACTTTCAATGTTGTAATAAAAATTACCATCAAAATTTGGTTTTGATTAGATTTGAGTTAGGAAAAATGACCTACTTACCAAATACGAAGAATATTTACAATGTTGTATATATCAAATAACTTAATTATAATCCATGCTCTTTAGTGCATAACATGAATATGTGGTGGTTTCCATCCTCTTGAGTTAGTAATGCTTTTACAGAGAAAATGAAGTCCCAAATTAAAATACCTTACTATTGTAGAAAACTCCCTTCCCCAATTCTGCTTTCTAAAGGTGCTAGCATAGTTGCTTATGAATACTTAATATGTCTAAAGGAATAATTCCCATCATTATTATATAGCCTATCCATTCTTTGCTTTCTCAAGCTATATGATGTTCACAAAGTCTCTTCCTAAAAACCATCAAAATGATGCACATTTATTTCCACAATTGGATTGTTTCAAGATTATTTTGCTTATGTCCACTGCATTTCTATAATTAGTATATATTTTTTAATATTTTCAAGTTTCAGGTCCATTTTTAGAAAGTCTCTCATAACTACATGTGCCTTTTCAAGTGAAAAATCCATAGAACAGGCTGGAGCTAATAAACAATATCATCAAAGTAACAGATTACAAAATTAACAATAAAAAATCAGTAGCCTTTCTATAGACAAATATAGCTTGGTAAAGAAATCAAGAAATCAGTACCAACAATATGAACTAACCAGTACCCAGAGAGCTCCCTGGGACTAAACCACCAATCAAAGAAAACACATGGTGGGACTCTAGCTGCATATGTAGCAGAGGATGGCCTAGTTGGCCATCAATGGGAGGAGAGGCCCTTGGTCTTGTGAAGGTTCTATGGCCCAGTATAGGGGAATGTGAGGGCCAGGAATCAGGAGTGGGTGGTTGGGGAGCAGGGAAAGTGGGGAGGGGATAGGGGATTTTTGGAGGGGAAACTAGGAAAGAGGATAACATTTGCAATGTAAATAAAGAAAATACCTAATTAAAAAAATAAAGCATTCAAAAAGAAAAGAAAAGATAAAGAAAAGAAATTGGTACCTATCAGAATAGCCTCAAATTTTTACATATAATTAGATAACTCAAACCAAAAGAGTAAGATACTTATATAATAAAAACTTTAAGATGCTTAAGAAATTGAATTAAGATTCCAAAAGATGGAAAGATTTCCCATTCTCATATATCAGATGGGTCAATATTGTGAAGGTGGCCCTCTTACTAAGACATTCTACAGTAAAAAATGCAATATTCATTAAAACACCAACACAATTCTTTACAGAAATTGAAATAAATAATTGTCACATTCATATGTAGAGATGAGGAAACATAGATTAAAATAATCTGAGTGATAGAAGAACTACTAGAGATAACACTATCCAAGATATCAAGCTGTCTTTTAGAGATATAGTTATAAAAACAGAATAATATTGAATCAATGATATCAAGCTGGAGACCCAGGCATTATTCTACACACCTATGGACACCTGTGCTTTAACAAAGAAGCCCAAATTACACACTGTAGTAATGACAGCATCCTCAACGTATGAGGGTAGTCAAACTGTATGATTGCATGTAGAAGAATGAAAATAGATCTATATCTATCATCTTACACAAAACTCAACTCCAAATAGATCAAGGACCTCAACATAAGACTAAGCACTCTGAATGAGATAACTCTGAATGTGATAGAAGAGAACATCTGGAATTGGCTTGAACTCATTGGCACAGAAAAGGGTTTTCTCAACACGACACTAATAACACAGGCACTATAGCCAACATTTAATATGTGAACTCATGGTTCTGAAAAGCTTCTGTTCCACAAAGGTCACCATTATTTGTGCAAAGTGGCACCTACAGAATAGGAAAAAAAAATCGTTTCCAACTAACTGTCTGATAGAGACTCAGTTTCTAAATGTATAAAGAACTAAAAGTTGAACATCAAGAGAACAAATAACTTAACTTTAAAATGAGATACAAAACCAAGCAAAGAGTTCTCAAATGATAAACCACAAGGATGTGAAAAATATTTTAAAAGATGTTGAACATCCTTAACCACCAGCAAAATGCAAATTAACACTGTTTTGGGATTTCATCTTAACCCAGTCAGAATAACTAAAATCAATAAAAGATATGACAGTACTTAGTGACAAGGATGTGTAGTCAGGGGAACACTTACTCATTGCTATTGGGAGTAGAAATATGTTTAGTCCCTATGGAAATCAGTATGACAGTTTCTTGGGAAGCTGGGACTAAGATCTACTGCAAAGTCCAACTATACCACTTGTGGGCATAGATCTTCCACAGAGATACTTGCTTATCCATGTTTATGGTTACATCTGGATGTATAATAAGTGGTCAGTGAAAATGTGTGACATTTACACAATAAAATATTATTCAGCTGTTAAAAACTGCAAATCATAAAAATTTCTGGTATATGTATGGAGCAAGAAACAATCATCCCAGAGTTGATAATCTAGATCTCTCAAAACAAATATTTCTGGTATTCTCTCATATGTGTATGTTACTTTTTAAGATGTTAATGTGTGTGCTACATTCTGAATCACAACAGAGAATATGTACCTATTAAGTTACTGGGGAGAAGAATATCACAAGGAATGGGAAACTGAATACATTGTTGTGGAGCACTATGAGAAAACTAGAGGAAGAGGATTAAGTGGGGAAAGGAGAAGTAGAAATGGCCAAAGGAAGAAAAATGGAAAGATAGCTAAATGTATATGAAGGCCTTTTGAAAAATGATATGTAAACCCACTACTATAGAAGCTTCCTTAATTATATACATATATGAAAGGACTCGAAAAGGAATCATCAAATAATAGGAAAGGCAATGACCCATCTAGATATACTACCCTAAAACCCCCAGTGCCAGAAATAGACAATATCTTGTTGATATGTGGGCAAAGAGGCCCAAAGGAAATTCCCAAAACATAATAGGCTATTGTCAAGGCTGTCACTCATTCTCTACAACCTGATGGCTAGCCCTTATTGCAGAAGACAATACTTATGTCATCGAACACTGAGAAGTCAAGCAGGTGCCTCACGAGAAGCTTCATCCCTACTGTAGATACTTCCTGGAACTGGAAGATAAGGTGCATATTACTAGAGGAGAATAGAGGCTTTACTACGAACCTTGCAAACACAGCACTGATCTACCTGCAAGACACACTGGAGCAGACGGGTCACAGAGATGTTGAGAGTTACCTACTACTTTTGTTATCCGACTTAAGGACTGTTCAATGAGAGGGAACCCATACCTGAGAGGTTAAGGTGGCTGAAGACCTGAGGCTAGATAAGTTATAGAAGCACAGGAAAGTTACTACAGTTGTTCTGCTAAAGAAACATAGTAGCCGGGCGTGGTGGCGCACACCTTTAATCCCAGCACTTGGGAGGCAGAGACAGGTGGATTTCTGAGTTCGAGGCCAGCCTGGTCTACAGAGTGAGTTCCAGGACAGTCAAGGCTACACAGAGAAACCCTGTCTCGAAAAACCAAAAACCAAACAAGAAGAAGAAGAAGAAGAAGAAGAAGAAGAAGAAGAAGAAGAAGAAGAAGAAGAAGAAGAAGAAGAAGAAGAAGAAGAAGAAAAACATAGTAATAAAATGACTTCTATTGACATGCCACTATAACCATAGATTGATTAATGATTCAGTCAACCCATATCAGAGGAGCTGCTTCTTGTAATGCATAGGAATTAACAGGGAGAACCAAAACTGCAAAATAGCATGCAGAGTCAGAGAGTTTGAAACACTCAGTCTCCATTGGGATAGCTACCCTCAAGGCTAGGTGTACTACGTAGAAGAGAGAGCAGAAAGATTATAAGAGCCAGAGGCAATGGATGACTTCAAGGGGAAGTGACTGTCTTCCAGACACAACAGCACAGGTGCACATATGAATTCACAGAGATTGTGACAGCACGCACACAGCCTGCACAGATTCAAACCAGACAACATCCCAGCATGAAGAAGATTGCAAGTAGATGCGAAGTCCCACCTCTAACCCAGAAGCTATTTGCAATTGATTCCTGCTGGAAAAAGAAAATTCAGTTTTCTGCAAGAGTCCTATTGGGGATATTAACCACAACTCAGGGCAAGACCCATACACAAGAGTGGTTGGCCAACAAGAAATGCACTCAGGAGCATTTTTATGGACTTTATATTTCCTTTCCTTTTCTTTTTTTCTTTTTTTAATTGGTTATTTTATTTATTTACACTTTAAATGTTATTCCCCTTCCTGGTTACCCCTCTGCAAACTCCCTATCCCATCTCCCTCTCGATTACTTCTATGAGGGTGCTCCCCTATCCACCCACCCACTCCCACCTCGCCTCCCTAGCATTCCCCTACCCTGGGTCAAAGAGCCTCCTTAGGACCAAGGACCATCTCCCATTGATGCCCTACAATGCCATCCTCTGCTACATAAGCAGATGGAGGCATGGGTCCCCTCCATGTGTACTCTTTGGTTGGTAGTTTAGTCCCTGGAAGCTCTGGGTGTGTCTGGTTGGTTGATATTGTTGTTCTTCCTATGGGGTTGCAAACCCCTTCAGCTCCTTCAGTCCTTCCCTAACTCTTCCACTGGGGGTCCCAGTGCTCAGTTTGATAGTTGGCTGCAAGCTTCCACAACTGTATTGGTTTGGCTTTGGCAGAGCCTCTCAGAGGACAGTCATACCAGTCTCATGTCAGCAAGTGCTTCTTGGCATCAGCAATAGTGTCTGGGTTTGGTGTTTTACAGATGGGATGGATCCCTAGGTGGGACAGCCTCTGGATGTCCTTTATTCAGTCTCTGCTCTACTCTACCCTTTGTTCCTGCATTTCCTTCTGTTTTCTTTTGCATTTTAAACTGGTTTTTGCTTGTTTGTTTTGACTTTCTTTTTAATGGTTTGCGCACGTGTGTGTGTGTGTGTGTGTGTGTGTGTGTGTGTGTGTGTGTGTTTCTTGGTTTTGTTTACAAAGAGAAAATATAGAATTATATGAATAGGGTGGTGGGTAGGATCTGGGAGAAATTGTTTGAAAAATATTTTTGTTAAAAAAATAAAATAATAAATAATACAGGGAGATTTTACTAATCTTCTAAGGTGAGCATTTGAGGAAGTACATGAGTATGTTATTCTCACAATGCTAGGGCATTATTTTCATTTTTAGCATATAAAAGTGAGCATGAAGCAAGAAGTTATTTTCATTTAAATATAGTAAAATAGGTTACGTCTTTACACTTATTGTTGAAAGTAAATAAGCACATTCTTAGACATTTGTATTTGTTTATCTTTAATACAAAAATCTACTTCTAGCATCTACTTGCACCAAGTCACAAGTGACTTGCCTGAAAATGTTCCTTGCAACGTTCCTTGTGTACCAAGAATTCCAATCTAAATGTCCATCAATATGAAAAGATTTTAACACTGTGCACACTATAACATAGTGTTCATGGAACAATAACACTGTGTCCAAAGTACTCTCAGGAACACTTGGGGACAGAAATCCCTAACTAAAATAACAGATATAAAATACATTAATCAGTCTTAAGAATTTGGGGAAATAATAATTTTGGCAGTTTGTTTTCTGAAGTAAATGAACTCTTGGGTCATTGAGTACAAAAACCCTTTCTATGAGCAGAAATTAGGACCAGTGACAGGAAATCCTAACAGATGGCCGGAGGAGGTCATTTCCACAGCAGGACAGCCTAATGAGTCAGAAGCTCATGGTAACCAAGGCCCATCTACAATGGAGAGGCAGTAAATTGGGTCACATTACTGGATTCTTTTTTTCAATAGACATCAGAAGAAATGTGTTGCGGTGGCCTATTTTTTATTTCTTCTTTAGAGAAATGTTCACCTATGCGTTCTCCCTATGTAGTAGTCAGGGCTTTATATTTTAATTTTTATCTTGTATCATGTCTTCTTAAATAGTAATACTGGGTCCTTCACAGATATATGGTTTGAAAATGCTTTGTTCAAGTGTGCAGGCTGTCATTTCCCTGTATTATTTGTTACTTGTGCTGTGCAAAACAATTTTTAGTTTTAGACCATTCTGTTCAGTTATTTTTTTTAAATTGGTATTCTGAGTGTTTTTTTTTGTTTTTTGGGTTTTTTTGTTTGTTTGTTTGTTTGTTTGTTTTGGTGTAATGTCCAACAAATGCCCCTATGGCTTATGTCCAGGGTCTTTCCATGTCTTTTGTCTTTGAAATGTTGATAGTATCTGAGATGATATTTAGGTCTTATTCATTTCATGCCAACTTCAGTTCATTTTACTTATTCACAAGTGGAAATACAAATTTTATTAACACAATTTTTTGGAAGGAGGATTCTTTGCAGGTTTTCTCAACAAGACCAATGATCACTAGATTGGAAATCAAAGTCTCTAGAGGGAAAATTGATTCAAAGAAAAAGACTACATAAGGTGTTAAACACTTGCTGAGCATCTTGAAAACAAGCCTGGGACAGAATCAGTGATGGGTCAGTGATGGGCAAGGCCACCACTTGAGTATGGCTGCTTAGCTTTGAAGGTTTCCTACCTTCTGTTTACCTAAACCTCATATCCACAGGGCATGAGCTCACTAAAATCAATCAGTCAATCTATCTATCTATCTATCTATCTATCTATCTATCTATCTATCTATCATCCATTCAGCCATCCATCCATCCATCCATCTATCCATCTATCTATCTATCTATCTATCTATCTATCTATCTATCTATCTATCTATCTAATTCTCCAATATATTACATTCTGACTGCAGTTTCCCTTCCTTTCTCTCCTCCCAGACCTTCCCCTCACCTTCATGTCCACTTGTCACTCCTTTCCCTGAAGGAAAAAGAAAGAAAGAAACAAACAAACAAAAACCAGTCCTCCCGGTTGATATTTTACTATGACTACTTTTCCTCTACCCACTGGGCCTTCACTGAATGAATCTCATTTCTCTATTTTCCACTACAATTGCCTCTTTCTAAGGATGAATGAGAACAAATGACCAAATTTACATTAGTAAAGCTGCCAGAGCCATAAGGCTTGGACCTTAAAATCTCCCAGTAACACTTTTGACTCCTGCTTTTATTGTGTTATAGAAGGTAGCTTAGTAATAGATGTTCAAATAGGCCAATCAGAAATATGATGTATCATGCACACAATACTGCTGATAGTCTCCCCCAATGAATTATTGATATCTTCTACAGATCTTCTCTTTAGGTTTTTGGACTTGAGGTTCTAGGTAACCCACTGTCCAAATTAGTTATTATATAACCATGAGCGGCAGAGTCTGGGTGTCAGAAAGGCCCTGGAGGGATCATTCACATTGGCGATTCCATTTCTCAAGCTCCATTGTTCCTATCGATTTTAGGGCCATGTAGCAGGTTCACAGAAAGAATGCTACATGTCTGAGACTTACAGCCATCCTGACACTATTGTCTCAGGATCATTGCAGATATCATCTTTAAAGTACTTCATTGATTCTAAGGAAGGGATTCTATGACTTCTATCAGGGACTACAGGTTGTGTTAGTATATCTTAATTAACCAAAAACATCAAGCTCGTGCCTTAATATTTAGAGAAATTGGTTCTTTTTTTACTTTACAGAGAAAATAGGAAAACAGGCATGGAATTGCCCTGTTGATCATTGTAAATGGCCCTGATCACATCTTTCTATCTTGTTCTCTTTTCTCGGGTCAATTAACTATTCCCCATATTTCTTACAAATGCTTCTGTCATCTCTTTTTTCTCTTCCAGTTATTTGCTGATGCCCATGTTCAGAAACACAGTTAGCATGCAGTTTTAAGGGTCAGTTTTTGGGGGTTATTTTAGGCAGGAGAAATTACCCTTGTATTTTTTTCTCTACAACATATTTTGATTATGTTTTCTTCTAAATTCTCTCCATCTTCCTACCTACCCATATCCATGTCCATTAATATTCTCTCTCTCTCTCTCTCTCTCTCTCTCTCTCTCTCTCNCTCTCCCTCTCCCTCTCCCTCTCCCTCTTGTGTTTGTTTTTAATAACTAAGAAATATTTCATTGCGTAGATGTACCATGTTGTCTTTATCCATCTTTGGTTGAAGGACATCTATATTGTTTCCAGCTTCTGGGTATAACAAATAAACCTGCTATGAACATAGTTGAGTTAGTGTCCTTATTGTAGGACTGAGCATCCTTAGAGAGGTATAGCTGAGTCTTGAGGTAGATTGATTCCAAAGTTTCTAAGAAACCACCATATTTATTTCCAAAGTAGCTGCACAAATTTGTGCTGCCACCAGCAATGGAGGAATGTTCCCCCTGCTCCACTTGCTCAACAGCATGAAATGTCACTTGTGATTTTGATCTTAGTTATTATGATGAGAGTGAAATGGAATCTCAAAATCATTTTGATTTGCATTTCCCTGATGGCTAAGGATGTTGAGCATTTCTGTAAGTGTTTCTCAGTCATTCAAGATTTCTGTTGAGAATTCTCTTTTGATATTTACCCCATATCAAATCATATCATATTTTTATTTTTAAAAATTTATTTATTCACTTTATATCACAATATCAGCACCCCTCTCCTCCCAGTACCCCTGCTCCAACCCCCATTCCTCCTCCCCTTCTCCTCTAAGAAGGGGGAGCCCCACTGGGTATCACCCTTTCAGGGGATACCTAGTCACTAGAGGACTAGGCTTCTCCTACTGAGGCCAGACAAGGCAGCCTAGAAGGCAGAATGGGATCCACAGGCAGGCAACAGAGTCAGGGACAGACCCGGCTCCAATTGTTGGAGGATCCACATGAAGACCAAGTTACAAATCATCTACATATGTGCAAGGGTCCTAGGTCCAGCCCATGCTTGCTCTTTGGTTGGTGGTTCGGTCTCTGGGAAATAGAAAGAACATAGCCAAACTTATTCTATGAGGCCATAGTCACCATGATACCTAAACCACACAAAGACTCAACAAAGGAAGATAATTTTAGCCCAGTTTCCCTTATGAACATTGATGCAAAAATACTCAAAACCCAAAAACACATAAAAGACATCATCCACCATGATCAAGTAGGCTTCATCCCAGGGATGTCAGGATGGTTCAATATATGAAAATGTATCAACATAATCTACCATGTAAACAAACTAAAAGAAGAAACTACATGATCTCATAAGATGCTGAAAAATCCTTTGACAAAATCCAGCACCCCTTCATGTTAAAAGTCTTAGAGAGATCATGGAGACAAGATGCATACCTATACACAATAAAGACAATTTACAGCAAGCCAATAACCAACATAAAATTGAATGGAGAAAAACTTAAAGTATTTCTACTAAAACCAAGGACAAGACAAGGCTGTTCACTCTCTCTGCATTTCTTCAACATAGTACTAGCTAGAACAATAAGACAACTGAAGGAGATCAAGGGGATACAAATTGCAAAGGAAGAAGTCAAAATATTGCTATGCACAAATGTTAATGATGGTATACATAAGTGACCTCCAAAATTCTACCAGAGAACTACAGCTTATAAACACCTTCAGCAAAGTAGATGGTTACAATTATTTGGTTTGCTGATGTAATTTTTCTTGAGTTTTTTTTTTTTTTTTTTTTTTTTTTTTTAGGTTCTAGCCCTCTGTCAGATATGGAGTTGGTAAAAATCTTTTGCCATCCTGTATGCTGCAGTTTTAACCTATTGATGGTGTCCTTTACAGAAGCTTTTCAGTTTCACGAGATCATATGTATTAATTGTCCATCTTCGTGCCTTTGTGATTCATGTTCTGTTACATAAGTTGTCTCCTGTGCCAGTGCATGGACTGGGAGTGGGTTGGGATGGTTAAAAGAGAGATCAGGTTACAAAGGGGGTGGAGAAAGAGAATACTTTGAGAGACAACTGGAATTGGGGGACATTTCAGGGGTGAGATAGAAACAATGCACTTGAAGCTCCCTGGAATCTATGATGGTAACCTTAGTGAAGACCTCTGATAATGGAGAATAGGGAGCATGAACTGGCCATCTTATGTAACCAGGCAAGGATTCCACTAGTGGGACTGGGACATCAGCCCAGCTACAAAGCCTTCGACCTATAGTTGGTCCTGCTTGCAAGATGTGCTGGGGTAATGGTGGTACAGAACTGGTGGGAGTGGCCAACCAATGACTGTTACAACTTGAGACCATTGCTATGAAAGAAAGCCCAAGCTTGACACTGCTTGGGTGATGAGGAAACAGAAGCTCAATAGCCAAAGGACCTAAGATAGAACCAAACATGACTACCAAAAAAAAAAGTCAATTAAATAATTTCTAATGATACTCTGCTGACTGGAGCCTACATAATGGGCATCAGGGAGGATTCATCCAGCAACTGATAGGAATAGATGCAGAAACCCTCAGCCAAACAATAGTTATAGTTAGCCCTGGGAACCTCTTAGACAAGGGGGAAGAAGGATTGTAGGAGCTGGAGGGATCAAAGACACCACAAGAGCACATAACCCATAGAAGCAACTAACCCAGAGTCATAGGAACTCACAGAGACTGAACTGGCAGTCAGGGGACTGTATGGCGCTGACCTAGACCCTCCACATGTATGTTGCGTGTGTATAGCTTGGTGTTCTTGTGGGACTCCTAACGGTGGGAACAGGACTGTCTCTGACTTTTTTGCCTGCTTTAGATCCTTTTTCTCCTACAGGTTTGCCTTGTCTAGCCTTAATATGATGTATTGCCTAGTCTTATTATAGCTTGTTATGTGAGGCTAAGTCCATAATTCTGGGGGATCTGCTCTTTCCGAAGGGAAACAGGAAGGGTGGATCTAGGAGAAAGGGAAGGTAGAGGGGCATACTGAGAATAGAAGAGGGAGAAAAAACTGTGCCTGGGATGTAATATATGAGAGAATGTAAAAAGCAAATCAAAAGAAATAAACTTAATAAAACAAAAAATAATAAAGCATACAAAAATATGGATTCTGTTTCGGCCAAATATGCAATCCTGCATATTTGGGACCTACCTTAGAATGTGGTAATATACCCAGTGAGATTCCAGTGGAGAAAAGCAGGTTTTTTTTCCCCATTTATAGCAGGTATCATAGAGTGTAACCATTTTATGGAATGATTACTTTATGTTGAGCCATTGGTCAAAGATGTCACATGGATACTTCCCTAAACATCACAGGCTATTTGAGGATACAGTCCTATTGCTGAAGACAACACTTACTTATGTCATCAAACACATAGACGTCAAGCTGGCAATCCAACCACAGGGAACAGAGACTAAAACAGCCCTTGCTAGATGTCCCAGGGTGAGGTTGTACCCAAGTCGGGAGGGCTTACCCTTTTCTGGGGGATGGAGAATAGGAGGATGTATTTATAAGGGTGGGATTGGGGGAATAGGACAGAAAGGAGCTATGAAGTAAAATGAATAAAACAATAAATTATTATAAAAAGAAGAAGTAATAAAAGTGAGAAATCAAACTGGTACCCAGCTAGAAGCTTCACTCAGCATTCATGGTTCTGGAAGATACTCTGTATGCTACCAGAACAGAAAAGTAAATACTAATACCATCCAGCTGCAAACTGCCAGCTACAACAGTGACCTATCTGGAACATGTAGTGGTGCAATAGTAGCACAGATGTTATTGGAGTAGCCAACCAATTTGTGACCATGTTTATGACCCCGTTCCATGAGATGGAACTTATACCCGACACTGGTAAAGTGATCAGGAACCTGAGATTAGGTGGGTCCTGGGCCTGGAGGAATCCTAATACCGTTATTCTGCTAAAAAGAACATAGCAACAAATCTACACTTGTATTTGAGCTACAGAACAGAAGAAGCAACCTTTATATGTGGCATGTTTTCTGGACGAAGGTCTGGAAGAATGACTAGATGATGGAACAAGGTAGCAGCTGTGCCTCTTCCTTAGACTCAGCTAATACTGGTTGAATGTGTTACATCATCTGTTATTCTTGCTGTGGTTTTGTCATCATTGTTTGTTTTGTTTTGTTTTGTTTTGCCAGGTTTCTGATGCACCCATGTGCCCATGTGTTCTGATTTTATTGGTTAAGTTCATTGGTGGTAACATTTGCTTGTATAAGTAACTCATTTACCAGTCTGCTTATCACAGTTTATGCTGGGCAGGGAGTATTTGTTTTCCTGTGCAAAGAAGACATAGACTTATTCTGTATCTTCGCTGGTGCTCAAAACAGAGCAAGCCACTCTTCCATAGGATAAATTCTCTCAGGGAAAGGTATTTTCCAAAAGCTACTGTGCTATGTAATTGCTATGTAATATGAAGTCACTTAGTGCAGGGCATACCTTAATGGTACTCATTTGATATACAATGGATTTCAATCCAACAGCACAGCACTTGATTCTGATCAGATCTCATTGTCCTGGAGTATTTCTTATCACCTCGTATAGAAAGTGAATTGACATTTGGAAGCTTGGCAAAGACTCCTCAAAAGTTCAGGCTCATCATCTGTACTGGCCATTGCAGTTGCAGATTCACCTCCAGGGTTCATCACATGATGGGAACATCTTCAAGTCGACCAGTTGGAGATACATAAGAGAAGGGATTATAAGTTGAATGCAACTGTTCTAGCTATTTATGGATTCTTCTCCCCCTCCAGTCTATTAGTGATACATAGTTACATCCATTGGACAGGTGTCATGGGAGAGACCATGCCTTAACAGAAACATAGCCGTGTTTCAATGGTACATGTCACAGATTTTGAATCTGAACTCATGAGGATTGATGCAAATCTTACATTGCAAATGACCACTTGGGATTGTGGGAGTTTGGGGTTGATGATGGAAGCCTACGGAAATAGACGATTGATAATTGAACTATTCTGTTAGATGAACAGATTATTGTTTCAGATATATTTATCTCTAGGTTTTTCATGGGGACACAAACAAAAATAATGAGGTTCTTGGTCCTTTACATTTCAGTAAGCCATTTATAGTGTTCTGAGATCCATAGCTATTAGTCAAAAACCTTCACCTGAGTGACACAGCAAGCAGCTGACCTGTGCTCTCGTCACTGAACACAAAGCACCCTCTAGGCACTGCTTTCTGTGTTTTAGTGATATAGGGATCAAATCATTGCAGCAATTTTTTGAGGACGATACCCTGATTATCACGTGACTAAATGAGGAAGCTGAGACAGGATGTGAGTAGCCTTCGATAATCAAAGCAGGAAGGCTTCAAACGCCATTCAATACCAAAGAAACTAGTGTCAGAGGCTGTGTTACTGGATAGAGGATCTTAGTCTTATTTTAGTTGTATCATTGCTGGGTGGGGGGGACAATTTACCACATCTCTGTGGTTCTGGGAATGTGCAGGTGTCTTCAGAGGACAGAGGCTAGCGCTGGGAATCTATCCTTTTTCTTCCTTTTTAAATTTTATTTTATTTTATTATATTTTTTGAGATGGGGTTTCCTCACTGAATCGAGAGTTCACTAATGGGGACAAGCTGGGTAGCAGTCTCCAGGTCTCCACCTGTCTTACTCCCTTGATCACTGTTTTGGATTGCAGATATAATCCACCATGTTTGTCTTTTTTTTTTTTTAATTGGATATTTTCTTTGTTTACATTTCAAATGTTATCCCCTTTCCCAATTTCCCTCCCTCCCTGAAACACCCTACCACATCCTCCCTCCCCCTGCTTCTAAGAGGGTGTTCCTCTACCACCCCACCCACTCCCACCTTTCCCCATATACTGGGGCATCTATCGAGCCTTCATAGGACCAAGGACCTCTCCTTCCATTGATGCATGACAAGGCCATCCTCAGCTACATATGCAGCTGGAGTCATGTGTATTCCTTTGTTGATGGCTTAGTCCCTGGGAGTTCTGGAGGATCTGGTTGGTTGATATTGTTGCTCTTCCTATGGGGTTGCAAACCCTTTCAACTCCTTCAGTCCCTTCTCTAACTCCTCATGCTTGTCTTTTTACATGGCTTCTGGGGATGCAAACTCGGCATGATATGGTTACATGGAAAGTACTATGCCAACCAAGCCATCCTTGCAGCCTAGGTGAAGTGTTCTCAATGGCTGTGACTTGATGACGTTGACACATTAAGAATGCATTTAAGAATAGCGTTTGAAATGTAAATAAAGAAAATATCAAATAAAAAAAGAATGCATATAAGAGAGGCGATAGAGAACTGGTGTTAACTCTGAGGAGTGTCACATAGCTGGTTTACTTCTCAACTTCATTGTCTGAAATCAGCAGAAAGGGGTGTGGCAAGCCCCACAGTATTCAGAAGATTCTAAAAATCTACCTAATGACTAAAATAAACCAATTGGGATCCTATAGGTATCCATTTTAGTGATCACTGTAATCCAATTACAAGAAGCTTGGTATTGTTTAAAGGAAGATATAATCAATAATACCAATAGAGAGAATTTTAATGATATCTTCAACAAATTCCAACTAAATGAACACATATCCATATTTGTCTTTAACAATGTGTTATACAAATAAAAGAAAGGGCTGAATATATTGAAATGAATGAGATTTTAATTCCCATTTGTGAGCTTTATTTAGTTGAGCTAAAATTTCTCTTTGAGACTAAAAACAGACTGACTATTGTCCTTCAAAAGCATTCATTAAAAGCAAGTATAGATGAGAAAATTAAGACTTCTCACAAGGTTAATAAAATTTAAAAACATGATTGAAAACAGTGGTGGAAATGATAGTCTAATAAGGTTTTGTTGTTTTTTTTGTTTTGTTTTGTTTTGTTTTTTGGTTTTTCAAGACAGGGTTTTTCTGTATAGCCCTGACTGTCCTGGAACACACTTTGTAGACCAAGCTGGCCTCAAATTCAGAAATCTGCCTGCCTCTGCCTCCCAAGTGCTGGGATTAAAGGCGTGCGCCACCACACCCAGCTCTAATAAGTTTTAAAAGTGCTTAGTCCAGGCATATTTGAGAGAGAGAGAGAGAGAGAGAGAGAGAGAGAGAGAGAGAGAGAGAGAGAGAGAGAGAGAGAGAGAACTGTGTAATTTAGAAAGCTAGCAAAATATAAGATGCCAAAGTAAAATTTGAGTTTTGGTAGCTATACTTTATTATATGAAGATAATTATCTTACATTTGCCCCTAAATTATTCTTCAACTCATTTTCCAATTGAATTAGCTTATTTCACTTTAATATGCTACTTTCCTCTTCTGAGTCATAAATGTTCACTTATTTCCACAATGCCCAAAACATCCATATATTAAAAGCAGCTGATATGACACATTTAGTTTCTAGGTTAAAAATCTCTTTTATTTAGTGATGAGATGGCATCTATGTTGTGATTCCAGTCAGGTGAAAATCTATTCCTGTTTCCTGCTCATGTACTGTGTGTCTCTTCTCTTTAGCATTCAGAGAAATTTGATATTTACTAATTTTGTCACATTAAAAAAAAAATTTTACTTGATGATGTAGCTCAGTGATATAGAACCTCGTGAAGGTGTAGATTTCATGCCCAAGATTACAAAGCCAACTAAATAACAATGATTTTTTTGGGGACTGTAATATAGGTTTGCCCCAAGCTAGACAGAAAACTTGAGTAGCATGGTAGAAACCTCTCTATAGAAATATCTCCCTCCTAGATACTAATGCACATGCCAACAAGATTCTGCTGAAGGGACCCTGATATAGCGGCCTCTTGTGAGGCTATGCCAGTGCCTGGCAAACACAAAAGTGGATGCTCACAGTCAGCTATTGGATGGAGCACAGGCCCACAATGGAGGAGCTAGAGAAAGTACCCAAGGAGCTGAAGGGGGATGCAACCCTGTAGGTAGAACAGCAATATGAATTA
>NC_034598.1:38819561-38854397 GCF_900095145.1 Mus pahari
AAAAAAAAAAGAAAGAAAGAAATACCTTTGTGTCCTGGAGAGTTTTCAAAAGTGTCACATCAAGAAATCCTTTAAGGGAGCATGTTATATAGAACATGCTTCTAACCCCTATGAGGCTAAGGCAAGAGTATAAAGAGTTAAAGGCTAGCCTGGGCTAAAGAGTGAAATGCTATCAAGAAATAAAAACAACAAAAAATAAACAACCAGACAATGTGACTATAACATGCTAAGTAACAAGCAACATTCTTGTCAAAAGAAAGAAAGGAAAATGGCGATGAATTCCATGGGCTATGAAAGGCTTTTCTTTTCTTTTTGTTATTGGATATGCATTTTTTATGTATTTACATTTCAAATGTTATCCCCTTTCCTGGTTTCCCATCCAGAACACCCCTATCCCATCCCCCTCTCCCTGCTTCTATGAGAGTGCTCCCCCTCCCACCCATCCACTACCAACTCACCTCTCTGGCATTCACCTACAATGGGGCATCAAGCCTTCACAGGACCAAGGGCTCCTCCTCCCATTGATGCCAGACAATGCCATCCTCTGCTACATATGCAGCTGGAGCCATGGGTCCCTCCATGTGTACTCTTTGGTTAATGGTTTAGTCCCTTGGAGCTCTGGGAAGTCTGGTTGGTTGATATAGTTGTTCTTCTTATGGAGTTGCAAACCCCTTCACACACAACTAACAAGTGCCTAATTGTCAGGATACATTTTCAAAGAGAGACCACTCAATGTAGAATTGAACAAATGTTTCACAAAAAGACATGTTCACTAAATATACAAAATTGCCACACAGTTAGAAAAATGTAAAATTAGAAGCATTATATGGCATTTAGTCTTTTTTAATGACAAAAATTTCATACTAATTTTTATAAGAAGGAGGTTCATTCAAATAGCATTTACCTATGAAAATGATACCAGTAATTCTGGAAAATAATTTGCTGCTAAGTTAGCTAATTTTAATATATACAGTGCCACAACACATTTCTGTCACTAGAATAATACACACATACATACACTCTATGACATACATGCCAAAATGTGCATGGGAATTTTTTTCATACCATAGAATGATAGGACTCTGGCTATTTCTGCCAATTTTTTTAATCAGCAATGGAATATAAAAATATGTGTTTGTTGTACTTCTATTGATGACTACCTCTATGAATATAATGGATTTTCTTTTATTTTTAATGCCTGGTATATTTGAAAATTTTAAATCAGGTAAAACAAAATAGTATAAACAGGAAGACATTGACAGAGGTGGTAAAGAAGCTTTGGGGCTATAAATAACATTTTGTTTGAGAAAAGGAAACTCATGGTAAATTTGTCATTACATTTCTCAATGTCCATCTCTTTGTAACCTTTCTAAAGTCTTATTGGGTTACTTGGTGCATGGTAGAATATCTTACTGTACAATGAACGTAATGAAAGTTGATTTCAGGTCCAGGTAAGATTATTGACTGGATGGACGATACATATTTGCCCCTGATCTGAGGATCAAATCCATCTACAGCTTTCTTGCGATGATATGACTGCCTTCATGATGCAAGGCCTGCAGTTTGCTTGCTCAAGTGAACAAGATTTAGTTGACTTCAATATTCTTTCTTCCCTGTTCTTGTCACTGCCATGTCTAGTTCAGAAATCTAGATTAGTGTGGGCCTAATTGTGTAACTATCAACTACCATGCTTCCTGAAGCAAGATCAATGGTGTGTTCTGGAGAACTTCAGTGTGAAATGGTTACAGGCCACTATCTCCATGGCTTAGCCACATGTAAATCTAACTGCATTCCACTCTTACAGATTAGATACTGTAGAATGCTTTATTATATACTGATTATAAGCTCCTAATCATTTAGAATCTGATACTCACCTGATATATTTTCTTACTTAAAGGTTTCTCTTTCCCAAATGTTTGCTTCAATAAATGTAATGTGTATAATTTAATAACTCTAAACATGAGGATATAACTGGATTAATATTAGCAGGTGCCCAAACCTAGAACCTTATGCTTCCTGTGGAAGTGCTCTACAACTCACCTATAATTGTCAAAGACTTTAATATTGGAAATTTTTGTGCATAACAGGATCAAAATTTATATAATGCTTCTGAAATGTTTTTATTCACTATTATAGATAATCATACCAATTTTTAAGATTTATAAAAAATATATTAAGTTCACGTATGTTGTCTGCACGAACTTTATGTGTGCCACAGATGTGCAGGTTCCCAAAGAGGCCAAAGGTAGTGAAATTGTTTGGAACTACAGTTACAGACTGTTGCAAGACACTGGTGTAGGTGCTGGAAACTGAACCCTGATAATCGGCAAAGGCAGGAAGCACTCTTAAATGCTGAACCCTTTGTCCAACCAATCTCAAACCTCTTTAAACAACACAAACATACATTTGTAATGACTGGTTCATTAGTTATATTCTGTGTCATATTACACATGACATGTGACAAGTAATATTGAAGATTCTGAACCTAAACATAGATTTACAGAGGAACGAACAAAAAAGACAGAATAATATCTAATCACAATTCTGAAGTTTCTTCTGGAAGCCTGAGTGCTTTAAGAGCCAGCAGGATATCTTGTATATAGGTACCCAGACATTAATTGTATGTAGTAGCTGATCCCAAAGAACTACACATTCACCACATTCCCTGTTCAACCTCACTTTGGATCACGTAATACCTTTCTTCTTGAGAAACCACAGTGTCAGCACTCATGGCAAATGACTATGTGTGGGGGCAGCAGTTTTAGGCTCCCAGGTCTTAGCAATGTGAGAAAACCACCAACAAAAGAACAAATATAGAAGGAAGGAAACACAAAAATAGAAAAGCCCGATTAATCATTTTACCTCTCATATATGCAGACTACTTTCAAATAATGATATTCAAATAAAGTCTTACAAATATTTAATTATTTACTAGTATAATGTAATAATAACACATACTTGTGTGACTGTTGCTGTACTGATATCTCTGAAGTAAAAGGTTTTAGAACAAAGGGCCTTGTCTTAAAATATTTGCTCTATAGATTTACACCTTTCTGTCTTCCTTTATTTTGATTTTCTTCTTTCTTCTTAAAACTATTTCATCTCTAACAAAAATCATCCAGTACTTTCTGTGCTGAAATCCTTGACAAGTTGGAAGTATAGAAATGTAATTTTATAGCTTTTGCTTTTATTATAAGTGGTATAGATTTAATTATTTCTAAAATAACCCTCATACTATTTTAATTTAAAGAGTGGCCATGAATTAAATTCTATATGACAAGCTAACATCAGTGCTATGCCCATTAATTAGTGCTACTTGTCATAAGGCAACCAAGCTGTTCTAGAAGACAGAGACATTCCTCTATGCAAATATGCTTTTGAGTTTTCTGTGCTTTGATAATTCTTACTATCCATCCCAGAACTCAGATCAGGAACGTGCTTTCTTACACTTCCCCTTCAAAACGATCCTTGAGTGGATGGGCTTGTTGTAGGACACTTGAAAATATCATGGCTTTGTGCTACGGCCATTACAGTTTTTGTTCTACCTGTGCATGTTTCGACCCAAGGTTGGAACAGAATAGATTATACCAGACCACAAATTGGAAGTGACTTCCATTTTGCACTCTGAGATGCTGATGATGCAGGGAGAAACTATTTATTGAATGGCATAATGTCAGGCTTAAGCTGGTCACATACAAAGATATTACTAGCATTTTGCCTCTCTGGTGTCATATGGAGATAAGATCGATTTATTTGAGGATGGAAATCCCATGCTCAGACTTGTCAGCAATGACTTTCTGGCCTGCTGGCCCTGAACAGGTTGTTATAAACTGCCATATCCAGGGAAGCCCTGAGAAGATATGTTGAAATGAATAAGGAAACAGTGAACAGTCTGTGTTCATTGATATTTTACCTCTTTACTGGTTTTTCTATTTCCATAACCTGCTCCAGTCCCTGTCTGATCCTGGCTCAATGTTCACCTTTTGATACTAGAACCTCAAAGTTAATTACCTATAGCATAAAGAATGAAGAGGCTCATGGCTGATCCAGATGCAGACAATGAGATACAATCATTGTCCCAAAGAAAGCATTATATCACTCCCTCTAAGACTTAGAGAACATTACAGAAGAGAGGAGAGATGAGTATGTATACGCTGGAAGGTTTGAGTGAAGGATTACAAAATTCCAGAGTCCAGAACCATTGCAATAGTTAATTACATTTCTATCTGCACTTAATCCTCACAAGACCAGTCCTACCATTACTCTCAAGGAAGTGGGAGGGGCTCATTGGGTTTTATTCTTTACCACTGACTTTTGACAGATCCCCTGAAACAAGAAACCAGTATTTTTCATTTTATACAAGTTGCTGAGTCAACTGACTGCAAAAGGTGCTTTAAAAACCATTACCATACATCTAGTTGTATTGGGTAGTTTCATATTAACTTGATACAAGCTAAAGTCATGTGAGGGGAAGGAACTTCATTTTTTTAAAAAGGCCTCCATTAGATCACACTGTGTACAATCCTGTATGGCAATTTATTTATTAGTGATTGATGTGGTAGATCCCAGCCCATTGTGGGTGGTGCCATCCCTGGGCTGGAAGTCCTGGGTTCTACAGGAAGGCAGGCTGAGCAAGCCATGTAGAGTAAGCCAGTAAGCATCACCCCTCTATAGTCTCTGCATCTGCTTCTGCTCCAGGTTCCTGCCCTGCTTGAGGTCCTATCCTGGCTTCTTTTGATGATGGAAGTTTAAGTCAAATAAGCCCTTTCTGCCCCAAGTTGTTTCTTAGTCATCCTGTTTATAACAGTCACAGAAACCCTAAGACACTGTACTGATAAATTCAGTGGGTCACAAAAACAAAATGAGTAGTTATAAATGTGAGAGAGATTTGTAGGGAGTTGGTGTAGACAGGAGTAATATGGAGGTGGGAGCCAAGAGTGGTAAATATGAAGCATATGCATGTAAAACAATTTTTAATTAATAAAAATGAACTATTAAATAACTCAATGGAAAAACATTGCTTAACTTCAGCTTACCTAACTTCAAATGCTAGTCACATGAAATACTTTTCTTCTTCTCCCTTCAACAGTCTCCCTGCTTATGTATGAATAAAAAAAATAGTAAACACAGTGTTAAACATCAACACATTCTTCCAAGGCCACAGAAATGAAAACAAATCCACCCTTTTCTACTTAAATAAAGGATGATAATATGCCAACACGCTAACGGGTAAATCTGGCAGATTACCTGCTTGAAATATTTCACACCTGTAAAACTGTTATCAGTAATTAAAGGATTATCTTTTTTTCTTTTAGTCAGCAGCTTCCTTTTTTATTTCTTTTTTAAATAAAAGCTTAGGCATGTATATAATGAGCTAGTGGTAAATAGTTCTATTTAAACAAGCAAAGTAGATCTAAACAAAGACTGAGGACATCCCTGCTCAGAGAATGTGAACTTAAATACCAGAGTCAGGAACTTTGAGTCAATTTGTAGAACCATGGCTGAGCATTTTCTTTAAAAATCTCATTAAGAATAATTAGAAAAGAAAATAAATTAGTTTTAGGAGCATCTTGGATCCAAACTATGTAACTGCTTTTCATAATGTGCCTACAAAACCACGCTGTTCTTGGATACTTAAACATCTTATTCCTTTCCTTTCCTTTCCTTTCCTTTCCTTTCCTTTCCTTTCCTTTCCTTTCCTTTCCGTTTCTTTCCTTTCCTTTTGTTTTCTTTTTCTCTTATCTAAGAGGACTCAGTAAATTTTTTAAAATCATTTTTAGGAAATATTAAGTAGAGAAGAAATAATGTTGAGGGGATAGTAGAGGATTTGGAGGGAAATGTTATTAAAAGTAGATCTCACCAAAGTGTATGCACACACATGCACACAGGCACATGCATTCACACACACACACACACACACACACACACACACACACACACGTGTGTGTGTATATACTTATATGCATATAAATATTTATGTATATGTATACATATATATTTATATTTTAAAATATAATCACTTAGTACATATAATGTTGCTGTGTATACTGTTTCAGGGCCAACATTGGGTACTAGATAATCAATTTGTCTGGTATTCCCTAGGGAAGTCTATTTCTCTACTCTTATGATTCCTTAGTTGCTTGAATTTCTTTGTGCAGGATTGAGGTAGCAATGTCCCTTGTCTCTGGCTCTGAACATTTTTCTACCCCATATTTCCCAATATTCCCCAAGCATTGAGTGAGTTGGTAGATGTATCTATCCATTTGGACTGTTTTCCACAACTATGAATTATGATTGTCTAAAACAAAAGAATGAAGACAATTTAGTTAACTGACTGAATAAACTTAACAATGTAATTCACCTTTAGGGGACACATTAGTTTAAAAGTAAGATCTGAAAAGGTTTAGTATGGATCCCCATCTACTTGATAGTAGATTATTAAACAACATATTTCAGATGTCAAAGCAAAATATAATTTACTAGGGGTCAATTTTGATGTGAAATAACTGTACTAGAGATTGGATGAGGATGTTTTATATTTCTTTCCCTATAAGATTAAAAAGTGACTAATTCAACAACTGTGTTAAATAATGATAGTAGCCGGGCATGGTGGCACATGCCTTTAATCCCAGCAAAGGCAGGCAGATTTCTGAGTTCGAGACCAGCCTGGTCTACAAAGTGAGCTCCAGGACAGCCAGGGCTATACAGAGAAACCCTGTCTCAAAATAAATAAATAAATAAATAAATAAATAAATAAATAAATAAATAAATAAATAAAATAAAATAAAATAAAATAAAATAAAAATAAAAAAATAATGATAGTAAGTTAAAAAACTTTGGTGGATCTTAAATGATTCAGATAAAGATACAATGCTGCTAAGGACCTGACGTGTATATACATCATAAAGTGGCAGAAGCAGTGATCAAGACTGGACTTCTTGGCCTGTCTTGAGTTAGAAGTGTATGACATCATCCATATGTCCCAGAGTCTTAGCATCTGCAGCCTTTATGCACCATTTCTTTAAAGTACATTTTAACAAAATTGTTATACATATTTAAACATATCCTTATTGCTCCTGGAAAGCTTACTCTGTAACATTGCTTAAGTCTAGACAACTAGATAATTGTGGTATTTGTATTGGGGTCCAGCTGTTGTTCCAAATCCAACACTTCTTACCACTCAGAGTGTCCAGAAGTCAGGAATATGTTGGGTATTCAGGATCCCAGTCTGGCTGGAAAGAGTGTCAGGGGAAAGAAAGATTGAAGGCATTCTCTGAGGATCTTAGCATTACACCTCTTTTTGACAAAGACCTTCTCTGATGGTCTCCAATGAAATGGTTCTCTTAGATGATCTTGTACACCTGTGTTTACTGGAGTGGGCTTGTACACTTATACTTTATTCAAAATGAAACATGGGTGTATTTGAACCTTGGAGAGTGGAAAGAAGTTCTTCTTCGGGTAAAGTTCCATTGGCTAGAGGTTAAAGCATTTGGAGTGCCTTGTTTGATTGGAGAGACATTCCAGGAATCCCAGGTACTTGTTGGGCATGTTCCTATGGGAGAAGAGAAAGAGGGAGTTGAACATGTGGGTTTGCTGAGCACTACTCAACCTTTCCCATGTACAAGGTCAGAGAAGGGGAAGCACTGCTGGTAAACCCTTTTGCACAGAGCTCAGAGGAGCTATCCAATCATGGTTGACTCCAACTGTAATTAGCAGGATTTCTCCACAGATAGTCAGTGTATGAAGATCCTGTGGAAGTTATGAATAATTGGTAACAAGTAAGAATTTTCTCACCTTTTTACTGAAATGGAAACATACCCTCTGGTTATGAAGAAAGCAGCTATCCTGTCTTTATACAACTAATGAGTCTCCCATCCTTTCCCAGTTTCTTGTACTTAAGGATGTTTTAAAGAATAAAAAGGAAAAGGTAAAAGTTAATATATAATGTGGTCTCATACATAAGGTACACCGTAAGGAGTATATAAAAGGTTTAGGATTTTACTAGGATTTCTGTCACTGGGATTCTGATCATCTCAAATTATCTGTATTGTTGCAAGACGCAGGCAGGGAATCTACAAGAGAAATCAGGGAATCTCACCTGGTTAGATGCCAGAGAATCTCCCTGGCAAAGTTAGGCTCATGCTGACATCTGTAGAAGATGTAAATGAAGGACAGATTGGTTACAAAGAATAAAAATGGGAAATCGTGAAACATCAACAGGGCTTGTGGCCACCTCTGGAAGAAAGGGAAATTACTAAGAGGGGGGGAAAAGGCTGGAAAAAGACTGGATTCTACTTTCTGTTAGAACATCCACAAAATGAGTTTGAGAGGGCAGAGAAGGTTGTATGTTACAGCATCTGGTAGGCCATTCAACATTTTCTGGGTTTTTTTCCCTCTAAAATAGTATTATATATTGAGTTCTAGGCCATAAAAACGTTTAACTTTTAACTCATATAAAATGACTGATTATTTCTACAATATTTTACCAATTCTTTGAGGATTTCATATACTGCATTTTGAACATATTTATCCTACCTCCCATAGGGATAGGCAAATTCACTTGGGGGAGGTGCATGTTGGCATGCAAATATGGCTACTTACTTCCCTGTGTGATTGAAAGAGGCCAAGCTTGAACTGGGACTAAGACTAAGTAACAATTGCTTTTTGATTTTGGAGTTCTGCTTTGAAATGACAAGTGCAGACATTGTCTGGTCAGTGGAACTCCCTGGAAACTGGTGGGAAAAACAGTGTGCCAGTCATTGACACTCAGGTGGCAGGTGTCATGTCTGTACAGGACCAAAGTGAATAGCTCTGAATTTTATTGCGACTACATTGCTTGAGATTAAAGGAAAATTTTAGAATTAGGTGGTCTTCCCTGGCTCTCTACTCTTCTGGGTGACTATTTCAGTCAGCAGTTGAGTCTGAGTGGTCCTTGGGCAGCAGTCCAACTAGAACATCCTGGAGTTCAATTCTCAGTCATGACACTGCATGTCACTCTAGGACTTCCTTCTAATCCTCAGTCCAACCAGTGACCTAAGATCATTGAGAGACACATAGTGTACAGATAGCACGATGGCACATCTGTAGAATCCACTACCTTGAGATTCAGGTATTGGCATTCATAGCTCACACTTAATAATAATAATATATTAGTTGTTGGAAATATGTAAGTCTCTAAGAGGTTGACATTTTTTTCAGCATGAAAGGCCAATATGTGGTTTAATTAGGACAGTGAAGACTAAATTAAACAGATGGAAAGAACCCATTTTCCAGATGTACACTCCAGCAGCAAACTCACCCTTCTTACAGCAGATGGCTTCTTAATAGGCCATAGAGAAAGGACAGGGAAATTCCAAATTGCTTCTTAATGTTCCCTCTGACTTCAATGATGATACCTTGTACTCAATAAATCCTGGCCTGGTCCATCCAAAATTATTTTCTCCTCAAGACAATTCTAAATAAACATATTAAAGTGTTTTCCTGCATTTCAGAGCTAATTATACTTTCATGAATGCACCATTTCAAAACAAACACTTGAGCTGCTTTGAATAATGTTATTAATAGATTATTTGTCTGACAAGCTTCCCTTCATTAGTGTTCTGTATTTAAAATTAATAAAATGAAAATAGGCTTAGGCCAATCCTAAAGTATTGGTTGGGTGAGGTAGTTCATTGGTGGCAATTGGGAACCCCTAGAGAATCTAACTGTAAGGAAATTAAGTTAAACATTTACGTGGTGACTTTTTCTACTACTGAAGGAACAGTGGGTCTGGACAGCTCTGTTGGAAGCATAGCAGATGAGATATTACGGGTAGATAGACCACTGTTTACAGAAAACCAACAGTGTTTTCTCAGAAGCAGCTCTTGTTGAGAAGACTTAGTCTGAAGGCAGTTCTGGGAGATGTGGGTTAATTGGTACTTTCCCAAATAGGGAATGAATTCAATGGAATACATGTTGGAAGAGTCCTAAAAGAGGTTATGCTCCTTCAAACTCAAAAACAAAACAAAACAAAACAAAAAACCCCCATAAAGTTGGACATAAAGAATAGGGGAAAGCAAGATTAAAGCATTAAGCAGATATGTTCCATTGTGTCTAGGAAATAATCGATGAACCAGGGATGATGCACCAGCCAGGACTGGATATGAGAATCAATCTCTCTCTCTCTCTCTCTCTCTCTCTCTCTCTCTCTCTCTCTCTCTCTCGCTCTGTCTCTCTGCCTACTTTTTGTTTTTGTTTTTTCTTTTGCTTTAGCTGTGTAAGACTTATCCTTTCTTTACAATTTTTTATTACATTTTAATTTATTGGTTTGTGTTTATGAATGGCCATATCCCATGCATGTCATCACATATACACAGATGTCACGGGACAACTTGTGAGAGTCAGTGCTCCCATCCACCAAGTATGTCACAGTTATAGGTCCCAGCTGAGTCATCTTGCTGGTAATTAGGTCTACCCTCTGTAATAACCCACTGGTGAGAGAATAGGATTTACATGTTAACCTCTTCCTCTGTCTTCCTCCATTCCACCTACTCATAAACCTACTAGTTAAAGATCTTTGTATCTGTCAGTATTCATCCTGGAATGGGACACTTTTATCTAATACCTGTACCTGTGATGGTTTTTGATCTTTGCTATACATAGATGGTGGGAACAGTACAAAAGAATACATGCTGTATCCCACGCAGCTGAAGAGACAAGTACAGTTTTGAATCTTCTTCTTCATGGACCAACCAGGATTCGTATTCCTCTGCCTCGCAGGCATTTCCATCTTCTCATTGTCCCTTCATCCCTTCCTGCAAATTAATTGTCACTGTGTTGGTTCAGTTATTTCTGTCATTATTAATTTTGTTTTAAATAATTGACTCCACAAACACAACATTGAGCTCTACCTGTCTACACGTACATCATTGTTCCTAATACCTTTGTTTCTACCTAATACCTTTGTTCCCATGAAATATATAAAAAATAAATAAAAACTCAGTATGAGGAAACTATAAATATTTTTCTTTTAAATATAGTTTATGATTCACATATGAAATTGGCCAGCCCATCTGCTTGGCTTTCCATTCAGTCTTCATTAAAGACAACATCAATGGCAACAGCAAGGAAAGGACCACATGGCCACACGGGAAGATGAGGGGCGGAGTCAAAGCCAGGTTCATCATTTCAGACCACATCCATCTTGTGGGGACCAGTCAGTGTTCTAGATGACCTACATTAATTCTTTCTGAGGTTTTGCTCCCAATATCCCTGTACTATAATACCAAAATATACCACTCCCTGTCATTGCAGTACAAAGACTAACCTGGGACTGGAGAGATGGGTCTACAATTAAAGACCAGGCTCACAACCAGAAATACAATAGATCAGACTACTAACATAGGAACAATTAGGGACCCATTTAAGTCAGATTCAAGCATAGCTGGGTCAGAGGAGGGAAAATTTAGATGGTTATTCAGGGTTTGTCTTTACTTAAAGGGAAAGGCATAACACATTTTAGCAAAAGAAATTTTCATATTTTAGCCTTGTTCCTAGACCCAGGAATGGGGCCTCTGAGAGGCTGGTGAGAAACTCTCTGTAAGAGCAGAGGGGGTAGACAGAGAGTCAAGCTGTTGAGAGGTGCAGGAAGGGAAGAAAGGAGTATAGAGTTACCACAGATATGAGCTGTGAAGAAGGACTCTTGAACATTGACAAAGATGAAGAGATTAAGCCTGCAGACCTGCCAGCACTTTCCCTTCAAAAGAGAGTGCACCTCTCAGAGCTGTGCTTCCAAAGACTGTGTGGCCTATGCTGACATACATAAAAGGCAGCAAACATTTTTTTAATCAGAAAATCTTAAAATCACATTTTAGATACCAAACATGTTAGCTATACATACACACATATATACATATATACATACAAACACATACACACACTATATATGTGTATATATGTATATGTATGTATATATATATATGTATATATGAATATGTATGTATATATATGTATATATATATGTTTATAAAATTTCCAGCATGCATATGTGTCATAAACATATGTAGAGACATGTAAGAGGCTCTGTGTAACTCAGAAGAGCACCCCTGGCTCTGAAATGGATGTATGGAAACTTGTAAGCTTAGCCTTCACTTTTAATTTGTGCAAGTTATAATGCTATTTTTAGAGCCATAATTGAGTAATCCTCAATGAGGTGAGATGAGTGTTTAAAATATGAATTCATTATCACTTCTAATTAAAAGATATTATCCTGAAGATTTCAATGTAGGATAAATACTTTTTATAAGCACTATATATTTTTAGAATATTGTATAAATGTACTTTATGTTATTGTCACATTAATCTAAAATACTACTAAATAGTTCTATGCTAATGGTATATGTATATGTTATCTATTTTTGGTGTTAATATTATATTCAAATTATAAAATCTGATTTATCTCCTTTTCACAGATCATTAGGTAATTCATGTATTACTGTATAATGACTTTTATGTATATGTGAAACTCTTGCTAAATATACATGTATACTTTCTTCCTTTCTTTCTTCTGTTTTTTGATCTGCTCCCATTGGTGATTCTATACTTTGACTACAGACTGGCAATATGAGGGTAAGGTGACTGAAATAATCCACAGCACCTCATGGGCATCTCTTCTTCCTCCATTTTTGCTCTATTGTTTTTACAGCATGATTAAAATTCTATTCACTCACTTTAATCATGCCCTTTATCACAATTAATTTCCAATTATGTTTGTTTCTGTTGTAGAGCTTTCTCGTCATTTATCCTGTTAATCATCTCCCTATGTTATTTCTCTGCGTTAAATTACCATTCCATTATTTCTGTCCAGAAGGACTGCTGTCCAGCCATCTTTGCTGGTTTCACAGTAAGGTTTGAACAGTGTTTAGCTGTAGTATCATGGAATCTGTGTGGGCCTTAGAAAATGTTTTATTTTCATAATAAAACACTTAAAATGTTGTATGTCAATGTGATTGTAAGTTTTTTATATATAGATTTATTTATTATTATATCTAAGTACATTGTAGCTGTCTTCAGATGCATCAGATCTCATTACGGATGGTTGTGAGCCACCAATGTGGTTGATGGGATTTGAACTCAGGACCTTTGGAAGAACAGTCGGTGCTCTTAACTGCTGAGCCTATTAGTGAATTTAATTTTGTGTAATTTCTCTTGCACATGTTAATTTTAACCTTTGGTTATCTTTTCTCTAGATTGCAAACTAGCTAGGGGAGGACCACCAGCTACCATTGTGGCCATTGATGAAGAGAGTCGGAATGGTGAGTGTGTTCTGTATTTCCCAGTATTTTCTATAATAAGAATTTGTTTTTATTTTAGCATTTGCTTTGGTATGATCAGAGACTCTACATAAAAGCTTTTTCAAAATCTATCAATGATTCATCTTTAATTTTCTGCCCAAGGCTTTATAATATACCACACCTAGAAATGCTTCATTTGGATTATATCACAAAAGACTCTTTCAGTAAATAGTAGTCTTTAGTTCTATATGAGTAGTGAATAATCTAAATTACTCTGAACAAAGTATTGGGATGTTTATGTAAATAGGTAGAGTTTACAGTCACACATGGAATCATCTAAGTGAAAAGCAAGGTAATCCTCTAAGACAGGGATCACACTGTGAGCTCTGTCTGGAATCTGGAAAGGATTAAGGCTTAAAGCTGGTTAGACAGGATGGTCAAGCATGGCTCTCTGAAAGTCTGCGTGGAACTGAAAGAGGGCACACAGCAAAAGCTGACAACAGGAAAGATCGGAACATTCAAGATATTCCCCCTGTCTGTGGTAATTAGAAGTATTTCCTCACCATACTTAATATATATATATATATATATATATATATATATATATATATATATATATACATATATATACACACACACACATACACACACACATGGTTTTATTCTGGAATTTTCTCTTCATATGCTTGAACTTTAAAATAGTCATAAAATCCCCACCTCTACTAGGACATATGAAGATGGTGAAGTTTGGGGCCATCCTGTGCAAGAGTGTTGTGAGCATTCTCACCACTGTATGTCTACATGACTTTCTTGGGTTGTTGCTAGTGTGCTTCCAGCAATAAAGGGTTTTTCTTCTGGAATTGCACTTTAAGGAAAGGGATCGTGTCAAGTTGCTCCTTGAAGAATTATTTTTTTTTCACTATAATTCTACTTAGACTTTCTTTGCGAACAATAACAAGACTTATAATGATAAAACATTGTAATGCTAACCTGCAATTAATCATGGGATTATTTTGACAGTAACTCCTTTTACTCACCTGAGAAATGACTGTCAAGTTCCATTTTCATCCATGGTCTTTGTATGTAGTCAAAGTGTCTGCACTGTTGCTAGCCTCCATTATGAAGTGTTCAGAACAAACACTATTACTACTTTTAAAATATTAGGTAATTTTGAAAATGTATTTTGGTTATTTAGAAATTAATTTCATCTATAATGAAAACATATAGAGTGAGTAATTACGACCAATTGAAAAAAAATGAAACTAAATTATAATTGTAGACAAAGGAGAAAAATACATTAAAGTGCTATAATAGAAAAAGACTATTTTTTTTCACTGGTAGATTTATACTTTACTTATGATTAACTACTTTTCTATTCTGAACAGACCTGTGTTTCTTTAAGATGCAGTTTGACTTTTTAAAGCAGTAGCATAAAGCCCATGAGCATTCCAGAATGTCTGTGTGCCCTTCCCTTACTTTTAGCCAATTGTTTTGTTCTTAAAACTGGGCTGAAACAAAACAGTTGCTTTTACTAAAGGAAGCTGTGTTAGCATGTGACTCTGCAGGGCTTGGAGATCCTGCTGCAGTACTGCTGCCTGTCTCCTTTAGAGACAGCCTATCGCCGCCTTTCTGAAGAGAGCAGGAAGAGACTGCCAAGGCTGCTCTGGCATGTGAAGGAAGTGTAGCTCTGCTGTGTGATGCAGCTCGAGGATGTTGTGCTTCTTTTTTGACATATTTTACAAAAACTGCCAACTCCTCAGAAGGCTGCCAAAGCTGTTTGAGCATCAACACAGAGTATAAATATCAACTTATGGTAAATGTTTTGCCTCCTCTTCCTTTTACATGAAATTTCTAAAACTATGACGATCTAGCGAATCTCTCTCAAAAACTATAATGAGTATAATTGTCCTCGCTGGGAGAATCTCAGGAAACAGCTCAGGACAATGGCATTTATAATCTAAGAAACCTAAAAATGTTCACACTAAGCCCGGTATTTTCAGTCCTGATATTAAACAATGTTAATTTTCACTTTTCTGCCTATTTTCAGTGGTGAGAATAAAGTAATAAAATCCTTCTTTTCAAGATCCAGTTCGTGGAAAAATGTTTGCAAATACTTGAGAGAGACCTTAATAAATATTGAGATTCTCACTTGAGTCGAGCCTGAGTCATGACCTTTTCAATGAGTTAAAGCTATAGACCAGCAGAATGAAATAGTGATAGATATAATTTGTTGTGTCTGTATTTCTCTTCCCAACGCCCTCTCTGCTTCCCTCCATTATCATATTTCTATAATAATGCATTTATTGTAAATAAAGTATCTGTGTTACTTGTATGTTTTGTTCCTTTTATAAGATAGACTACTTCGATAAAAAGCTGTTGAAAAGCATGTAATGCTCTGCTGGAAATAAAACAAAATATGTTTTTACTACATGTGCCTTTGGAAGGATTGTTCTATTATGGTTAACCCTATATTCTGTTAACTCGGCAGGTGCGTTTGCCACATTGCTCTGCAAAATCACTGTCAGCCAGATAAAGCCAGTTATCTTTCTCTTTGATTATATTGACACAAGATTCCAGAATAATTCTTGGTCAAAGACTGGTTAGCACTGATATTGGAATAAGTAACAGGCAATTTCAAATACTTAAAAACTAGAATTTTCTACAACAGATTATTCAGTTAGAGATAAAGCGATTGTAATGATAGAAGAAACCAAAATTTTGGCCACGGGGAGGGGGGGGTGATGACACACCCTTCCAGTCCTACCATGACTGAGCCAGAATCAGGTGAGTCTTTGCAAACTCCAGACTAACCTCAGCTACACAGCAAGTTTCAGGCCAGCCTGAACTTTGGTTGAAAAAAAAAATGTATGTCGGTTAATTAAAAATGATTGTACCATCACACAGTGTATTAAAATTCATCCAATAGGATAATGTTGTTAGGGGATAATGGGCTTATTTTCGTTACTGTCAAACAGCTGCTCTTTGGTATAACACACTAATTCTAACATTTAGATAGCTCAGAAAGGTATTTTATTTTGTTCCCTAATATTATAGTGCCCTAACTTACTTCTAGCTGCAGAAATATGAATCTTTGTATGGCGTTAGTTGGCTGGCCATTGTGTGTAGATGCTACATAGCATTAAAAGCATGATTTTAGACTCATCCATCACCATTGCTCTGTTTCTTATCCAACACATCATCAACTCCCTAAATTATGTTGTTTACTGTGAACATAGTTCACATTGATGAGGGGCTCATTTTCCTGTGACTTGCAAAGGCATTACTGTGTCAGACTCCCCCATAGATTTGCAAAGGCATTACTATGTCAGACTCCCCCATAGATTTTTACTCCTCTCATGGTTGCTACTGCAAGATAACCATTGTTATACGAGACCATTTGGCTGTGTCTATCACCAGGAGGCTGCATATAGGGCAATTCATTCTGCTTGTTTCATTTGTACCAGAGGATGGTTTTTCCAAAAGGTCAACGGTGACATCTGTCTGAATGTGCAACTGCACTGAGAAGAGGAAAGCTTCTGAGCCTTGAAAACATAAATTCTTACTTATTTCCTCAAATGGTCACTAAGTTAAATTGAATTTGGTGGAGCCCAATATTTTCTCACATTAATTGTATTATCGGTTTTGGCTATATGTTTAAATAAACAAGAGTTTAGGAACTACTAGGATGACCTCAGAACTAGGAAGAGAAGACATACACAAGGCAGCCAAAATGTAAAAATGAACACAGAGGTGAAACATTTTGTTATAGAGAGAAATGACTGTAACAGTTGGTGACTGCTCAATTACATTTAAATTTCCTGATTCTAGACTTATCATGATTATCAAAAATGATAAGAGATTTATTGTACAAAGCTATTTGTTGTATCTAAGGAAAGAAGCACCAGGTTCTGTTATGTGCATGCCTCTTCATTCTAACATTTATGTTAACTATGTGAAGTATAGAAATAAGCCTGAATTATATCAAATTGAATCGTGTAGCATGTATACACTATTATTCCTAAGTAAAACTATTACAGTGAGTGACTTTCTATAAATGCAGCACTTAAGTCTTGGCCATCAAGGCAATGGCTAGAAACTGCAATACTTGCAATTGCATAAACTCGAGGAACATAAAACCAGTGGTAGCAAGAATGGCCCAGGTACTACCATACAAAATAAGAGAGAGGGTGCTGTGCACTTATAAACTGGAGCAAAGTGCATTCCACCAGCATCTTTGAAAAATTAGAAAATTCTCATATGAATAGGTCAGCCTAATTTAATGGTTCTTTGTAGAACAAAATGCACATGTGCTGCTCAATGTCCCCATCACCAGTTTTGACACTCAGTGGGGAATCTGAGGTGGAAGAAGTCAATTAAAGTAACAGAAAATACAAAACTCCTTAGTGGAGAAAAGAGCATATTCAGAGCTACATAGCAATGGGAAGGGATGCAGGGGGATTCCTCTTTCTTCGTGGCCATCACTAGGATGCTCAGGTTTGGCTTGTTTAGTGCTTTGCAGTTTCCACTGAGTGGGATCTGATGGAAATCAACTTAGGAATGATGTGAGGAGGGTGAGGCACTGCCTAGTTGCTGGTTTTAAAGTCCAGCACGAGGTTTTTCCAAGAGCCATCCTAAGCATGGTTCCCCTGGCTAGCTGTCCTTACATTTATTTCTTGAGTCTTTAGATTACACTTTCCTGCCCCCAGCTCACGTTCTTTCTCTTCCGAATTACCTTCACTCATAAGCATTTCCAGCACTGTTGTTCCTTGTCCTCAGATGCTGGATGCGTGATTTGTGTTACTCTGAAAATCGAGCTGCGAATTTTCCTGTAAGGACACTGAGTATATGAAATGGGTTAAAACCTTCACCTTTCAGTAGAGTGTAGAAATCAGCACTGTGCAGGTTCTTAGTGACCACTTGACAAAAACAGTAATTCCACAACCATTTGAAATGCTTTAGGTTCAAAGTGCCTCCCATAGTAATTTTAAAAACAAATGTTTATTTGCCAGATAATTCTACAGAGAATGGCTGCAGTATTTCAACTGCATGTAGCTTTCTAATGTGGATCAAGCAATACTAAAGAAGTGGCTATATTCAATCTGTGGGCACTTTAGAAAAACTAGTGGATTTTTTTTCCTTTTACATTATGTCAAGAGGTGCAATTCAAACAGTGCACACTACTCTTTTTGGCAAATAAAGGAATCCCCTAATCACAGTGTTTTCAGTAATAAGAAAAATGGCTTTGGATATTTTTATCCAACACATTGCTGAAGTATGCTCAGCTTTACAAATGGCCTTATTAAATAGAATATGGAGGCATATCAAAATATGATATCCAACAGACTTTCCATTTTATTTATTCTATTTTTAAGGTTATAACATAATCACATCATTTATCCCTTTCCTTCTTCCCTCCAAACCTTCCTATATACTCAGCCATTCTCTTTCACTCTCATATCCATGTCCCCACTTTTCCATTAATTGATGTTATATGGATATATAGAGATATTCTTAAATATAACCAGTTCAATCTGCATAATGATACTTGTATGTATGATTTCTGGACTGACTACTTAGTACTGGATAGCTAGTTGGTGTGGCAACACACCCTGTCTTAAATCTATCAGAATTACTTGCCACTGGTAATCTGAGATAAGATTTATTCATTTATTTATTTAGGAGATAGAGATATTGGGTGCCTTGTTCTTTTTGGTTGGTTGGTTGTAGTCTGCTTTTGCTTTTGGAATCTGAATTTTTCTGTATTTTATCATAGTTTTGCTTCTTAGTCTCCAGTAGTCAGGTGATTATCATTGAATTACTTCTTCATTATTTAAGATGGTTTTCTAGCCACTCTCTTACTTTTCCTGTTTTTTTTCCTCCTCTCTGATTTGCCTCTGAAAAATGTATAAAAATGTACAACAGTGATTTTACCTATAAATATTTATATAGCCGAGTGTGTTGCCAATCAAAAATCAAGCTATCCATGTGTCCATGTTTCTACCTTCAGCTTCCCATCAATATGGCAATAATAGAACACATATGAAGGCAATTGCTTACTTGCATTCTCTTTTTCTTCTTATAAGCAACCCAAGTAAACACACACTACATGGCTCTCATCATTTCAGGTGTTCAGTCATTTTCGTAGATCACTTCAAACTGCAATTCTAGATATTTCCAGGCATAGAATTGTATTAGGGATGCATCAAGGGGAAGATAGTCCAAACCATTTATACACCTGCTGGTAGAGGTCGATAACCAGGAGGAAAAAAAGGCCAGCAAGAAGGTGGAGAATGGTGGGGAGATAGGGGAGGTGTGTGCGGAATAGAGCCCTGAATGGTTAAGACTGATGCTGTGAGGAGCGCATTTAAAAACTTATCACTACCCTTGGGATAAACGAATTCAGACTTCCAGTAGAATGTGAGTGCTAATATCAAGAAGTAAGAAGTTGATGGAGGAGACAGCAGATGACCGACAGCTTATGTGCATGTGTGCATATAGAAGAGGGATTGTGACTGATTATACACATCCACATTATTGTGAACCTATAGAAGAGGGATTGCGACCAGTTGTATACATGCACATTAGTCACGACAGTCTTTAATGTTGTTATCAATTTCCCAGCAAATCCATCAATGTTAAACTCATCTAACAGCCTGTAGGACAGAGAGCCTTTCTCCTGCCCATCTGTCAGCAATCGTGTTCTCTATCATTTAGAGTTCAAGCACACGGGCCTGTGGTGCCACATATGTGTATCTCAGAGCTAGCTTTTGAAAATATCTACTCCACTAACTGCAAAACAGATGTAAGGCACTGCACTAAGTTGAGGAGTTTGGCCCAGTGATGTCACCATCTCAGGTGGCACATATTTAAGAGCCTAGGTGATCCTGGGTACTTTGAATCAAAATTAACACTGAGAGACTGGAAGTTGGGCACGGTGAAGGAGTCAGAATTAACCACTGATGGTTTGATTGTATTGCATGGTCTCTACAACATTGCTAATGCAGAGATTAACATTTGATTCAAGTGGAGCCACAAAATACTTGTCTTCATTCTGTTTAGGAAAAAAATGATCATCTTTTCAGATGCATGTCTTTATGGATATATTCAAAAATGTGCTTAGTCTGTGGTTAGACTGAAGACTATGAACCTGGCAAGGCATGCACTTGGATGAAGAAAGACTTCAAGTCAGTGACCTAAAGAGTTAATTTATGTTCTTACCAGTATGTTTAGGGATCTGAAGATACGGCCAGTAATCAGAATTAAGGTCCAGAGTAACCTCTCAGTAGTGGGTAATTGAAGTGTTTTTCTCTAAATATCCAATATATACAAAGAACTCAAGAAGTTAGACTCCAGAGAACCAAATAACCCTATTAAAAATGGGGTACAGAGCTAAACAGAGAATGCTCAACTGAAGAATACAAAATAACTGAGAAAGCACCTAAAAAAAAAACAAACAAAAAAAAACTGTTCAATATCCTTAGTCATCAGGGAAATGCCAACCAAAACAACCCTGAGATTCACCTCACACCAGTCAGAATGGCTAAGGTCAAAAACTCAGGTGACAGCAGATGCTGGCGAGGATGTGGAAAAGGGGGAGCACTTTTCCATTGCTGGTGGGATTGCAAGCTGGTAGAACCACTCTGGAAATCAGTTTGGCGGTTCCTCTGAAAATTAGACATAGTACTACCGGAGGATCCTGCTATACCTCTTCTGGGCATATACCCAGAAGATGTTCCAACTGGTAATAAGGACACCTGCTCCACTATGTTCATAGCAGCCTTACATATAATAATAGTCAGAAGCTGGAAAGAACCCAGATGTCCCTCAACAGAGGAATAGATACAGAAAATGTGGTACATTTACACAATGGAGTACTACTCAGCTTTTAAAAACAATGAATTTATGAAATTCTTAGGCAAGGATATCATCCTGAGTAAGGTAACCCAATCACAAAAGAACACACATGATATGCATTCACTGATAAGCGGTTATTAGCCCAGAAGCTCAGAATAACCAAGATACAATTCACAAACCACATGAAACTCAAGAAGAAGGAAAAACAAAGTGTGGATACTTTGATTCTTCTTTTTTTTTTTTTTTTTTTTTTTTTTTTTGGTTTTTTGAGACAGGGTTTCTCTGTATAGCCCTGGCTGTCCTGGAACTCACTTTGTAGACCAGGCTGGCCTCGAACTCAGAAATCCGCCTGCCTCTGCCTCCCAAGTGCTGGGATTAAAGGCGTGCGCCACCACGCCCGGCTGTACTTTGATTCTTCTTAGAAGAGGGAACGAAATACCCGTGGAAGGAGTTACAGAGACAAAGTGTGCCAATAAGAGCTTGCTGATAGGAGCCTGATAAAGCTGTCTCCTGAGAGGCTCTGCCAGTGCCTGACAAATACAGAAGTGGATGCTCACAGCCATTCATTGGACACAGGGTTCCCAATGAAGGAGCTAGCAAAAGTACCCAAAGAGTTGAAGGTGTTTGCAGCCCCATAGGAGGAACAACAATATGAACTAACCAGTACCCCCAGAACTCTCAGGGACTAAACCACCAACCAAAGAATACACACAGTGGGATTCACAGCTCCAGCCGTATATAGCAGAAGACGGCCTAGTTGGACATCAATGAGAGGAGAGGCCCTTGGTCCTGTGAAGGCTCTAAGCCCCAGTATAAGGGAATGCCAGGAGAGGGAAGCAGGAGTGGGTGTGTGGGTGAGCAGGGGAACGGGGGGGGGGGAATAGGGAGTTTTCGGGGGGGACCAAAAAGGGGGATAACATTTGAAATGTAAATAAGGAAAATATCTAATAAAAAATGTTGTCCTCTGAAAAGTCACAATGACTGTCTCAAGGGTAGTTGATGCTTTCTAGAGAGTGAATGGGTTTTATAGAATATAATTTCATGTTTTTTTAAATATTTTATCTGTCATAATTTATGCTTCTATTGGGGCTTCTGTCCTATAGTGATGAGTGAATATAACTTTTTTTTTTGTATTGAACACCAACTTTGATGTTTGGAATCTTACTGCCTTCTAAGTAATCTATCAAAGTGTGTGGGTGTCTATAAACTGATACCATTTATTTTTATCTACTATGGGATCCCAGATCGAAAGTATTATTTGTGTCATTTACAACTGTTTCAAGATGTTGACAAAACTCCAAATATTTCTTTTTTTCTTTCATTTTTTTAAACTAGCCCTCAATATTTTTTATGTTCTTTTTTTTGTAGTCAAAATCAATTAAAATTCAAGATTACCTTTAGAGGAGACTAAAATATCAACAATTTAAAATTATGAATAATGAAAATTTAAGCTGCTTACCTTATGTATTTACCTTATTAAAATCACTATATAATGTAAGAAAGACTATATTTTATTTTATTGCAAATAAGTGGATGTTAAATTTTTTTTTTTTTTTTTTTTTTTTTTTTTTTTGGTTTCTCGAGACAGGGTTTCTCTGTATATCCCTGGCTGTCCTGGAACTCACTCTGCAGACCAGGTTGGCCTAGAACTCAGAGATCCGCCTGTCTCTGCCTCCTGAGTGCTGGGATTAAAGGTGTGTGCCACCATTGCCTGGCTACATTTAAGCATTTTTATGATGGATTTTTAACAGGCTGAAAAAACCCATGGAGCTCTGGCTTTTAAATCCTAATTACAGTTGCCCCAGCTAGGTGTTCTAAATAATGGTGTAGATTCATCATGTCTGCTCTTGATTTAAATTTGATGTTTGAAAATATTTGCTATAATTAAGATTATAGTAAAGTGTTGTTTTTTTAATTCTGTGACAGAATTTCTGTGATACTGTAATCACTGCTTCTATATGTGAAAAAAACGTCCTACATGAATAAATCCTGTCATTGTATTTACATTAACAAAGAGGTGTGAACACATAGTACTCACGGTATGTTATAGAATGGCACGGTCTAGGGAACAGCAGAATGAGAACATTTAGCTCTTTTTCCTATAAGCTGAGAGTACATTTGACCTTTAAAAATTAGACTATCAGAGTCCTTCCCTGTATTCGATGACAACTGCAAGAGACAGAGATGGGTCTGTTATAGTTCATTGCCACAGTCCCAGAATGTGTCTGATACAGCACAGACATTCAGCACCTGCATTCCCATTCAGACAATTATGAACATGGCCTTGAAATCTACAATCTTCAGCTACCACCAAAGTGAACAGCACTTGACTGCTTACTCAGTGTTAGCTAGACCTGTGCCATTTTGTAAAATTAGCCCATTAATATATATTTCTACATTCTTTCTCTTCCCACCCTCATTGCCCATTTGGTATAAGGCTGCTACCCTCCCACATGCCAGACATGAAGACAACTGACTAATCGCATATAACACAGAATGTTATAGATTCCCCCTTCTTCTAAAATATGTAAGAATAGATCTTCACTCTGCTGTATGGTCCTGATCTGTCCACAGAACTCTCACTATGCTGCTGTTGGTCAGTCTGTCTGTCTTTCTGCCTATGGTTCTGTAATGAACTTGTACCCAGTAAGATGTACTGAAATCTACCAAAATTAAACTATAAGCTCATGACTGTCACTTCATATGCAGCTTCATATGCAGCTTCCTCATTATGACAAGGGTAGAAAGCCAATCAGTGTGGCGTGTGGGTGATAGAGTAGGGACATAGGACTCACAGTCCTCCTCAGATGTGACAGCCACTGCATATTTTAAAAAGCAAAACTAATTCTCTAGAATATTACAAGAGATACGATTTTCTTCTCAAATCCTAGGGAACAAGTTGCTTTCATGGGGTGCTATCATGCTAACTAGAGGGAAGAGCGATGCTTCTTTTCAGGCCATCTACTACCTTACCAGCTGGCTTTCTACCAAGCAGGGCACATCTTCACTTATAGACAGAGGTAGAACAGAAATTTGGCAAGAGCAGAGAGCATGGTTCAGCATGGAATTTCATGGAAGTTCAATTCACACATATCACTTCTTCACCACCTTCTGAGTGTATCCAGCTTTACGGCAGTCAGGTGTTAACAGTTTAGGCTGTGTCTAAACCATGAATTGGCCAATTGTCCGTTGTCCACAGCTGGTGATGCTGTTTGGGTGGTTATAGAACGTATTGCGATATAGGGACTTAGTTGGCAGATATGAGTCTCTTGTGGTAGCCTTATGTGTTAAACCTTGATCCTGTTTCTGGCATGATCTGCCAAGATTGGAGGAACTGGGATTGCTTGCTCTTGCCACAGTGATGTCAGCATACCTTCCCATCCATGGTAGACTGGGTGAGAGTCTCAGGGGAGCACGAAAGTAAGCAATGCATGAAGCTGGGAAGATAAGCCACAAATTGCAATGGAGACGCTAAATTATCAGAAATGTGAGGAACAAGAGCAGCTTTGGGTACCATGTGGAGCTGGCCTAAGGGGATATCATAAGTCCTGCAAAAGATAGAAGTCTAAGAGTATTGTTGTTGCACCTACAGGGTTGCAGCCCCCTTCAGCTCCTTGGGTTCTTTCTCTTGCTCCTCCACTGGGGGCCCTGTGTTCCATCCAATAGCTGACTGTGAGCATCCACTTCTGTGTTTGCCAGGCACTGGCATAGCCCCTGAGCTCATGTCTCTAGCTGCATATGTAGCAGAAGATGGCCTAGTCGGCCATCATTGGGAAGAGAGGCCCCTTGGTCTTGCAAACTTTGTATGACCCAGCACAGGGGAATGCCAGGGCCAAGAAGTGGGAGTGGGTGGGTAGGGGAGCAGGGGCGGGGGGAGGGTATAGGGAACTTTCAGGATAGCATTTGAAATGTAAATAAAGAAAATATCTAATAAAAAAAACGAAGTCTAAGAGTAGATCCATGCAGGTACATTACAGTTAGGATTTTGTGTCTATACTGCTGGGTTTCATTTGACATACACATATACATAATATATGTCATATATATGCATATGTGTATACATGTGTATATACATATATATAGTCACACATATGTAATATACATATATATCACATGAATGTGTACACATACACACACACAAACACACACACACACACACACACACGCGCGCGTAATATGCTTCTTATTGTCCTTGCTACATCCTTGATAATGGTGACTTTTTTCACACCTTTTTATATTTAAATATGTATTTTTTCCTGGAGGGACTCTCTACTAGATGTTGCTTTGAGTTTCAGAAGCGTCTTTATCCTTTTGATAATGTTGAGGTTACTGAGATGACAGAAAATCTTAAGGATTGACTGAATGCATTTGCATTGTGACATGGCCATAGACCCAGGGACACCTGCGTCTGAAATGTTCCATATAGGCTCATGTGTTTGGAACACTTATTTTTCATCTGGTGGAGCTATTTTGGGGAGTCTATAGAATATTGGAAACATAGTATTTGTCTGGCAAAAAAGTGCAGTGGGGTGGGCCTTGAGAATCATAGTCTCCATTTTTTTCTAGACAAACCTCTCTGCATTCTCTATGCCTTTCCTACCATAAAAGACTAAAACTCAGGGCCAAAGGAGTCCTTTTCCCTATTAAGTTGTTTTTGTTGGGTAGTCTATTCTGGCAATGAGGAAACTGATATAGTAAGTAAAACATGCTTAGCCCTTGATCACAAACTGAATTATAATGGTAAACTTGCGACTAAAGGGAAAATATTTATTTTCAATAAGAGACCAAATCATAAGCCAGAAGCTGTTTCGCAAAACAAGAATGACAGGTACTGGCTACCAATATCTAAGCATTAGCTGTCTAGGCCTGCCAAAAAAAAAAAATCTATGCATGTTAATACTGTGGAATATGCTGGTTCATACATCTATGTCTCCAAGGAAAAGAGAAATCTTTTAAGAAATCATGCTGTAATATGCACGTGAACCAAAAGCAACATGAGTGCAGCAAGAAACTGACCAAAAAAGAGAAGAATTTGCTTTTGTAGAGTGGGGCTTAAACCCCAGATAACCAAGTTACTAGTGCTTAAGTTGGGAAGTGAATGGACAGACTCCGCTTCCTATTTATTTTAACTATACATTGGAAAATGCAATGCTTGCAATGCTTGTCTTGGGGGAATGGCCATGAGATCCAAAGGAAAGAAAACCACGCTCTGTGTTCTTGGTGCCCATTCTGTGCTTTATTGTGATACAATCCTGATTTCACATTCCCTTCTGCACTAGCAAGACTGCTACTTATCTAGAGAGAACCCTGTCTGAAAATTCTCAACTCCTCAGACTCTTAAATTCCATGTTATGAAGATGGCACAGAGAGGGGGAAAAGACCAAAGAGGCTCTAGATAACAATGTGCTTAAAACTGGATTAATGACCTGTTTGAAAAGTAGAGCCCAGAGGATTAAGTTTTAAACATTGGTGTTTTTGTCTTGCTCACAGCTTTGGAGGCTGATCTGCTCTGACCTCACCTGTATTACAGGATAATGATCAGCTTCATGTTTTCATGAGATGCACAGTTTTGGTAAAATGCATAAATATAACCTAATGAATATTAGCAGAGGCATTCCATTCCATGGCCCATATCTTATCACGTGAAGGAAGGCTCCTTTCAGAATGAATATTTTCTCTGAAAATCAAAGATTATATTATATAATTCTGCTACTAAACAATGTAAATGGGAAAATGTTATGTTTATAATATGCCAGCATGAACTGTATGTAAACATTCATATATGTTTTCATACTGTATATATAAATGAAAGTGTCTTATTGTGCTAATTAAAAGAGAGAACTGTAAGATGAAAAGGAAAGAAAGCATATGAGAGTTACAGTCTACACAAGGCCATTAAAATGTTTCACTAACACAAAAGGCAGAACAAATTCACCATTAATATATGGTGAATTAAAGGAAACAATCTGGTCAGTTTCTTTATATGTGTGAAAAAAAGCAATACCTTATTAACCTTGTTATTATTAAAGGAATCCTAAAATCCTGATCTAGAATTATATTCTTAGAACACATATGAGATGCACTCACTGATAAGTGGGTATTAGCCCAGAAGCTCAGAATACCCAAGATACAATTTGCAAACCACACGAAACTCAAGAAGAAGGATAACCAAAATGTGGATACTTCAATCCTTCTTACAACGGGGAACAAAATACCCATGGAAGGAGTTACAGAGACAAAGTGTGGAGCAGAGACTGAAGGAAAGGCCATCTAGAAACTGCACCATCTGGGGATCCATCCCATATATATGCAGATGCCAACAAGAGCTAACTGACAGGAGCCTGATAAAGCTATCTCCTGAGAGGCTCTGCCAGTGACTGACAAATATAGAAGTGAATACTCACAGCCATCCACTGGAGGAAGCACAGGGTCCACAATGAAGGAACTAGAGAAAGTACCCAAGGAGTTAAAGGGGTTTGCAGCCCCATAGAAAGAACAATATGACTAACCGGTATCCCCAGTGCTCCCTTAGACTAAACCTCCAATCCAAGAAAACACATGGTGGGACTCATGGCTCTAGCTGCATATGTAGCAGAGAATGGCCTAGTCGGTCATCAATGGGAGGAGAGGCCCTTGGTTCTGTGAAGGGTCTATGCCCCAGTATAGGGGAATGCCAGGGTCAGGAAGCAGGAGTGAGTGGTTGGGGAGCAGGGGAGAAGAAAGGGGATAGGGGATTTTTGGAGGGGAAACTAGGAAAGAAGATAACAGTTGAAATGTAAATAAAGAAAAGATCTAATAGAAAGAAAGAAAGAAAGAAAGAAAGAAAGAAAGAAAGAAAGAAAGAAAGAAAGAAAGAGAGAGAGAGAGGGAGGGAGGGAGAAAGAGAGAGAGAGAGAGAGAGAGAGAGAGAGAGAGAGAGAGAAATAAAAATAAAAATACATTTCTTGTTTTGTTTGATCAAACTGATATCCCCTTGGTTTGTTTCTGTATATCTGTTTGATTTCGAACATCCAAGCACCTGTGTACAAGCATTAGAATAAAGGAGAAGCTGTTCTCCTCCATGTCATTTTCTCTCTCCGCTCTCTGGAAGTCCTGCTGCAGCGTGTTGCTGACTCAGCAACCGGTTGCGAGTCCTATATGCAATTATTCACAAGCATATTTTTCTAGTTCTAATTCTATAAGCAGATAACAGCAACTTACAGATTCATGGACAGAAAAAACTCTCTAAGGAATACCTCTACTTTCGTAGACTATTATACCCAAAGGTGTTAGCCTTCAGCTTTTTAAGTTTAGATATCAGAGGTCATACATTACAGAATTCAAGTTTCTTGTTGAAAACTAGTTACTAAGTGTAAGGTCAGGCATCCATTATACTTAGAAATACATTGTTATAAAACTTAGTATCCCAAATATTAATATTTTTTCACATAAATTGGTAGATCTCCAATTTTTCCAAAAATTGAAATATATAATTGCACCATATTTTCCTCCTAATTTAGTTTTTATTGAATATATTATATATAATATAGTAATTGTAATTTCTTTAAATTACTCATCAGTATTGTGACTTCATGGAGTCTTAAAAAAATCGTTTTCAAGTGGGTGCATGAAATATTTTAATATTGTTTATTTAGAATGAGAGAAAACCATGGCATTCAAACCCTGATATTCTCCTAGAATGATAAGTACCCTATATATAAATCTTCAAGGAATGTTCTCATGCCAAGAAGTGAATATTACCGGGTAGGAAGAAAGTGATTTTTCACCCCAAACATACTGACAGTGTGAAAGACCAAGCAAGATAAAACAGTCAAAGGACAATAATAGGGACCCATGGAAGATTAATGGCAGAAAAATTTCTGCCAAGTGCCAATGCAAAGTTTCTTTTTAAGTACTTAATTTTATTTCCAATAAACTAGGGCTATGTTAGATAGGCATCCAAGACTGTTGACCTAACATCCTTCTAAGATAACTCAGAATTATGTTGTCTTGAAGTTAAATGAGTTCAACTTTCTGTGTTTAATTCTCTACCAAATCAAAAAATGACACAGGACCACCCTGGGCTAAATATGGAGGACTGGTAAAACTAGCCAACCAAACAAACAAACAAATTAAAAAAATAAAATAATTTAGAGTTTACTCGTGTGTGTGTGTGTGTGTGTGTGTGTAACTCTGCATTATTAAATTCTATATTATTAAAGTAGATAAAGAGAAACACAGGGATTTTTAAAGAAAAAAACCCTTAAATATGCTTTTTTGGTGTCTTTGTCTAATCTCTATTCTTGTACTCTGAAGATTCCTTCAACATTCCTTGTAATAACGTCTAAATCCTAACACTTTGGGGTTCACAATTTAGCTCTATACCTGCCCTCTCAGATAAAGAAGGAAGTGTAGAAGTCATGAAGCATATGTAAATCAGTTTCCAATCATATTAGCAAATGCCTGACCTAAGTCAGTACAAAAAGAAGAAAGGTTCACTTAGGTCCACTGCTTCAGAAGTGTTTGTCCATGTTCTGCTTCACCACTTGGGTTCCTGTGCTGAGGGAGTAGACCATGACAGGACAAAGTCCCATGTCACAGTGGACAGAAAGCAAAGAGAAAGAAGCGATTGAGGTCACAAACACCCCCTTTAGAGACATGACCCTCAGGTACTAACTTCTTTTCTCCCAGATCCACCTCACATAGGTTTCATTACTATCCAACACCAGTATAGGCTACTGGATAAGCTTTTGACACATAGGCCTCAGGGAACACTTACCCTAGTTAGAGGAAACATTTTTTATGAAGTATTCATGGCTTCCACCTTCCTATCCATTTAGCACTTGTGAGGCTCACACAGCTTGTTCCAGATAATTCATCCTAAGCAAGAGCATCAAAGAATCGCCTGTGACATCTAAAGAATGAGTCTCCTACACACTGATTAATTGTGGCAGTCTCTCACTCACCACATTCAAACCACTGTGTCTCTACCAGAATCATAAGGGCGACGAACCTGCATTCCATTCAAATATCATGGTGGAAAAGGAAAATAAACTACAGAGGCAACAAAACTAAGATGGTTTGGTATGACCCAATAAATACAAAGGTCCATTGTTATTAACTACTCAAGTACTGTTTCTTTATGTGCTTCTATCTAAAAGAAATCTTTGGAAACTATTTTAATAAAGAAATTCTGTTATTGACAACAACAAAATGACTCGGATATATAAAATACATTCCATTTTTTATTATATGTAAAAGTATATAAAACATCTGACTTAAATTTATATGACAAATTAAGATAAAAGTCACAGGTGATGATACAACCAGCAACTGGCAAGACTTTCGTTAACTGTTAGTAGGTTTTCATATTACACATCCCAGAGGAGTTACATTCAGAAACAAGGAAAACATCCTCTAAATACATACTCTTATTTTCCTCTCCGTGCTCCTGGCTTCATTATGTCAACCGCTGATGGATCAACACACAAAAGTTACCTTTGGAGAAAGTGTGTTGCTGTCTTGATAAAGAATGGACTTTAACACCAAGGAAGGGCAGAGAGAGCTTCCCTGAGAGTGGTTCTGTTGCTGTCTTTTCTTTCACCATAACTCCACTGTTTGAAAATGGTTGCAAGTGGATATGGGAATTAGAAAACACACAGGTTTTAAGGATGTTATTTCGATGATATGATTAAGCATTGTGTTATCTATTTTTAAATTCCCCCATCAACTTTTTCATTGGAAAAGAAGTTAACCATGATATTTACTATTCCATAAGCCAATCAACACTTTTAATTTTTAAAAATGGTAATGGAACCCAGGGGCTCACAGACATTCAACACATGTCCCACCACCAAGCTCCTAAATATCAATCCATCTGAAGTCATTTCCCCAGGTGATTAATTTTACTGATGGGGACATTCTAGACAGTTTCCTTTTTCAAGCAACCATGAACAAAAGAGAGAAGAGGACATCTGTATTTCCAACCTTCCAAGATCTCCATCTTTCTCATCTATTCAGATAACAGCTCGAACAACCTATGTCGAAAACTCGAGAGAGAAAAAGGAAATCTTCAATGTGTTTCTTATTCTACTTCCAAGACAAAACCTTCTGAGGTTTGCTGTTTATTCTCAGTTTGATGTGTGATACATATTTTGCTAATTACTAAAATAAACAACAACCATCCAAGATACTACATTTATTGGTAGGTACTGGATTGGGAGAGTACAGTAAAGATATTATATGAAATAGACATCACCACAGCTAGAAAGAAATACATTAAGCTGTCATACAAGGAGAGTACTTCTGATTTATTTAGTACACTGCCCTTTGTCTATGATTCATCTAGAAATTTTACTTTTAAAATGTGTATTAAGAGGCCCCTTGGTCTTGCAAAGTTTATATGACCCAGCACAGGGGAATGCCAGGGCCAAGAAGTGGGAGTGGGTGGGTAGAGGAGCAGGGGCGAGGGGAGGGTATAGAGAACTTTCGGGATAGCATTTGAAATGTAAATAAAGAAAATATCTAATAAAAATGGGAAAAAAAAAGAAAAGAAAACCGAGATCTGAAATCTCACCTTTTTTTGTCTAGCAGCTGAGTGTGCTTGACTTTGTTTTAGCACACCTCTCTTCTGTGCTCTCTTATCTCTTACTTCTGTGTGCAGAGATGAAGGCCTGTTCTAGACATGGATGGCCTCCCTAGTATTTGAGGAGATTTTGTTCTTTAAAAGTTTCCTTTTGCATTTAAGATACACTTTTGCTCTAACTTCCACAATGGAAGTAGAAATAGATTTATTATTATTATTATTATCATTATTATTTTACACTCCAGATTTTATTAACCTCCCAGTTCACCCTCTGACTGTTCCACATCCCATACCTCCTCCCCAACCCCCTGTCTCCACAAGGACATCTACCAGACCCTTAAACTCCCTGGGGCCTCTAGTCTCTTCAGAGTTAGGTGCATCTTCTCTGACTGAACCCAGACCCAGCAGTCCTCTGCTGTATATGTGTCAGTGGCCTCATATCAGCTGGTGTATGCTGCCTGGTTGGTGGTCCAGTGTCTCAGAGATCTCAGCAGTCCAGGTTAATTGAGACTGCTGGTCCTTGTACAGAGTCACCCTCCTCCTCAGCTTCTTCCAGCCTTTCCCAAATTCAACCACAGGGGTCAGCAGCTTCTGTTCATTGGTTGGGTATAAGTATCTGCATCTAACTCAGCTGCCTGTGGGGTCTTTCAGAGGGCAGTCATGATAGGTCCCATTTTGTGAGTGTTCCATGGCCTCAGTAATAATATCAGGCCTTGGGGCCTCCCCTTGAGCTGGATTCCACTTTGGGCCTGTGACTGGACCTTCTTTTCCATACCTGCAGTTCTTTCAGACAGGAACAATTATGGGTCAGAGTTTTGATTGTTGGATAGCAATCACAACCATCACTTTCTTCTGGAGGTGGGCTCTGCAAGTTCCCTCTCCCCACTGCAGGTAATTTCATCTAGGGTCCTTTGAGTCCTGAGTATTTCTCACCTTCCAGGTCTCTGGTACATTCTGGAGGATCACCCCTTACCTCCTACCTCCTACCTCCAGAGGTTGCTTGTTTCCATTCTTTCTGTTGTCCCTCAGGGCTTCAGGCCTTTTCCACCCAATACCAGATCATGTTCCCCTCTCCCCACCTAACTGGCTGTCTTTATAAAGGAAAATTAAAATAGACCCATATTTGTCACCTTGCACAAAGCTCAAATCCAAGTGGATCAAGGACCTGGATCAAAGACCTCAACGTAAAACCAGATACATTCAATCTAATAGAAGAGAAAGTAGGAACTCAATGGCACAGGGGAAAATTTCCTAAACACACTCCAGTGGCTCAAGCTCTAAGATCAAGAATTGATAAATGGGACCTCATGAAACTGGAATATTTCTGCAAGGCAAAGGACATAGTCAATAAGACAAATCGGCAACCTATGATTGGGAAAAAAAAATCTTCACTAACTCCACATCCTGTAGAGGGTTAATATCCAAAATATATAAAGAACTCAAAAAGATAACCACCAAAACATCAAACAACCAAATGAAAACATGGGGTATAGAACTAAACTGAGAATTCACAACAGAGGAACCTCAAATGGCTGAGAAGCACCTAAAGAAATGTTCAACATTCTTAGTCATCAGGAAAATGCAAATCAAAACAACCCTGGGATTCCTCCTCATACCAGTCAGAATGGCTAAGATCAAAACCTCAGGTGACAGCACATGTTGATGAGGATGTGGAGAAAGAAGAACAGTCCTCCACTGCTGGTAGAATTGCAAAGTGGTACAATCACTTGGGAACTCAATCTGGAGGTTCCTCCGAAAATTGGAAATAGATCTACCTGAAGACCTAGCAATACCACTCTTGGGAATATATCCAAAAGATGCCTCACCATACCACAGGGGCACGTGTTACACTATGTTCATAGTGGCCTTATTTGTGATTGCCAGAAGCTGGGAACAACCCAGATGTCCCATGACAGAAAAATATGGTTCATGGATACAGAAAATGTGGTTCATTTACACAATGGAATAGTAGTACTCAACTATTAAGAATGAGGACATCCTGACTTTTGCAAGCAAATGGATAGAACTATAAAATACCACCCTGAGTGAGGTAACTCAGAGCCAAAAAGGGCATGCACAGTGTGTACCCACTAATAAGTGGATATTAACCACACACACACACACACACACACACACACACACACACACAAGAGTACAGAATACCCAAGATACAGTCTACAGAACTCAAAACGTTCAACAAGCTGAAGGGTCCAAGTGAGGATGTCTCAGTCCCACTTGGAAGGGAGAAGAAAGCAACCACAAGTAGGGAGGGTGGAAGGGCCCTGGGAGGAAATAGATTTATTAAACTAAAAAATAAGTAGTAGTATATTACTTTTAAATTGATCATTAAGGCAAATGTAGTGTAAACTTCAGGTACCATGTAGTTCTAGAGCCAACATTTTCCACATAGGTAAATTAGATTTTATTTTGAGGATAAATTGGTATTAAGCAAAATGAGAAATTCTTAAAAGTATACATTCCTCAAGAAAAAAGCAAGATTCTAACTCTTCCAATTGCCTTGACATTTTCAGAGAACATTACCCCTACTCCATCTCCTCTCCCTCCTGTACATTCATGTTCTGTCACCCTCTTCCTTTTCCTATTTCTTCTCCTTTCTGAAAATGGATTTTGAAGTGGGAAAAACACAGTCAGTTTGAGAACATTATCGGATCTATTGGTAAGAGAAAGGAAATAGAATTATGCTTCTTTCCAACTTCAAGAAGTTGTCTCTTTCCTTACATAGCAGAGAAAGGCATGGAATGTTTCTTTCATAACTGCTTATGACCCCATTGTTTATTTAGCATCTACTATATACATGTGATTCAGGGACCATGTCTATGTTGCAGTTCAATTTTCTTTAAACTGCACATAGCCACGATTTAGGAAGCAAATAATGAACTTGAAAAACATATGTTTACATCTGAAATTTCACTAGTGCCAGCTGTATAAAGAAATCTCTCTACTACCGGAGGACCCAACAATACCTCTTCTGGGCATATACCCAGAAGATCTTCCAACTGGTAATAAGGACACATGCTCTACTATGTTCATAGTAGCTTTATTTATAATAGCCAGAAGCTGGAAAGAACCCAGATGTCCCTCAATAGAGGAATGGATACAGAAACTGTGGTACATTTACACAACGGA
>NC_034598.1:38855562-38864435 GCF_900095145.1 Mus pahari
TTGGATTCTATAAGAAAGCAGGCAGAACAAGCCAGGGGAAGCAAGCCAGTAAAGAACATCCCTCCATGGCTTCTGCATCAGCTCCTGCTTTCTAACCTGCTTGAGTTCCAGTCCTGCATCCTTTGGTGATCAAAAGCAGTATGGAAATGTAAACCAAATAAACCCTTTTCTCCCCAGCTTGCCTCTTGGTCATGTTTGTGCAGGAATAGAAACCCTGACTAAGACAACCACCAACTGAAGAGTACACATGGAGGGACCCATGGCTCCAGCTGCATATGTAGCAGAGAATGGCCTTGTTGAACATCAATGGGAGGAGAGGCCCTTGGTCCTGTGAAGGCTTGATACCCCAGTGTTGGAGAATGCTGGGACAGGGAAGTGGGAGTGATGGGTTAGTGAGCTGGGGAGAGGGGAGGGAATAGGAGGTTTTCAGAGAGGAAACCAGAAAAGGGGATAACATTTGAAATGTAAATAAAGAAAATATTTAATAAAAATTTCAAAAAAAAAGAAATCTCTCTTTTTTTTCTGTTTTAGCAGGTGTACATAATGTTATTTTACCAGTGACATTTTTTAACTTAAAATATGCAAAGTGCTAGTTGTTTATAACACAGCAATTATTAGGGTTTTGGCCTTCAGTTTCAAACTTGTCCAACTAAGTGTCTTATTCTTTTTCTCATGACCTGAAAGATGTCTGGTGAACTATCCCATGGAGGTGTGCAGCCTCCAATTTTATTGCATGCATCATTGCAATATCTATCTACAGAAAAGAATGGCAGCTATAAGACACCTTCCTTTTATGCATGTGTGCATTCTTCTAAATGTTTATACTTTGCTGAATATGCAGTATTATCACTAAGAAAATGTGCTCTGGACCCAGAAATCTAAAAATGTAACTCATTCAGTACAGCAAAGAGCAAACCATCTGAAATTTCGTATTAAAAAAAAAATAGGTACCAGTATGTTACTATGTAAAGTTTTGACCTTAGTTAATCTAAATAAAATCTTATTTCCTAATTTTATACTATTACCATCTTGTGTGTTCAGTAAACCTAGAAAGCACATGAAGTAGCAAGGAACTATTCATATGAAATCATCAGTAATGATGGTCAAGGTTTCAAATGTGATTGCAATTGCTTTCTTTGGGAAATATATTTGTCAAAGTGCTTTTCTTCAAGTAATGCATTTCAACAGATTTAGGGAGAAATGGAACAACTCACTGATTGATTCCACTGTATGTCAGAGTTGTTTTTTTAAAAACATTACAATTTTACATATTTAATATAAAGTTGAGGACACAGCATCTAGTGGTGTTACTTTAGAAAGATACACTAAGAAGAAACATTGATATGGACTGTCAAGCTTCTCCTCTCTAAGCTCCTCAGTGTTCCTCTGAAATTAAATGGTGCAGAAGCTGAGACATCACCTTGGTACCCCATGACTTTGAGCTTAATCTCAAGGATTAGACTACTAATCCTTACCACATCCCAGTTATTAAACTCAGCATTGCTCAGATTCAGTGGTTGTTATTTTCCTCATTTGATACTAGGGGTGAGTAAAGAAAAGAGTTTAGATAATATCCCTCGCACAGAGCCAGAAAAAAGAGATCCAGCCAAGTCCTTTACACTTCTCTCCAATTCTTAAGTTCTCTTTATGAGCCAAATAAAAACCATACTCTAACATTGAGCTCTGAGCTGTTTTTTTCTTTTTAATTTCTACTGTTACTTTCTTCTGAAATCCTGGAAGTGTCTATTTCATGAAAAGCCTATTTTCTAGTCTTGGCTTTGGACTTTTATTAAATATGAAAAAATAGATAATTGTAAATTTTACCTATTGAAGACAGAATTTTATGGCTTACATTTGTTTATTAGAAAAGCAAACACATCTTTTAGGAAAAAAGTCAGATCTTATGTTATGGAAATGTCTTAATTACTTTTCTTTTACTGTGCTAAATCACCATGATCAAGTGAAGTAATAGAAGAAAGACTTTATTGGCTTATGTTCAAGAGAATGTATCCATGACCTTCATAGCTGACCACCATGGTAGAAGGCAAGCAGATATAATATGTGAGCAGTAACTGAGTGTTCATATCTGATCGCCAAGCACAAGCACAGGAGAGAGGGAAAGCCAACTGGGTCTGTCATGAATTATTGCAACCTCAAAGTCCAGTGTCACTGATCTACCTCCTCCAACAAAGCTATACTTACTTATTCTTCCAAAACTATTCTACCTGCCAACTATAGCCCAAGCATTCAAACATGTGAGCATATGAGGGCCATTCTTATTAAAACCACCACCTGAGAAAATACTTGTCATAAAGATCTTCAATAAATTTATTCATGTTTTCCAGGGATCTAGAGAACACAAGGATATGGTTCATATATCAGTAGAGCACAGGATTGAAGGAATCTTAAAAAAATCTCTCTCTCTCTCTCTCTCTCTCTCTCTCTCTCTCTCTCTCTCTCTCTCTCTCTCTGTGTGTGTGTGTGTGTGAGTGTATGTATTTGTATGTGTGAGTGAACATCAGTGTGTGTGTGTGAGAGTGTATATGTCAGTATGTGTGAATCTCTCTTCCTTCCCCTCTTCCTTCCCCAATTATATTAGTTGTTTTTATGCGTATTATATGTTTCTGAAATTTTATGTACAAGAAATTTATAAATAGATATTTTATATGGACAAAATAGTCTTAGAGAAGTATTTCATTTAAGAACATTTTATTCCAAATAGTTCTGAAACCCTATAAAAAATATAGAGGTATTCAAGTAAATATATAGCATAACTTTTTCATTACTATTCTTACTAGGTCAAAAATACATATTTGTGTGATTTTTCTCTGCAATTGAATCGTTGTGGTCAAAAAATACCCTGTAAATTACATTCTATATTTGATATCAGTCTTGGAAAATAACACCAAAGTATGACTCAAGATTAATCCACTTTATGAAACAGTAGCTTGAAAACAACAATGTTAAAGATTGCCTTTTCCTCTATTTGACCAAGAGGAAAAATGGTACTTTAAATAAATATCAGAAGCATAGCCATTAAGAGTTATGTTCTCTCAAATGTGAGAGAATTTAACAGAACAGCAAGTCTTTGGTATGAACAGGCTCTTGCCCCAAATGTATGTTTGATCTGTCTATGTGGAGTTAAAATTAACATTTATCTTCTCTTAAGTCCAGTTGCATAGAACATGGTTATATTATTATTTTCATAAGAAAAATTCTAGGTCTGCTTTGTTACGTTTGGCAGAGTAGATCCTGTACTTACCAACACTAATTAGTTAACTGTATGAAGAGGTCTGCCTTGAAATAATATCCTCACAATCCATACTAAGTGGAACCAGCAGGTTGTGTTTGTGTATTTATGCAACAATAATAATCAAAAATAGGGTATCAATGCAAGAGAAAATGATAGAAGGACATGAACACTGAAGAAATTAGAAGGAGGGCAGAGATGAGAGGATGTATAATTTTATTTAACTTGTAAATACTATAAAATGAAGTTGCATTGTATTGGCAATTCAAAGAATTAATAAAAGACATTATTACAAAGAATTTATGTTTTTACTCTATAGTTTGTGAGATTTTTTCTCATTTTTATTGTATTTTATTTCACACAATATGCTTCGATCATTTTTATCTCCCCCAACTCCCTGTCCTTCCTCTTTCCTTTTAAACATATATATATATATATATATATATATATATATATATATATATATGAATGTGATATGTATTAATATATATTATAGTAGGGGTGATATTGTTAAAGAATACTGACTCTTCCTCTCCCAATAGCTTCTTATCTAAAGATTGATCTTCATACCCACTTTCGTTTCCATATTAGAATATTTCTGGCTTTAGCGTGTATAAGTTTTGTGCATGTTGTCACAATACCTGTGAGTTTATCAATGTAACTCCTTTTTGTGTCTTGAAAACACTATCCCTGGCTTTTATAATCTTTCCCATTTTTTTTTTTTTTAAACCAAGAGCACCAAGAATTGGGAGTAGGAGAATCATATATATGTACCATTAAGAGATGAACATCCTTCAGGTCTAGGACTGCTTCTTGGGTCAATCAAGTATGGATTTCAGTTTGTGGTGTGTAGTTGTTAGCAGCATGGCGTATGTGCCGCTATTACACCAGTGCATGTGTCTTGCTAGTCCAGTCATTGCAGTAGATCACAGGATTCACATTTGGGTAAGGCTGGGGATTTCTCTTCTCCTCCTGCAGCATGCATAGCCCCTTCTAGCCCTGTGAAAGCTAGCCAATAGGGATGAAGCTTCCAGGCCAACAGCAGCTTGATTTCCCCATGTTCTGTGACTACACCATGTGGCGTCCTCAACAATAAGGTCTATCTGTTATGTCCTGGGCAGGAAGCAAGGAACTCACTGCCAATCACCTGTTTCATTTGCAGGTCTGTGGATCTTGTGGGCCAATGGCAAAAACCTTTAAAAGAGACAATCCAGTGCTGGGCTGAGCTTTTTATTTAGAAGCATATAGGGACTAGTGGGGACATTCTGCTGACCCCCATTATAGGCTAACTCTTCTTATTTGTGTATCTGGACATATTTTAAAATATATTTTGTATTTTGTGTATGACTTTTTTTGAAAGGTCTTTGATGCTAGCCATCCCTCACTGAATTTTCACCTCTGCCCTTCCTACAGATATGACACCTCAATTTAACCCATTCTGTCCCAGGATTTCCCTTTCATCCTTTGAATGACTATATCCTATTTCCTCTCTCTTGAACCCCATACTACCATGGCCCCTTACTAATTTCCTGACCTTTGTGAGTATTCCAAATTGAAACACATACATTTAAAAATTTAAAGCAAACATCCAAATCTGAGATAAAAATAAATAAAACATGACCTTTGTTTTACTGATTCTGGGTTACCTCACTCACAGTAAGTGTTTCCAGTTCCATCCACTTACCTGTTGATGGATTAATTTTTTTATTTAACAGCAGAATTCAGTTGTGTAAATATACCACATTTTCATTCTACATTCATTAATTGAACATCTAATCTACTTCCATTCTGTGGCTATTATGACTAGGGTATGTGCCCAAGAGTGTGGTACAGCTGGGAAATGTCATAAATCTACTTGTAGCTTTTTGTGGAATGTCTACACTGATTTGCATGGTTTCTATACCAGTTTGCATTATCACTAACAATCAATGTTCCTCCTTTTCCATATAAGTGTTAGTATTTGTTTTCAGTTGTTTTAGGGTTTTTTTTTTTTTAATCTTAGCCATTTTGACTGGTATAAAATGAAATCACAAAGTAGTATTAATTTTCATTTCTCTGATGCCTAAGAATATCGACAATTTAAAAAAAATATTTCTCATATATTTTGACTTCACATTTTCTGAACTCTCTGACTAATTTCATGACCCATCTTTTAATTGGGGTGTTTTTCTCCCTGTTTAGTTAAGGGTTTTTGTTTCTGTTTTTTTGTTTTGTTTTGTTTTGTTTTGTTTTGTTTTGTTTGAAATCTTAATATATTTTCAATGCTAACCTTATGTCAGATTTATAGATGATAAATATTCTTACAATTCTGTAGGCTACCACTTCCCTCAAATAATGGTGTCCTTTGATGTATCAAAACATTTAAGTTTCATAAGGTCTTTGTGTATTCATTTTTCATCTCAATGCCTGTGCTACTGTGGTCCTGTTGAAAAAGTGCATTCCTGTGCAAATGAGTCCAAGCATATTCCCAAATTTCTTCTCTACCTTCCCCAGGATATCACATTTTATGTTGAAATCCTTGCTTAGCCTCTTGAAGTTTAATTTGGCTCATGGTGGGCAATAAGGGTACAGATTCATCAACATGTAGCTGTCCAATTTGAGCAGCAACATTTGTTCAAGATGCTCTCTTTTCTTCAGTGTATGCTCTTGATATGTTGTGAAAAAAATAAGGTTAATTAGGTGTTACATATGAGTCCTTAATTCCCTTATTAATCAAACAGTCAAACATTTTATGAGAAAACAATGATTATTTAAAAAAATAAGCCAAGGGCTTGGAGAGATAGATCAATGGGTATAGGTGTTTTTGTGCAAGTATGAAGACATGACTTCAAATCCAAGGACATAATATAAAGTTGGGTGTAGTGACATGAATCTTTAATCCAGTGCTTCTACAACAAGATGGAAGATAAAGAAGGGATACTCTCTGGAAACTCATGGGTCAGCTCACCTTGAGTATAAAATAAATTCAAATACATACAATACAAGATAATGAAAATGGCCTAAGGTTGTTCTCTGCTCACCGCTGTTATTCTGCTGCACACACAAGTCTTTACACACAGAAAGAAATGTGACAAAGATACTGCACACAACAAGTAAACATGAAATTATCTTTAGATGGTTTCTTATCAAATCTAGAAAAAATGGGTGTAGCTAACCTAAAATCCAAACTATAAATCCACTATGATTTTGTTTTTTGAGGAGAATTCAATTAAGCTTAGTCCTGACATCCTCTAGTGATTTCAGCAGAGGATAAAGTGTTTTGTAAAACCCGATGTATTCACAGGTAAGGAAGAGGGAAAATAGACAGCTGGTGGTCAAAAGTATCTTCTAATGTAAGAGATGAGTATATCTAACTTTAACATGAGTGTAATCTAGTGAATGTAAAAATAGCAACTGTTGATAGATTTCAATTATCTAGAATTTTATCTTAAATATTTTTCTATATACCATTACAGATTTACAGGTCACAAGATGGAGATACTGAAAGGAACCATTTTGACCCTTTGTCTAACTGCCTATTATCTTCCTAAGCAGTTGCCTTTCTTCCCGAAGTTGCAGGGAACCTGCCAAACATTGACTGGGGTAACTGGGTGAACCTCTGTGGGTGTCACTGACCACATGCATTGTAGAGTGTCATTATGAGTCACCTGGGAAGAGCAGAGTCAGCAAATAAACTCACACTTTAGACCACTGACTAGATTTTACAGCGGCATGACGGGATGCTTCATGTTTTCCCATACAACTGTGAACATAGAATTCTACTTTTCATTACCATTGCCCTAAAAGTCCTAAGATGCTGAAAAGCGTTTCAAGCTCTTGGTACCCAGGATTTGCCTTGAGATTATTTCTTAATCATATTGATGCACAAAAAGGCCATCCTGTTTCAGACCTGCGATCACTCATGAGACGGTGTCCTACAGAGAGGACTGACTAGATTTTCTTTTTAAACAAACGTTTAAAAACTAACTCTCTATTTGACTCAAAAAATAAGTTGACTTCAGGATGTTTTCCAGTCTCTCTTCTCATGAATATATCATGGTCCATGTCCAGTAATGGGATAACTACCCATCATTATCTAGCTTCATAGACATGTACTCACGTGGCATTTATTTTTATTTTTTATGGTGCATAAGCAAGATTCCTCCTAGAAAATGTACAAAATGAGGCAGGTGACATATGATTGGATTTCTTTTTCATATTTTTGGTAGGCTTAAAGCTCTGTTTCCTCACTATGCAAATTTGCCCTCACTGTGATATTCAATCTACAGAAGAAAACCTTGTTCATTTGTTCCACTGAAGAGCAGACTCCCTCAGGATGCACCTCAGAAACTCTTTCCCCCAAACCATACTCAGGTAATAGATTTTTTAAATTTTATTTGTAGGTCACAGACAAAATGGAACTTTCCGGCATACTGTGACTTAGAGAACGTTATTACTCAAACACTATGGTACTTTATGGGAATACTTGGCAGCTATTGCTTCTACATTATTCCAAAACCATATAAAGAAAATCTCTGAGAATGAGGCAAGGAAGGGGTCTCAGTCTCCTATTGTAGTGTTTTACAGTCCCCACCTGACTTCAGCCTGTGTGATTACTTGTGCACTAGGGGTCTCTTCATGGAACATCTTCTGTCTGGCCTTGATTTTGGTATCTTGGGTATTGACACAAGAGCTTCCTATTGCTACATATGTGCCTGTGCTTGTATTAAGCACTTGGTAAAGACCACATTATAGCTGTGGCTGTTCATGAGCTATTTGAAAAGGTCTCCTGGGAATGCTCCTTACAAAACCCATCACCACTATTAAATAACTTATCTGGGAGATTTGAGACCATTAATGTTTAGTTAGCACTTTCTCTTTTGGTTTTGATTTTTTTTTAAATTTTATTTATTTATTTATTTATTTATTTATTTATTTATTTATTTATTGAGACAGGGTTTCGCTGTATAGCCCTGGCTGTCCTGGAACTCACTCTGTAGACTAGGCTAGCCTTGAACTCAGAAATCCGCCTACCTCTGCCTCCTGAGTGCTAGGTTATTTTTTCCTAATCCTCTGCTTCACCATATGATTTTAATTGAGTCCAATCCATATTTTAAATTTTAAAATTCATTGCAAGATTAAAAGCATCTCCTTCTTTTCTGAGAAGTGGTGGTGAATTTTATAACACTCATGATATGTCAGATCCTTAATTTGGGATGTGTTTGGTTTATGGATATCATAGCCCCCTGCATCCTCCCCGGTAGGTGTACATAGCCCCATTGAGAGGCTACAGCAGGAGCCGCTCTACCCAGGCTCCTAAAAGCACTCTTCACAGCTGAATTCCATTAAAGGACAAAAGTGATCCTTAAGCATTTGAGTGGATGCCTTGGCAGTATGAGGAAGAAAAGCAGTCTCCTTGCTTCATGTTCAGAAGAGGAGACTGGTACTTCCATTCATCTGATACCAAGCACGCAATTTTCAAAGATCCCACTTGCCGAATTCACCCCATAGGATGGAGCCAGGTGTATTTCACATGTGTTAAAAAGAAAGAAAAGAAGGAAGGAGGGAAAGAGGGAGAGGGAATGAAGGGAGGGAGGGGAGAGGGATGGGAAGGGAAGGGAAGGGAAGGGAAGGGAAGGGAAGG
>NC_034598.1:38865475-38867107 GCF_900095145.1 Mus pahari
TGCCAGCTGAGTTCTGACCTCCACATACGGACCATGGCAGCTCTCCACCTCTCTCTTCCACCCTCTTCTTTTCCCTCTCTTTCACACACACACACGCACACACACACGCATGCACACACACGCACACACACACACACACACACACACACACACAAGTAAAAATATTTTTGAGAGGGAAGTGGGGCTATGAAGAATGTGTCTAGAGGGATGTCTGCCTTCAGTTGAGGTCAGTTGCTGCTTTTCTTTCATTTGTAGACATCACCTTTCCTTTAATCCTATCATCTGTTCCTGGTAAAGACATCATGGTTAGGGATTGACTTCTCCATGATAGGCATTAGGATCTCAACTGTAGAGTCTATAAAGCAGTGTTTGTATTTTTTATGTGTATGTTTCTACATCTGTATAGACGATAGTTATTTGGCAAGAGAGAACCTTAAGTGAGAAATTGCCTCCATGTGATTTCCGATAAGGGAGACTGGAGGTATTATTTTCATGATTAGTAATTGATGTAGGACCCAGCGCACTCTGGAAGGCACTTCTCCTAAGCAAGTTGCCCTGTGTTAGATAAGAAAATGGGCTGAATAAGCCACAAAAATGGAGTGAGCTTGTGAGCAGTATTTCTCGATGGCATCTGCTTCACTACCTGCCTCTAGGATCCTGCATTGAGTTCCTATCCTGCCTTCCCACCCTGATAGAGTATAATCTGAGAATCTGAAGCTGAAATGAACTCTTTCTTCCTCAAATTGACTTTCCTCTGTGTTCTCTCACAGCAATAGAAACCTAAGAGAATGAGCAGTTTAAAGCGGCTCATGTCTTGCACATACAGAAACTGATATAGGCTTGGTGGCCCCTGCATTTTACTGACCACCTTGGGAATCAACTCAAAAAAAAAAATTGCAAAAGGAGGAAAGCTATCAGGAGGAAAAGGTGACTCAAGAAATCTTTGCAAAATAAAATTCTATAAATTCCTGAAAATTAAATCCAGCTAAAATATATTATCTGATATAACAATGAGAAAAAAGTCACTGTTTGAAAACACCATTGCAAGCTAACTTGCTCTGTATCCATAATAATCGCTAAATTCACTTCACTTCACATGGGTCCTATGGTTATAACCTGTTGATGTAGCTGTCCCTCCTTCTTGCTGACTATATTTAGAGTTGGGGATTATTTTTAATGACATCTCTCATGTATGTTCTTTCCTTTGAAACAGTCTCTCACACACTGAAATCTAGAAGATGGGTGGATAACAAGCATCCACTGTCCCTCCCTTCTGACTGATCTACATGGCAGGGTTTATATTAACCTGCCCATCTACCTACCTTGACATTGAGCCATACACCATTTTGGTTTTTCTTGTTTATGAAGGGTCTCATGTTTCTCTGAATGAAGAATCAGAACTTTCAGTATATTCATCATCCTAGGATTCTGTTTTGATCATCTAATCTGTGAAGAGGTTAAGCCATTACTTTCACCAGGAACTTCAAGAAATACTTTTAGAAAAGCAATGACCCTTGTGCTTATGCCTAGAGTCATATATTCCTGTTAGAAATAATGACAGAGCTGGGCGTGGTGGCACACGCCTTTAATCCCAGCACTCGGAAGGCAGAGGCAGGCGGATTTCTGAGTTCA
>NC_034598.1:38867172-38902629 GCF_900095145.1 Mus pahari
AAAAAAAAAAAAAAAAAAAAAAAAAAAAAAAAGAAATAATGACAGTGGGGTATAGGCAAAATAGCCACACCCACTGAACACTCATGATTCCAGGAGGATGTGAACTTGGCAGTTTGGACTTGTAGTATGTTGAGAGAAGATAAGATTTTTGCTTTGTGTATTCTGAAAATAATGTTGGGATAATGGTAGCAAAGCCCCCTTAATCACCATCTTTAGTTCAGATAAAACCTAGAATCCTGGTCTGGCTAATGAACCAAACTCACAGATGTAACTGTTATTTTAATTTCCTCAGAGGAAGTGATGAGTTAAGAGCCATGCCCAAGCTACATAAATACAACTTCTCTGACTTCTGACTTAATTGCTCTGCCTGGCCTTTCATTGACTTTGGCAATATGTTCTATTCTTCTGGCTCCTTCTTATTTTCTGGTTTATTCCATTTTTACCTGTGTCTAGTCTCTGTTAAACTGTCCTAATAAAACTAACTCTCTCTTTCACTCCCCTCCCCTCCCCTCCCCTCCCCTCCCCTCTCCTCTTCTCTCTCATTAAGTAGTCTCTCTTCCTCTGATGTTCCTGTGTGACTGTGTAATCTGTATAATCTGTATGTGACTTATTCTGTCAGATCTTTCTCTGATTTATCACTTTGTCTGCCCCTCAACAAGATATCACTTTTAACCATTGCAGCATCCTTCAACAACTCTTCACTGTTAGGGATTAAAGGCGTGTAGTAAGGGTGAATCTGTATTCCAGTCGGATCATGCTGTAATCCAGGGCCTGTCTGCATTCCATCCAGATCATACATTTGGATGTGATCTCTTCTCAGTGCATTCATATTGCTGGGTTAAAATTCCTGTACAGCCAGAGTTCATGCCATATTGTGGCCTGTTGTTATACAATACTCAAATTTTAGATGTATGCTATCACTAATTGTCTTGTAGTCACCAGTCATTTTCTTCTTAATTGGTCTACTGGACAAACATTCTAAACATAGCTCAGTGTCACCAGTAAGAGTTTAATTAGGCAAGTAATTTAAAATTTGTTCTTATTCATAATTAGCAAATGATCTGCTCTCACACTGTCTCTCCCTGATCTCCTTCTCCCCCCACCCCTCATTCCCCACTTTCTCTTGCCTTCCTTTCCTTTCTTGAGGAATTGAACCTAGGACCTAAAGGCATCACGAATATATGCTCTTCCCTGAACTCTATCTCCAAGCCTTAGAGGTGATTACCCCAGTGCTTATTATTCACTAGTCTCACTAGCATTCCCCTCTGAGTCTCAGAGTCAGAGATTTCTATGTGCACGCACACCAATCAAATTACACACAAAAATTAACAACCCATGAAAGGTTTTTGGAAAGAGAACAGTATTGGTTCTCCAAGATTTGAGGGATAATATTTTAGATTGGGTTACAAACATTAATAGCAATTTGGTGCTATTAGCCCCCAAGTTGTAGGAAATGTTATTATATGCTTAAATTATTCAATAGTATTTTTAATTCTTTCAGTAAGTGAAAAGTAGAGGTCTCTTCTTTTTCTTGTCTTTTTCTTTTTTTAGGAAAAGAAGAGAAAACTGTTAGTGTGAACCTACACGCCAAAAAGGCATGAATGGGGGAAGGGTGGAGATGTGGAGACAGTAAATTTACCACAAAATGCATGGTTTAGAAGCGTTTTCTTCAAGCTTTATTTTATGAAGAAAGAGTATCATTACATTTTCTCTTACAAAGTAAGATTTTCCTCCTGTAGACTGAACTCCATTTATATTATAAATAAAAAGGAATTCTGGTGATTTCTGAATATTACAGATAATCCATAAACTGTAACACTGGCTATAGTAAATGAGCTATTTGTGCAATAACATTATTCACTTATATTTCAACCACAAATAAAATTCAGTTGCCTTAGGATTTGTCCCAAACCAGACCTGTAGCATTACTAGGGAACTAATGAAGTAGGGAGTTATCTGTGCTTTGCTTCAGGGTTGAATTTAATTAGACTCATTCAAACAAGTAAAAATGAATGAAAAGATATGTTAGAAATCTTGTGATATGAAAAAATGGAGGTATCTATTAATACAGAAGAAATTTCTCTTAGAAATTTAATAAGAGATGCAATTAAGGTATAGTTTCTTTTCACTGTTTATTATAAACAAAATTAAAATGTTCTTGTATTTTCTCTCTGTTTCTCTCTGTCTCTCTGCATCTTTGCCTCTGTCTCATCTTTGTCTGTCTCTGTCTTTCTTTCTCTCTCCCTCCCTCCCTCCACCCTGTGTGTGTGTGTGTGTGTGTGTGTGTGTGTGTGTGTGTGTGTGTGTGTGTGGTGTCTGCCTCAGGTAGAGCATATTGTGCTCATTTTGCCAGCCTGGAATCCTGCATGACACACATGATAACTCTGCATTCATATTGCATCTGTTATTTCGATTTTGCCTCTAGTCTTGATGGTGATCCGAAACAACACAATATGTTACCATTTAATTTTATAATATGCCATTTGCACAACATTTGCTTTTCTACCATATCCTTCCCCACCCATGCATCCATTCAAAAGCAGCTATAAATGATGGAACTGCTAGATAAGTCTGTTGACCACTGGGGAGGTGAGGTGAGGATTATGATCCCACTCCATCACTACACTATGGGATGTTTGGTTTGGTCCCAGGGAAAGGGATAGGTGTCAGGAACATGGAGTGAGAATAACCCACACCAATGATTATAAGTCCTCTGCTTGAATAAGTCAAATAGTTATAGGTTGGGTATGGCCTTTGAGTCACTTTTTTTTTTTTTTTACAGCAGAAATTAATTTTCTTCTGACGATTTGTCTTAAGGAAACAAGATAGATTATTGTGTTTTAGACTTGCTAGTGTGTACTGTAAACATTTTTTTGAAAACATGGATTTTAAATAACTGAAGCATGAACAGATTGAATCTGGGTAAAATCCCTTTTAGGGCATTTAGTTTTTGAGGCTTGCAATGTTCTTGATTTCAAAGCAGTTTAAAAACATGTTTCTATTGCTTTTTTTTCTCTATAAATGCTATAGTATAGAAAGTTTTATTTTCATTCAAAAACCTCAAACCTAAAGGAGACTTCCAATAAGGTTTCTCATCAAATTCTGAGGGTGGTTATTTTGTTAGTTTGTGTAGTTTGGGTCTGGAAGTGCACAGCAGTTAAGAAATGACCATTATTTGTGGGCCTATGAAAATCCTGAAAATACAGTGAATTTAAATAGATATTTGACCATTTGAACTTGAGTACCTCCAAGGTACATTATAGCAATAAAAATACCGAAATCTAGGAAAATGAACTGTAATCATCCTAAATTAAATTCAAACATTAAGGAAGATATAAAGGAGTGTGTGGTCTCCATGTCTCTCTTGTTTCTCTGTTCCACTGATCCACTATTAGAGCTTTATAAGCATTTTCTCATGGATTATCTTCATCTTGTTCTCAGATGTAGTGTGTCTGGTGTCTCCAGTCATTTGTCTCAAGAACTTGAAGTTTAGTAGTGGGTACACATTTGTTTGGCATTGATTTCAACACACTGTAACGAGTGCTTGGACAAGAACAATTTGAAAGGAGCACGTAGCTCCTGAGGAGCCCCACAATGCTGCATGAGCAAGTGATTCCTCATGTGAGAACTAAAGGCCATTAAGGAATAAGTTATTTCAAAAAATTAGAAAATGTATATGAAGCTTGGTTAGGGTTTTCTTGCTGTGAGGAGACACCATGACCAGGGGAACTCTTTTAAGGCAAGCATTTATTTGGGCATGGCAGGAAGCATGCCAACATGCAGGCAGACATGGTGCTGAAGAAGGAGCTGAGAGTTCCACTTCTTGCTATAGGCGGCAGAAGGGGAGTAGATTCCACACTGGGTGGAGATTGAGCATAATATGAGACCTCAAAGTCTTCCTCTACATTGACACACTCCCTCCAACAAGGCCACGCCTCCTAATAGTGCCACTCTCTATGGGCTAAGCATTCATACATATGAGTCTTTGGAGTCAAACCTGTTCAAACCACCACAGAGGGAGAGGCAAAGACATCAAGTGCTTTGAAAGTATTACAGGGCAGTCAGCCTTCTCTATTTATATATTGTACTCCACAAGCTCATCCAATAGACTAAACATGTTTTTAAAGTTATGTCATCAATGTATTTATCGCATCATCCCCTAGCCAATATCATGTAGTATTAACATTTTATAGATGTAACCCATGGGTGACTTAAAGTGTGCAGGAGTATATGTATACATTATATGCGCAACACTATACCATTTAATACTCATGTCTTGGGCATCTTTTGAGTCCTTGGAACCAATTTTCTGATACCGAAGGGTCACTGTATTTCCCGCACAGACCACAAGCCATAAGGCTGCTGGCATTGGTTAGAAATCAGCTGTGGGGAGCTTCATTCACTGTGAGAATGATGAAGACCTCATAAAGAGCTCATCAAAGCTATGACAAAATCCTGTTTGAGAACTTGGAGGCTCACTCAGACATCCTTATGGAGAAGAGATTAAATGAGGCAGACAAGAGAGCAGGAAGCCAATTAGACCCTGTTAAAAAAATTAGCATCTGTCTTTACCCCAGAAGCTATCTCTAATTGATAACCACATACAAAGGGAAAATTGGGGTTCTCCAAAAACACCTCACTGAGAATACAAACCACAATTAAGGGCAGTCCCTGTGTGCAGCAATAGAGGGTTGACAAAATAGAATCCCATGGAAATTTTGTAGGTTCTTAGTCTCATAATATGGGGTTGTTGAGTTTTTTTTTTTAATTTCCTTTCAGATCTTCTGCATACATATTGTACTTTCTGATTTTATGGAATTTTCTTGTGTTCAAAAATATGTGTCTCTGTATCTACATGTGTTTCTTGTGCTTTTTCTTTGGCTCTTTTTTCTTTAGTTTATTTGTTTTATCCTATTCTGGTGTGTTTGTTTTTGTTTTTGTTTTATCTTGTTTTATTATTTTTTAGATGCCTATTTGTTTTCTAATGAGAGAGAGTGTGTAAGAAAAGGTGTAGATTTGGGTGAGAAAAGAATCTGGGAGGAGATGGTGAGGGAAAACATAATCAGAATATATTATATGAAATGTTTATTTTAGAAGAAACATAATGTATGACTATTTTTTATAATGTATGAGTTTAATGAATAGTGGTTAGGGATAGGAAAAAGTATGGAACTTCAATACATAGCTAAGAATTAATGATATACTGGAAATGGAAGAGAGCAGAGCTTGTGGAGGTAATATAGCTTTGGCACCAATATGAGATTGTATCTGTGGTCAGGAGGAAGAGAAAGATGGGTGTCAGTGCTTGGCTCTGTTTTTTTTTCCTTTCCATTTGTTCTCAAACCTCTATCCATGAATGATGTTGCCCACATTTAAAATGTATTTCCACCCCAGCTGACCCAAGCTCAAATCACCCTCACAGGGATGCCAAGAGGTTGTTAACCTGGGTGGTCAGAGATTGACATTCTTAATTATCTGAGGACAGTCAGTTACATACACTGTAGAATAGGGTGCCTCATATTTGAAATGTGACTGCTTGAGCCAGGTATTTAAGTATGTTATTAACAAATTACAGAAAAATTGCCTACTCATAGTGCTTTGGGTAAACCAAAGGGGAATAAAAGGTATAATATATCATGAAAGAAGTTGTGAATATACTTAATACCTATCCTGAAGGTGTCCTGCATGTATCTCCACTGTGCCCACATGTTCTGTGCTACTATCTGGCCTTGAAGAGACTTACATAGACTTCACATTCATCTGGGTTTCTGTGGGTTCATCATACTCAGTGAAAACTCTTCAATGGCATTCTCTGAAGATGGAAGAGTCATCTTTACCTGTATTGGTGGCTCATTAGAAGGTTCTACTGCTTTGAGGTCATGCAGAAATGATAATGAATTATATTGGTTACTTTTACTTTTTTTTCCAGTTGAGCTACATTGTCTCTATTTGGGAAAGAGGGTATAAGAGGAATACACTTCAAACAAAATAGTAAAGTAGTTTGTGATTATAATTGATGTGGCAGCTGAATTTCTCTACAGTGACAGGTTAACAGAATGTGAATGAAATGAAGGAGGAGTGCTAAGAACCTCCCTAGTTCTGTTTTTATACAAAATCTTTACACATGTTAGGACCTAAAAAGGTAAGGATTGTTACTGGGATTTTATACATAAAGATACTAAGACTTAAATGAAGAATAAATTGACAGAATATACGTGTTAAAAACAAAAGTAGTGGAGCTATGATGCAAACATAGATAACTAGTCATGCCTTTAAGTGAAGTATAGTTTGAAATTAAAAGAAATGGAATCAGGTATAGTGACACGTATTTCCAACTACTCAGGAGGCTGAGGCAGGAGGATCACAATTATGATGGACCAGCTTTGACAAGAGCTATGACACATGCGCTAAGAGCACTGAATGTTCTTCCAGAGAACCTGAGTTTGTTTTCCAGCAGCCACATGGTGACAAACAACCATTGATTAAGTCCAGCTTCAGGGAATCAGATGGTCTCTCTTGGTCTCCAAAGGCATTGCACGAACTTGGTGCACAGACATGTATAGAGGTAAAATATCATGAACATAGAATGAAAATAAATAAATCTTTTTTAAAAACTTAACAAGAATATAACAGGAGGACTGGGGATATAGCTGAGTGGTAGGGTACTTAATATATAGTTAGCTTACTGAGGCCACAGATTCAGTCCTGAATAAATAAATATTCTACTTCTATGTAGTGCAAAACCATCAGTATTCCTGTTGAAATATTAAATCAATAGAATAAACACATTAGAGATGACTTAATACTGAAGAGCAGTTTCAATCTATGCGATGAATTTCACATATGAAAGTTGTTTTTTTATTTTTTTATTTTTTTATGTATGGTGGTGTTTTGACTGTATATCTGTATTCGTGAGTTTGATCCTCTGGAACAAGACAGTTGTGAGCTGCCACGTGGGTGCTAGAAATTCAATCCAGGCCCTCTGGAAGAACAGTCAGTGCCCTTAAGCGCTGAGCCCCTCATGTAAGGTTTGCTGCTGTTGTTGTTGGTGGTGGTGGTGGTGGTTTTGGCTTGGTTTGGTTGTTGGGTTTTTTTCTTTTAATTTATCAAAATAGATTAATAGGATTTTATTTGGTTGGTGGGTTGTTGGATTGATTGGTTGATTGTTTCATTGGTTGATTGGTTGGTTTCTAAGACAGGGTCTCACCTGATTCCCAAGGCTGGCCTAGAACTCACTCTGTAACCCCAGAAAAACCTCAAACTCTAAATAGACTTCCTGCCTCAAGCTTCCCAGATGCTACAGTTATAATCGTGAGCCACCACACCCAACTGTGTGCTTCTTTTAAGTATGCCAATCCATGGTGTAACTAGTACTAAACACACACACACACACACACACACACACAATATATATATATATATATATATATATATATATATATATATATATATTAAGCCAAGAATGGTGGCACAGGTCTTTAATCCTAGCATTTGGAAGGTAGAAGCAAGAGAATCTGTGAGTTCAAGGCCAACCACAGAAGTCTACATAGAAAGTTCCAGGATGGCCAGGACTACATAGAGAGACTTCGTCTCAAAAATAATACATACATACATACATACATACATACATACATACATACATACATACATAAAATAAAAATGGAGGGTTTGAAGGGGGGAGTAAAAACACAAGAACAAAACAGAGTAAAACAAATAATAACTCCAGAATAATTCCTAGAGAAAGTTGTAAAAGCATAACAGTATAAATTTAATTTCATATAGCCTAGTATATAAGAGTGTTTTAGCAAATTCATGTAAAATAGAATTATATGTCCATTCATTTAAAGATTGTGCAACATTGACTTAAGAGGACACAAAAATCTGAGGACTCTTTCAGTTTATAAAAGCACACTAGGCTATCAACAATATCTAAACATGTCTATATTTTGCTTGTTCTATTAATAAACAACATGGCTTCAGAGTTTCACAGGAATGCCTGAGGGTTTATTAGATTCATTTAATAATGAAACTATACAGGACTCGGGCTTCCTGTCCAAAGTCCTAAGTCTGTTGATGGGATACCTCCATTGAGAACAACTCTAAGGATTCTAGCCACCACATGAACAACTGAGCTAAAGTACTTCCAGATGGGGACCTATTTTGACCCTGACATTCCGACTGACCCAAAATACCTCTTAGTTTTATTTTATTTTGTTTTTCAAGCAGTTGTTTATCTTACAGCTTCTAATGCAATACGTAGCTGAGGGTGATTTTGAAATTCTGATTCTGTGCCTTCACCTCCCCAGTGCAGGGATTAGGGTTGCACATGACTGTCTCTGCTTTATACAGTAATAGAAACTAACCCCAGGGTTTTACTAGGATAGGCACACTGCTGACTCCCACGAGACCACTTTGGATCAAGTGTTTCTCATCCATGAAAATAAGATTAATTAACATTATTTTATTCTTCACTTCTAAGAATCTTAACTTTAACTCTCCCCTTAAGCCCAGCTTTTCTTCTTAAAATTCATTTTATCTGAATCAGAATACCAGTCTAAGTCATATATGTAGCCTATGCTTTGGGGGGGGTATCATTTATGAGCTATACAAATAACCAGTTTGTTCTTGCCCCATTCTTTGCATTCTGAGAACAGCGATGAGAATTTTATGTCTCCACTTTCTTTTTTTATTTCCGTATACAGGAAAATGGTTTTGTTAAAAGTTTCTCTTAAGCTTTTAGATCTAGAGGTCAGCGAAGTGTGGAAAAGCACTTGTGGCCAAGCCTGGCAATCTGGACTCATTCCTAGCACCCACATGGTGGAAGGAAAAGAACCATATCCTGTAAGCTGTGCCCTCATCTCCACAGGCACACCATGCTATGAGCACTGTCTGACACATGAGTGCACGCACGCGCACACACACACACACACACACACACACACACAGGACTTTAGGTTCAATTTGAAACATGTATTTCATTACTAGTTCTCTAGCTTTCAAAATATTACTATTGCATAATTCTTTGATTAAAATGAGTTTATAGATACCTTAAAACAAATATATCTTAGAAAATTCAATGAAATTCTCGATTACCATACCAGTATATACAGAGAAATGTTTGAGATGTTTACCTTTATCAACTTTCTATAAAGATCTGTAGTTGTATCTTATACTTGATGGTCTCCATACACATCTCTTGCTATTATGGGGATGATAAAATACTCTAAAAAAATATTTAAAGAGACTCCTCTAATGGGCTGCTATTTTATTCCCAATATTGTCTTGAGAATCCAAAAGTCTTCTAATAAACTGAAGAAGGCATTGTACTTGAGTATTAAATATTAAAATATTGAGAGTGCACTTAAATAATTAAAGCACTTATTTTAGCAAATACATCAGGGAAAACAGAATTGTTAACAATAAAAAAAAAAAAAAAGCAAAAGCTCAGCAAGAAAAACTTGTATCTTAGAAATACCATAAGAGAGAGGGGGAGGGGAGAAAGATGGAGAGAGGGGGTGAGAGCACACAGAGAGGAAGAGAAGGACTGGCAGGTGGACTTCTTCTTAAAGCAGTGACAAGTACACCTGCAGCTCTTTCAGCCTTCAATCAAATGCTTCTAGATTTTAAATCAACTCTTGGAAACATATCTCACCCCAAGTACAATAATATTTAGTATGCTTTGTTGGCAAGATTTTGTTGGATGATTCAAATGTCGTCTGAAAAGATTTTTACTTTTATTGTTTTCCAAAAGCGTGCCAGTTATTTTTTTTCTTTTATTGAAAATGGAATTTTTTCCTACACTATATTCTGATAACAGTTTCCTCCTCCCAGTTCCTCTCTACCTCCCTTCCCACCAGAATCCAGACCCTTTCTGTCTCTCTTTAAAAACAAACAGGTATCTAAGAAATAATAGTAAAATAGAATAGGATAATAAAAAAATAGAATTAAAACAAAAAGAAAAGGAGTCAAAGAAAAATCACATGAAACATATATAGACTCCAAGACACACATATTCACACATATAAAATCCACAAAAACCAGGAAATCAGAACATATATATATATATATATATATATATATATATATATATATACATACATACATACATGAAGGACCTATAAGATTAAATATAACAAAGAAAAGAAGGGAGGGAGGGACAAAGGGAGGGAAGGTGGGAGGGAGGGAGAGAGGAGGGATGGAAGAAAAAGAAAGAGAAAAGAAGAACCCTTTCACAGCATGGTAAGTCTTTAAATTTCCAAAGACGCCATTGCCCTTGAAGAAAATCAATTTTTCATTTGTATGTGATTATTAAATGGAAAATGTCTCAATTTCTCTCAGTTCTAGGATCATCTAGCACAGACACACGCAGGTCCCGTGCATGCTGCCACAGTCTCTGTGAGTTCATATGTGCATCCGTCCTGCTGGGTCTAGAAGGCCTGACTTCCTTGCTGGTCTCAATTCTCTTGGGCTCATACACTCTTTCTACCTCCTCTTCCCCATGGTTTTCTGAGCCCAGGGAGGTTGGAATTGATGGAAACATCCATTTCGGGCTGAGTACCCCAAGGTCTCTCACTCGCTGCCATTGTCTGGCTGTGGTCCTCACTTGTTCTCCTCTGGTGTGAGTGGAAGCTTCTCTGATCATGGCTGAACCACACACACACTACACATACCCAGGCATAACACCTACAGAGACACATATATGTCAGAAAGTTATTAGGGGTCATTTTACTGCTACATTCATTAAGAAGAATAGTAAGTGGTATTTGGTTTTTTCCCCTAGGTCTGTGACACATCTAGTCTCAGGTTCTTCACCACCCAAACAATGTCAGGTATTAATTCCAGCTCCTAGAATTTGGGCCTTAAACCAAATTATATCGTAACTGGTTGCTCCTACAAGCTCTGAGCCACTATTACACTCTTGTAGATTGGTTTTATCTATATGGGTGTTTACCTTTGTCTTTTGGTCGCATGCATATTACCTTCCAGCCCCAGGAATATTAGTCTATGTTGGGTGAGGGCTCTAGATAAGCACTGGCTCTAGCTCTCCATTTCTCCATTTTCAATGTGTTGTATAGGTGTCATCTTCAGAAATTGGGCCTTACCGTCAGTTTGCAGAGAGCCTTGTCAATAGACTGCATTGTTTGATGGTTCTTATGGGACGCCTTTTGGCTAACAACTCAAGTAGATGTAAGTTATTCCTTGTACTATAAGTTTCATTTGGTGATGAGAGATATCCAACTGGGGTTCTGTCCTCACCCCCCCCCATTATTTGGCAATTTAATTTAGATCAATGCTATATTTGTATATAGTGTAGGATGCTTCGACTACATTGTGTTTCTATACAGTAGCTCTTTTGCTATCTCTCCCTATGTTCCTTTCCTTGTCCCTGTCTTCCCTCACCCTTAGCATTTAATTACCTGTTCCAGTTCCCACCTAGCATCCATCCATAAATATCAATGCTATTGCTATTTCCTAGGAAAATCCCCATGCCCCACTTAGTCTCTTACTTTGGGAATAACCTAACCTCTATGCTTCTATGGATTATAGCTTGCTTATCAATAACTTAGCTAACATTCACATACAAGTGAATGCACAGCATATTTGTCATTCTGGCTCTGGGTTGCCACAGTCGGGAGGAGTTTTTTTGTCTAGCTCCAACCATTTACTTGCACATTTCATGGTTTCAGTTTCTTTCATAGCTGAGTAAAATATTCTACCAAATAAATGTCTGTCCATTGACAGACATCTAGTCTTTTTTTCAATTTCTGCCATTTGTGAATAGAACACTAATGAACATGGTTGAGAAAACGTATCTGCAGTAGACTGATGTGTCCTTAGTTATGTGTCCAAGAGTAGTATAGCTGTTCTTGAGGTAGATCTATTGCTAGCTTCATGGGGAACCTCCCCACTGATTCCGTGGTGGCTATACAGATTTCCACTCCCACCAGCGATGGATAAGTCCCTCCTTATCATTTGTATATAAGAAGCCTAACAATCTTCATGTCTTAATTTTATAACCTGATACTTTACTAGAAGTATTTATCAGCTATAGGAGTTGCCTGGTAGGATTTTTAGGGTCACTCACATATAAAATCACATCACTTACAAGTAAAGGTGTTTTGGCTTCTCTTTCTAGTTGTATCTCCTTGGTATCCTTCTGTTGTCTTATGGCTCTAGCTAAGACTCCAAATACTATATTGAATGGGTAGGAAGAAAGTAAACAATCTTGTCTTATTCCTAATTTTAGTGGCAATGCTTTGACTTTCTTTACATTTAGTTTGATGCTGGCTTTGGGCTTTCTGTAAATTGCCTGCAGTATGTTAAGGCGTGGATTCCTTGTCTTTCAAGCACTTTTATCATAAGGGGTATTGGGAGTCTGTCAATGGCCTTTTATGCATCTAATAAAATGGTTTTTATCTTTGAGTGAGTTATGTAGTAGATTTATTGATTTAAATATATTGAACCATCCCTGCATCTCTAGGATGAAGCCTATTTGATCATGGGGCATGATATCTATGATGTGTTCTTAGATTCAGTTTGCAAATATTTTACTGAGAATTTTTGCATCTATCTTCACATGGGTAATTTGCCTGTAATTCTCTTTCTTTGACTGTTTTTATTTAGTCCCAGTGTCAAAGTAACTGTGGGCTTATAAAGAGAATGGGATAATGTTCATTCTATGTCTATTTTGTGGAGTAGTTTTAAGTATTGCCATTAATTCATAATGGAGAGTCTCTTGGAACTCTGTGCTAAAAACCTTTTTTTTTTCATTCTTAATACCCCCCTTCAGGTGCTCTGACATCTGGACAGGCATTTATTTTTAGGGAACATTAAATAAATATTAAACTTATTTCCGTATTCTCTTTCCCTATAAGTCCTGAGGCTATCATCTTAAATGAATAAGTAAACTGTAACACCTGGATCTCCCTTGCCTTGTCCCCACACCCTGCATAACAAGGAACAGAACCTTCTGAAAATGGCCTTCTCTGCATTTCCACATTCTCTTCTAGCTGTTACCTTTAACCATAAAAGTGGTGAGGCGTGGATTCATGTGGGTGCCTTAAACTAAGCCAGTATGCCATACAGGCACTTTTTGTTGTCTTCTTTATATACAAAGAATTTCTTTCTCTGCTTATTTCTCTTCTATCCTAGTTGTACCTCAATACAAACATCTATTCAACTCCTTTTCAACTTCTGGCTCATCCTCTGACATTGTGGTAGGTCATTGTCCCCTTCTGGAGGCATCTCTTGACCTTGTCATTTGCCTGAACATCTCACTGAATATATTGCTGTAACAGAAACATTTTTAAAAATGCTTTTTGTCTCCTAGATTTATGTTGATCAGATATCTTACAGATTTATGCCCACCACACAGGACAATAATATTTTGTTATTATTTTTATTAAAGTAATTTGAGGGGTAGCTGGAGAGATGGCCTAATGGGCAAAACATCTTACTGCCTACATATGAAAACCTGGGTTTATACCCCATAGTCCACAAACAAGCAGGGTATCAGAGTACGGGTAGTATGTGCTTTGGTAATTCCAGTGAAGCCAAGGTCTGAGACAGGAGATTGATTCCCTGGAACTTGCTGGTCTTGGGTATAGCTCTAGACTTAAAACAGAACCAGTCTCTAGGTAATAAAGTAGAGGATGAAAGAAAAGGACACCTGACACCCTCTGTTCTCCACACATACACATGGATGTACACATGCAACACACACGCATGCACGCACGCACAGAAGCACACACGCATGCATGCACACAAGCATGCACACAGGCACATGCACTGGATTTTTTGTGGCTCATACAAAGAGCATGTTTTTATTCTATAATATTGTAGTTACACAAATTAAGAGACTGCATATCCTTTGATATCCAGGCCAACTTTCTTTCACATTCCTTTAAATCTATAGCTACTATAGGCACTCTCAAACACTTCCTTCTTATAGTAGTCATTCCTAATTTCCTCCTACTTTGTGCTCTCACTGCTCTGAATTCAGATGGCCAAATCTTCTGTACAAGGGCACATTTCATTCACGTGTAGGCATAGATGAAGAAGTCTTGGGGTTAGGCCTAATATGTGGAAACCTCCATGGAAGTAAAACCAGTTTCTCCACCAAGCCCATGGGGCTGAGCTGCCTTTGCAGGTAAAGCTGTGCAGAGCCAGCCCTGTCTCAGTGCCAGGATCTCTTTCTATACTGCAATGGGTTGAAACCTTAGGCATACTCCCTTTAGCTTCCCTACAATATCTCTAGCCTCCTTCCATCTCCCTGTGCCTGGCAGCATCCCATGATTTCTCATCTCAGGCTATCCTTCACACATGCTGTTTTCTGTCTCAAGCATCCTTTCCTCTGAATCATTCCCCTGAATAACTAACAGCATAGATTTTTCCCGTGACAGAGTTCATATGTCAGTTTCTACTGGAAGCTTCCTTCTGGGGCTCGATCAGAGCTGTCTCAGCACTTGGCCACAAAACACCATCACTGGTGAGATGAAGAGGTGATGTCATGGTGGTGTTGGGAACAGGAAGCCAAACCAAATGAAGTGTCTGACCCTTCTGCTCTCCAGGGCAGATGAAAAGCTTGCTGCCTGGTAGGAATTAGCGCCGTTGCCAGTCTCACGGTCCTTAGTTTTATTAAAGGTAAATGTTTACTCAGATTTTCCTATAAGATAGAGAGGCTTTGCTGACAGAAATTCAGTTACCTGCTGAGGACCCACCTAAGGGTTTAGAGCAGGGACGCAGGTCAGACCACCTTCTTCTGCACCATGTGCTCACTGACCTCTGTTTCCTCCCTGATAAACAGCGGCTCCATTTCTTTGTATAGTTAATATATCTGGTGAAGGATGGTTATTTTTCTTTTCTTTTTTTAATGGTGAATATTGAAATTATCTCATGTTTCTGTAAGATAACAAACAAGTTTTGGCTATTTTATCCGTCATATATACATTATGTATGTGTGCATACATGTGTGTACATATGGTTATACAAAGTATTATTATGTAAGTATGGTAGATGAAATCTTTTTTTTTCCGATTTTTATTAGATATTTTCTTCCTTCACATTTCAAATGCTATCCCAAAAGTCTCCTATACCCTCCCCCCACCCTGCTCCCCTACCCACCCACTTCCACTTCTTGGTCCTGTGTTCCCCTGTACTGGGGCCTATAAAGTTTGCGAGACCAAGGGGCCTCTCTTCCCAATGATGGCCAACTAGGCCATCTTCTGCTACATATGTAGCTAGAGACACTAGCTCTGGGTGTACTGGTTAGTTCATATTCTTGTTCCACCTATAGGGTTGCAGACCCTTCAGCTCCTTGGGTACTTTCTCTAGCTCCTCCATTGGGGGCCCTGTGTTCCATCCAATAGATGACTGTGAGCATCCACTTCTGTATTTGCCAGGCACTGGCATAGCCTCACAATAGACAGCTATTTCAGGGTCCTTTGAGCAAAATCATGCTGGCATATGCAATAGTGTCTGCGTTTGGTGGCTGATTATGGGATGGATGACCGGGTGGGGCAGTCTCTGGGTGGCCAATCCTTTCATCTCAGCTCCAAACTTTGTCTCTGTAACTTCTTCCATGGGTATTTTGTTCCCCAAGGAATGGTTATTTTTCAGGATGGCTTCAGATAATATATTGCCTTTCAGTTTAGATTAGAATTTGAATGTGCAGTGTACCCCACATTCTTGTGTGTTTAAATAGTCTGTCTTCACTGGTATCACTGATTTTTGAAGGTTATGAAACCTATGAGAACTATGGCCTTGTGTAGACCAAGCAGTAGGGTGGTGCTCCAAAAAGTTAGGCCCTCTCTGTTTCCTGATTCAGATGTAGCAGGTGGGTGCATGAACTGTGGTCCTTGTAGACAGTCTACCCCAGCTTTCCTTGACTCTGTCCTTGAACCATGAGATTCTCCTTCTTCTTGTGGCTTCTGTTTAGGTCTCAGACATGTAGTTTGAAGTTTGATCGGTTGTAAGTGAAAGCCATTTGAAAACTATATAATTGGATGAGTAAGATGAAATCAGTATTCTAAGGCATCTTGACATTAATATTTGTTGACTGCATTAGCCTTTAGTCTATTAAGCAAATTTTCTGGTCTGGAAAGTCTTATGATAAACTTCATGACAGGGTTAGCAGAGCTGCGCACTTGTCTCACCTCCGTTAGTAAGCATACACTTATATTGGAATGCAGCATAATTGACAGTTAGGATGAGAAGATGTCACCATATATTCTAATGTGCTTAGGTGGTCCTCTCTAGCAATCAGACTTCCTTTTCTGTCAATACTCCCATACGTGGAAGCACCTTACAACATGTTTTTTTTTTTTCATGTTTTATATATGTATTGAAATGAAAACATTTTGTACTCTGTGCAGAGAAGCTAACATATACTGAAGGATGAGGAGGTACAAGGCGTGTCGTCACCCAGAATAAGATACACAGGAATGAATTGAGGTGGGAGAATTCTGCCAAAGACTGGAGCTAGGACAGAGGATAATGGCTGTCACTCATGCAGACAAGCACCAAATACACCTCTAGTCTGCACTTCACTTTGACTTAGCTCTCACCATTTGTGTATCTTCCAAAGCTACACATCCCCAATACAAAAGCTTCACACGTTTCTCTGATCCTCAAAATAAACAGCCACATTGGCCTCAACTGACTGTGTGAAAGTGAAGACCAGAAAATTTAAGAGTGATCCGGGTCTAGTTAATCCTCTCTGTGTAATAAAGGAGCTCAGCTCATGTCCCATTTATACACTCCAGAAGGCACTATGCACCACCCAAGAGACACAGGGAGGTCTTAAGTTGCTCTCATGGGCCTGTGTTCTGTAATCTTTGCCTGTGATGTATTATTTAATTCTCACCATAGTCCTCTGAGGAAGGTTAGTTATCACTTGATTGATTTTACCATAGGAAATCTGTACACAGTTTAAAGGACTTGAAGAGGACTTAGTATTTAGTTCTGCACACACACAGGCATTGTCCAGAGACCACCATATATCTGGCACAGTGGTTTGTAACTTATATTCCTATCTGGGCTTAGAACTAAATATGACAGGTTAGACACTGAGGTCTAAAGTTCTAGACCCAGTAGCTGATATGGTTACAAGGGCTTGTGGCTCAGTAGTTAAACCCACATGGACAAATGAAAACTTGGTTGTGACTGACAAGGGACTCTCTAGTTGCTGCTCCCTCCTTCCTTTGCTAATACTGTGCAGACAGCATGAAGAAATTTGTTATTTTAGCTTTATTCTGCCAGTGTGCTAAAAAAAACTCTGATAAAACACACACCAGGGGAAGAAAAGATATATTTCATTTTATACTCCTGGTTCACAGTCTATCTTTAAGGGACATAGGGGCAAGGAGTCACACAAGACTTTGAAACACAATTCATGGAGGAAGGCCCCCCTTCCTAGCTCACAGACTCCACCAAGGACCAAGGCTGCCTAAGGAATTGTGCTGCCTACAGTGGGCTTAGTCTTCTTCCATTCATGAACAATCAAGGCAGTCACCCACAGATACACTCACAAGCCAGTCTGACAGACAACCCTTCAATCTAGGCTTTCCTCTCTGATGACTGCAGACTGTGTCTGATTGATACCTAAAGCTATCTAAGATAGATGTAGAAAAGAATCAGGACCCCCCAAAATGAAAAGCACAAGCTAGTGCATATAAGTATTTCCTGAGCCGATCAGCAGTCACTAGAACTATAGTTCAAGCATACACCTATTCTTTCTCAAAGAGAAAATACTGGAAAATGCTGCCTGCCTTCACACTTGTTGATGTACTCATTGAGGAGGGAGTACCTGAACAATAGGAAAAATTCTTCAATATTATTATTGAAACGCATAGCTAGACATGAACGCCACAGTTCCGCTCTTGCCATCGTACTAGGCAGTGTTTAGTAGCAAGCCCAAGTTGGATGTAATTCATCTAACTTATTGATAACCTACAAAATGAAGTCATTTCGATAGTATTGACATCCTATTCAGACACTGTTATAACTGATTGTTTGTGAGTGTCTTCCTCCACCTGTAATTTCATTCTTTCTCTTAGAAGTGTTGCGGATTGCATTTAGCTGAAAATGTGTGAAATCTTCATTCAAAGCTCTGGGCACCCTTGACTTTCTCAACCATACTTTACATTTGCATGTTCAAAACCTATTCCCTTCTTCAATCTCCCTCTGGTGAGGGGATGGAGGCAGGGGAGGGAAGGATGGAGGGAAGAAGGAAGGGAAGGGAGAGAAAAAGAAAAGAGGAAAAGAATTTTCCTCCAGATTACCTCACAAAATGTCACTGTCACCCACTGGTTTCCTCAAGCCAACTGAAGAACCTCACATCAGAAGCAACTTTCTTCCTACTTTCCCACACTCAATCCACAAGGACAGTGAATTCACTCTTCCTGCCATGACATTCTCTGGCTTCAGATAAGTTTTATTCCTGATGTTTATCCTCCACCATACTGGTGTGTTCACTTTTCTGCATGTGCATATACTTTGTTTCTATCATTGGAGAGTGTTCTGTCTACTGACTCAACCAACCAAAGCTAGAAGTGTCTTAGGATAAGGGCAAAGATTTAATTTTAATGTTAAAAGAAGCATCAGTGTTCGAGTTTCTAAGCATTTCATTCATAGAATTTTCAAAGATGATTGTTGATGGGGTTGTACGGTTTAGTACTCTGACACAGATGAAGGCTGCTATCAGTGTTCATTTCAGGTCCAACACTGATGGGTAAGGAATAGAGTTACAGAATCTGTAAAGTAAACAATAAAGATTAGTTGTCAACAAGAAAAGGAAGGCAGCATTCTTAACTCTAATAGGGAGGCATATTGTACTTTCTAATTAAAACCTCATTTGGTCACAACCACCCTAAACTCATCCTCACAATAACACAATATGAGTTTCATTGTTACTCAGTGGCTAGTGATATGTGGCAACAATACTTTAGTCCAGACTGCTACATATCCTTGAGGCTAGAGGAGTGAATTATCCCATGCAGAAAACTGTGTTAAATGCATACCACAAATTCGGTATGTGGGTTTTATAGACATAGTAGATAGAGTGTTTAAGAACTTTTCTGCAATCGCTTTTCCCTCCAACATGCACTTCTGTGTTTACGATTATCACTTCAATACAACTTCTTTTTATGTGTTTATAACTATGATTTATCATTAAATTGTAAGTATATCTCAGATGTGGTTGTATAATTTTTATGCCTAGAATTTTTCCATTGAAACACATTGCAAATTAGCTTTCATTTACCAGATTGGAAGAAAAAAATAGATAAACTGTTTCTTTTATTTTTCTCTAAACACTGAGAACAATAGCAGGTGTCCCAAGCACTATGGAATATTTGATAACATTCCACTGTCAGACAGGAAGTTCTGAATGCTGTAGACTAGTAAGAGAATGTGAAGGAGAAGGGGAGTTATGTTTCATATCCGCTTGGGGAAAAAGGAAGACACAAAAGTTAGCTGAAGAATAAATATCCAGTCAGTGAAGTGAAGAGTAAATATACTAATGGATGGAGGACATCATTATGCCCTTGGCTGTCATCCGTTATATTGTGGGTTTCAATCTTCCTAATATTGCTCATTATTTAGTGGTTACTGTTTGTCAGTAAAATGCCACACACATTTGTGAGGGAGGCTGGCTTTAATAGCTCGTTTTCTTGTCACTTTGACAGTTGGAGTTGAAATTAGTCGTCGGCAATAGATTGTTTTGTACCGTGCACAATATTGAGATCTGAATTAGCTGCTGAATTCATGATTTATATGGCTTTGCAAAGCTGATTTATGCTTTATTATTCTTACCTTGACTTGAATTGCATCCATATGAAATAAACGCCGAAAAGATATGAGCAAAAATTGTCAAAACATCCTGAAATATTTTTAAACTAGCAAAAATGTACCTTAGATATCCTTGCAAAGTGTTACCTAAAAGGGTCAGTACACAAGACGGAGCAAAAGATTGGGAGTCGTCATCTTTGTACATGGAATTGTCATTTTCTGTTTTCTTCTTAGAAAGCTAAGGGAATATTTATTGCCTATTAATATGGTTTAATATGCCTTTTCATTATTGTGAGAGAAAAAGGTAGTCATAACACACTGCATTGCATATATTTGTACATACAGGAATATATGTGTATACACATAAAAATTACTTCATAAGAGTATTCTTTCATAGAAGTATCTTATAGAAACATTTAAAATAAACTTTTGGGATAGTTTCTTGAAAATTTTTGACAATGTGAATCAAGAGTAAATATTTGCATTACATAGCTTTGAAGTTGGTCTTACTTTATAAAATCTGGTGATTTCATAACTACTGAATATTGGTAAATTCACTACATGAAAACTCTCCAATACTGACTAAACAGTACTGGAATTCTCTCAGTTGTATTTAAGGCCAACTTACTAGAACTCTCTACTTCCCAAGTTTTTAGGGAAGTGAAAATAATTTTTAGCTTAACTTTCCAAAGCACAGATGTTAATGGTATAAATAAAACCCTTTCCAAACAAAATCACTAGAATCTGTGAACAGGAGCCGTCTGTTGTTCAGACTGATCCAAGCCATACCTTATTCTGTATTCTACATTTATAAGCCACAATGATACTATTTCCTAGTTGTTAAAGTCTATAGATTTGCATGCAATATTTATAAACAACTGGTAAAGTTTCAACTATTTGCATAATAATTTATGTTAGCAAGAAGATATGAGGTTATGAATAGATTACAAGTGCCAATAAATGCCAACAAGATAAACATAAAAGGTGAAATTTATCACACTTGACTTAATGTTGTTACTCTTTCATATTTCAACAAAATCAGGGGGATCTTCACAATGAATGTGGTAGATATGAAAGATTTTTCTTTCATAGAAACAGCACTTAAAATTACAGTGCTGTTTGTGAACATATAGCAATAATAAGCTTTGCAGCTATTAGGTAAATGTGAACATCTTTAAGTATGAATTTGATGAGAATTTATATACCTGTTGAAAGAGAGATACATATTGATTACATTGTTCACCTTTCTTATTAGCAAATCCAACTAATAATGTACATATTTTCATCCCTGTATAGATACCTCCCATTATATTGTGTTAGTAGATACCTTGTTTACAGATAGATAGTAAAAACAAACATGTGATTGAGTATCCTGATGAGCTAATTTCATTTTGCTTTTCTTTTAGCTTTTTGACTGGGTCTAGATTGACTGCTTTGTATACAGCTGTCTCTATAGATCTGAGCCATTGTCCCCTGGCAATATCATTCACAATGTTTGAAGCCAATTGGTTACTGGCATGTTTTTTTTTTCATAACTATAATGCACAAAGAAGTACTATTAATTTAAGGCAGGCAGAGGACAGTCAGCCTTGGTGAGTTTATTGTCTTGTACAGACTCAGAAGTCATAGACTTTGAACTGCGTACATGGTGTGTCTAATGTTCCACTTTGGAAGATATCCCATTTAGGTTAAAACAAAAATGAAAACAAAACAGGAAAGAAAAAGGAGAAATAAAAACACAAACAGAACTGCAAACCTTCATGAGGACACTTCTCTGTGATCACTATCTAAAACTTCAAGAAACACACACCTTACTTGACAATGTATTTCAAAAACATGATTTATTCCTTGAAATTTTCATACATGTGCACCATGCATCTTGATCACATATACACTTTACTGCCACCACCCCCCTATCTTACTCCAGGATCCCACATCATAACTCCCCAACCTCCCATCCTGTACGGTCGCCTATCTATCTGTGTATCTTTGTATGTAGTATGTCTATCTATCTATCTATCTATCTATCTATCTATCTATCTATCTATCTATTTTAACCCATTGTGTCCAATTAGTGCCATCCATAAAAGCACGGGGACTTGTTCACTGGAACACAGATGACTTACCATCACCCAAAGTCCTAATGAAAGAGACTCTTCGTCCTCATCACTGATCAGATGTCAATAGCTCCTGTGTTTGGGATCTTAGAGGCCCTACCTCACTCCATGCTAGAAGTCTTAACTGGATTGATCTTGTGCAGATCTTGCCTAAGCAACCACTGCTACCATGAGCTTATTGTACAGCAACCATGTCTTTTATAGAAGACAGCATTTCAGAGCACCCTGTCTAACCCTCTGCTCTTAGAATCTTTCCACCCCTCTTCTCTGATGGTCCCTTCAAAACCTACTTTGAACAAGGACTATCACTGTCCATTTCAAACTTACCTCAAAGAAGGAGGAGGAGGAGAAGAAGAAGNAGAAGAAGAGGAGAAAGAGGAGAAGATAGGAGAAGAGGAGGAAAAGGATGACAAAGACAATGACGACGACTTTGTGTCCCTGGGGACTTTCTTCATGCTTCTAACTCTTTCATCACCTGCCTTACTGGGGATTGATCTGTGCTTTCTAAGTTTCTTAGTACCAGGGAGTGTGTGATCATCTTCCCATCAGCAGCAACAGATCAAGCAAGTAATATATTTTATAGATTCTGTACATGTAACTAGAAAAAGCAAAAAGTCTTATGTAGAAATAAGAGCATATTCCTTAAAATGTCTGTCATGTGTTATTTGCTAGATATTAGGCACCTTTACTCTACCAGATGCCTATAAATATATGGATAACCAGATTCATAAGAAACAGTGAACATGAAATGATTTTTAACATACTATCATTGTAAAATAAGTGGCATTTGATTGTCAATAAAAACGACCCCAGTTCTGTAAGAAATGAATGGGAAGTGAGGCAGCGTTGACCCAGGGAGAAGAGAGTCTGTACTTCCAAGAAAAGGGAAACAAAAGGCTAGGATTTGCATGACTTGAACTCTATATCTGTCTTAGGGTGAGGGGTTCTAAGTGTCTCATTGCTGGCCAAGGTGAAGCAAGATTGGAGAAGAAAGATGTTGAAGTCATCAGCTGTTAAATAACAACCAAACAAAGGCATGCTAAGGAGATATTAAGATAAGGATAAAAGGTAAGAGGAAGAGAGAGGATCTTAAAGCATAAACATCCACTCCTTGAAAAATCAAAAGAATTGAAGTTTGACATGGTTAGATGAGAATGAAGGCTACATAGAAGATATATCCTAGTCACTCAGAGAAGAAACCTGAGTTGATAGAAAAGGCTGTCACCATCCCTGTTTGCTTTAGATTACAGAGGATTACAGCATTCATGCAGAGATAATATTGATGTAACTTAGCCTCAATAATAAATGCTATTTCTCCTGTTTCCTCTTGAGTCTCCAGGGATGAGTCCCTCGGGTTCTAATGGTTCCTTCCTGCTGGCTGTAGAATCTCATGCTTTGCATTAAGATTTTAAGCACAGACAATAGTAGGGATGGAGGGGATTCCACTGATCTCTTCCAAAATGTCTCCCCTACCCAGATCTTAAAATAATGTGCTTCAATACTAACCTGGAAATGATTCCTTGATACTGCCAGTGCTCAGTGTGCTTAGGGGAATACTGACATCATCAACCACGTAAGGCCCATGGTGAGTGGATGCCACATACTTCACTTTTTTTGTTTTGAAAATACTAATCGTTTATTTTATTTTTTATTAGATATTTTCTTTATTTACATTTCAAATGCTATCCCGAAAGTTCCCTATACCCTCCCCCTGCCCCTGCTCCCCTACCCACCCACTCCCACTACTTGGCCCTGGCATTCCCCTGTGCTGGGTCATATAAAGTTTACAAGACCAAGGGGCCTCTCTTCCCAACGATGGCCGACCAGGCCATCTTCTGCTCCATATGCAACTAGAGACTNGAGCTCAGGGGTTACTGGTTAGTTCATATTGTTGCTCCACCTATAGGGTTGCAGCCCCCTTCAGCTCCTTGGGTACTTTCTCTAGCTCCTCCATTGGGGGCCCTGTGTTCCATCCAATAGCTGACTGTGAGCATCCACTTCACTTATTTCTGAGGACAAACTGTGAGTTTCAGCTCATAGCCAGTTTAGACTGTGGGAGAGTCAGTTAATTATACCACTGTGGGTCTGTGGGTGAAATTATACTGTCACCTCAATGGATTTTATGGTGGGAATCTGTGTTTATTTTTTTTATTGGTGGGGGATAGATGCCATATTTTTAATGAAGAGAAGTAGTAAGTATGTTTTAATCATTTGTACCCTCCATGTGTACCAAGGACCATGAGCAAAGGAAAGGACCATGAGCATATGTGTGTGTGTGTGTGTGTGTGTGTGTGTGTGTGTGTGTGTGTGTGAGATGGTCCTCGTGACACATGGAGAACATATAAGTGTATATATTACAACTATGTAATATAAATTGATATTTTTGTTATTTTCTTTTGCTTATTTGTTTTAAAACAAGGCTTCATACTACAGCTCAGGCTTACCTGAATATGTCATGAATATAGATGAGTCTGGCCTAGAACTCATGACAGCCTTCCTGCCTTAGGCTCTCAAATGCTGGAATTACAAGAGTGTGCCACCATGCCCGTATCTAAATTCTAATTTCGGTTGATGCTTCCTCCAAGTTGGTATTATATTAAAGTTCTATCTATAGGACATCTGTAGGGGTGAATAAAAAGAGAACAGACATTCTAGAGATTTTTTTATATGAGAGTGTATTTTTTTAATCTTTATCTTTATTATTTTAATTGTATGTATAAGTATGTGCCAATGTGTGAGTATGTGCACATGAGTACAGGTGCCCACAGAAACCAGAGGCTTCAGATTCACCTAGAGCTGGAGTTTCAGGCAGTTGGGAGACATCCAACATGGATGGATGCTGGGAGCTGAGCTGAGGTCCTCTATAATAACAGTGTATTATCTTAACTACTGAACCATCTCTCCCACCCCAGAAAACACTTTTTTTTTTAATCACATGGTTCAAGTATGCTCATTTTAACTTTACAATGACATTGAAGCAAATTGAAAACACATGTAAAATATGAGTTGTTCTTAAAGGCAACTCAGAGTGCTGAGTATTGTGAGGGGACCTCTTAGCTAATGTTGGTATGTGAGTTTATCAAGGAAATGTTGGCCCCACAAAGAATCAAACAAAGACCAACTGGGACTCTGTATTTAAACCAGAAAAGATGACATTGCCTTTGATTTTTGTCAGGAATTCTAATGAAACAATAAACAGACAAGCAAACAAACAAACATAACCAATCAAAATAGATGAGTTCATTACCACAATACAGAATTGTAAAACAATACAAATACGTCTCCTTCAGCAATAAGGAGACAGCAATGCAACTTGCTTAGAAAGGTAGATTTATTCCTGGAATAAATCTAATATGGGGAAGGATCACAAAGAGAAGTAACTAAGAAAAATCCTAGTAAGTAAAATAAACAAGAAAATAAAATAGGTAAAAAGAAGCCACAGCTAAATATTGTTTACTAAATGCTTGAATCTTAAGGCAGGTCAAGATGGAGGAAAGAAAATAATTAAAAATGGCATTTGAGTAAACTTTAAAATCAAGTGATAGTGAATGATTCAATCTCATAGGGAATCATTAGATTATCGTGGGAAAGGATGCTTATAAGAGAAAGTAACGTGGAAGGAATCTTTTACCTCAGCAACCTTTAATGGTTATCTCTGGATCAGAAACCAGATGCTCCACCCTCTAACTGCTCATATCTTTCAGGAAGTCATCTGGCTTCCACCAAGGTCCCTTATATTTTCAAGCTGCTGAACTGTTTGAATCAGCTAACTCTAACTGGGGTATAGGTCTTGAATGTGTGCCCGGAGCTTATATGAAGCTTTCAGGAGCATACTAATGAAATCAGCTGGCAAAGGGATTTGCTTTTACTGATTATTTTATTTTATTTTAAATTATTATTTGGATGGTGGGGGATGGTGACCAACTACTTTCTGATTAAATTTAAGGCCCACTCCATGAGAAGGAATTAATACCTGATACTACTAGAGTAGCCAAAAACCTAAAACCAGATAGGTCACAGGCTGTTGTTGAAAATCTACTACTATTAATCTATTGAATGAACAGTGGTAAAATGACTCCTCATGACATATTGCTAGGCTCATAGATCAGCACATCACTCAGCCCCCATCGGGGGAACCTCCTTTCACAGATGATGATAATTAACAATGAGACAGAATTGATGGATAATTTTAAGGAAAGAGAATCTTCCAAATTCAACAGAGCTGATGTGCCCAGGAGCTCACCGAAACCGTCATGGCATGCTCAAGTTCACAGCAGACCAAAAAGTCTTAACATGGAGACGGGGAATTAAGTACCATCCTACCTTTGGTGAGAAACTATTGACAAATAATGAGTGAAGGAACAATCACTGTTCTTCAGTTGAGAGACATGAGGTATATGAACCACACACCAGGGCAAGCCTTACGCTCAGAAGCAGTAAACCCACAGAAACCATACTCCATGTTTTTGAAATGTCTGTTTTCTTCTGGTTTTGCTTCCTTTTAAGAGAGAAAGAACATGAAGTGTGGAGGGTAGGTGAAGGACATAGAAGGAGTTGAAGGATAGTAAAGAATGTGATAATATATTATTTGATATTCTAAAAGTAAAATTTAAAAAAGTCATTTGAGAATAATGTATGTATATAAACACACACATATATATGTGTATATGTATGTTATATTATATATATTATAGTCAACAATATATATTACATATACATATATATGTGCAATATATGTGTACTATATTTATGTCATATAATATATATGTATACACACACACACACACATATATATATACATATATAATCATACCTGTCCTTATTTCCCTTCTCCAATTCCCAGCCATAGACTCTAATCAAGTCCCCTTCCTAACTTTATGTATGTGTCTTCTTTTTCTTTAATAGATACTAAGTGCTGTGCATATATGTGCAAATTGCAGGGCCATCTGCTGGAGCATAGGGTGGTCACCCACAAATAAGAATGATTCTCTCTCCCTGGTGGGGCATCATGAGATCCCATCCTGGCTAGAATGCTGGCTGGTTTGATAGTGTTCAGGTCTTTTGTTGATCACCAATGTCCATGTGAGATAGTGTGTACAACATGACTGCCACAACCATTTCATGTCCAGAAGACAGAATTTGACAGCTCTCATTTCCATACTGCACCTCTTCCTAGTAGAGTCTGGTCTGTAGCCCTCTCTTTACGCTTTGGTATATGAATAAAGAAGGTGGTAAACACAGAATAATAGATGGGTTCATTCTCCCTTGGGCTCTCCTGTCACATAGAAAGGAGAGAGAAAAGACAACAAAAAACAAGCACTCCAAATCCCCCACAAAGAAAATAATGCAAAAGGGGAAAGCCAAGGACCTCCATTCAGGGAAGAGGAATGCTAGAGTGAGATACCTCAAGAGATTTGAGAAGATAAATGCCAGGGCACAGAGGATACAATAGACAGTTGAGAAAAGGAAAAAAAAAAAAAAAAAAAACAATCTCCATGGAAACAGCTGAGAAAGAGTCATTCCTTGACCTCAGGTCGGGGGAAAAAGCATTTTGTCAGATCAAGTACACATTTCTGTAGTCTTATGAAAAAGCATAATGTAAAATGAGGAGAGCCTTGCACATGACTCTCCACAGAAGACCTTGCCCATCAAGAATATTCCAAAATCTAAAAATGCTGCCTATGTTAAGGAAAACTGGCACCAAGACAAAGCAGAATACTCACTATGAACGCTAAGTCTTCCCAAATAAACTCAGGACCTATGGATGGAAATGAAAGAATACATGTGTGTTTAGCAAGTGTCCTTAAATGTAGTCATGTTTAAAGTTTCTGTTTCTGTTTGCTTGTTTGTTTCTCTGTTTTCTTTAGTAAGACCGGGTCCTACTCCAGAGCCATGACTAACCTGATATGTAGAACTGGACAGCCTGGCATTTGCTGTGTGGCCCAGTTCGGTCTTCAATTTGTGGTAATCCTCTTGGTTTAGCCTTCTGAGTGGGATAGCAGTTATGTACCACCTCACACATCTGTTACTGGTTTTAACATGTGTCTTTGGTAGAGTGTCTATTGCTATGATAAAATACCGTGACAAAAAAAAAAGTACCTTGGGGAGGAAAGACTTTATTTCATCTTACAATTCCAGATACAAGTCTACAACTAAGGAAATCATAAAGAAGCTCATGCAGGAGGACAAGAAGCCTAGAGGTATGGGATGTAAGCAGAAACTAAGAAAAACCATTGCATACTGGCTGGTTCTCCGTGACTTCCCCTGCTTTCTTATAAAACACAGGACCACCTTTTGAGATATGTCAGCACTCACATTGGAGTGGGCCATCCAACACCAAACAATTACTAATTCAGAAAGTGCTCTGCAACCTACCTACAGGCCAGTCTTCTGAAGGTGTTCTTTGAACTGTGTCTCCCCCTTATCAGATAACTTCATCAAATTCACCAGAAACTAGCTAGAACAAAAATGCTTTAGGGTACCAAAATAGTTTAGTGATGTTGAGTGCTTTTCAAAGTTGAAAATTATGAAATTAAAATAATATTTTTTCAGAAAATGTTTGTAGTGTGAATTGAGTCAAATGGATTTAAATCTTTCCATCTGAAGGAATTTATATAATAGATAAATAGATAATAGATCCTGATATCAGCTTGGATAAGCTTATTAAATTAATATTGTTTATGTATTTGGATATTCTTTGTAAATGGCCAGGAATAACTTCTGTGTGTATCTACAAGAAAAAGGTAGCCAAAACTGAACAGTACTCAGTACATATGTCACCCATATCACATAACCTGGAATACTCACAGATCTCACACACACAACCTGTCTTATGGTAAAATAAAAGTAAGGAATATTCTAGCAAAGTAAACGCCATATCATCATATTTATTAGGCTTTTTGTTATAGTTTGTTTATTGAATTTTAACAATTAAGAATTCATTCTGATATAAAGAGAAAAAATAGTGTCAAAATAATTATCATATAGATTCTCTGTTGCTATCTTTTTAGAGTGCTTCTGGATTTTTGATAGTCTGAATTCGTTAAAAAAATAATATCTTGTTGGAATATTTCCAGGAAGAAGAATTAGTGGGACTTTGGGTCCAGGTTCCGTAGGAAGGTTATCATATTTGTGTACTTGACAGACAGAAGACACTTCATCAGGAGAGGCTGCAACTGATCTTAGAGCTCTGTAAAATCAATTCTGAGCTAAGGGCAGAGAAGAGTGATAAGCTGAAGAAAATCAGAGGATCCTGGCTAATTAGGACTCTGAACCATTGAACAAGATAGGCAAACACGTTATCCAAGGGATTTAGGTAGTGGGGACTCAGAAAGTCATTGCTCACCTCAGACCCGGTAACAAGAGGACAAAGTTTGATTAGGAAAATTAAAAGAAATTATGTTCTTCTAGAAAGAGAATTTTACCATTATAATCAAAGAGAATGTTAATTCTTGTGTTCCCTTTATACAAGGCTAGCTTATGCTTCTTTCTAGATTTGCTTCTACGTCCAGAGAAGGAGTATAATAATTCCCTTTGCTTTGCTGTGTTCCTCATCCCTTTGTGTGGGTTGTATGAATCATAAGGCTGCCTATGCAATTATTAAACTTGACTTTATACTTGGTTGAATAGAGTAGTTCCCACATGCTCTGTTCTGTGTCGGCCTATGAAGTGGCTTACAGGGAGCACTAACTCAAAAGGAAGGCCAGTTCTGAAAACAGGCAAGACTACTTGAGAATAGACTGGAAGCAGAGGAAGAATAAAAAAAAAAAAGGAGGGCGGTAAAAACCCACTAGAGTGAACATTCTTTGTGACTGCTTCCTGGCTACTGTGATGCAGGCTGTTCTTGTACTGAGCTTGCCTTTTCTTTTAAATTGGGAGCTGAGAAGCAGAAAGCTAAAAATAAATAAATAAATAAATGAATAAATGAATGAAATAATTAAAATAAAAAACTTTATTTGGCTTACAGATTACATTTCTGTCACCCTCATTAAGGGAGATCAAGACAGCTTATATAAAGTCTGACCAGCATAGAAAACTAGTACCAGGGAACTGGAAGCATTTCTGTAACTATCTACTATAGGATAGGAAGCTGTAGAGCTGGGTTTTTTTTGGATCGGGGTCACATTATATCCTAGAGTGCTCTTAGGAGATGGAGATGTTAATGGGTTTTAGGCCAGAAAAGGCTTTGTTCCTGATGTTTCAGATTGAAATGAGGACTCAGTTGGGAATTGTCCTAGAGAGCAACTGTGTTACATTGTGTCAAGAGACTTGTCTATATTTTGCCAATATCTTGACATTATTAGGAATCTTAGCTTGAGAGTTGTCTTTGTTACTTTTCTATTATGATACTAGGACACCATGATCGAGGCAACTCATAGAGGAAAGACTTTATTCGGGTCTTACAGTGTCAAAGGTTTGGGGTCAACGACCATCATGGTACAGAGCACGATAGCACACAGGCAGGCATGGTACTGGGGTAGTAGCTGAAAGCTTACATCTTTAACCACTATTAGGAGGAAGAGGTGGTGAGGGAAGGAACTGGCAATGGTGTGAACTTTTGAAACCACAAAGCCCAATCCCAGTGATATACTTCTTCCGACAAGACTGCACCACACCTCTTAATCCTTCCCAAACAGTTCCACCAACTGGGGACCAAACATTCAGATATATGAGCCTCTGGGAGCTATTCTCACCCAAATCACCACAAAAAAGTACTGGGCTATTTAATGTAGTTGAAGATATATACAAAAACAGTAAGCTGTTCAGGTTGAGACATTTACTACTTGCTAAACTTGAAGTTTGACCAGGAAAACGGCACACTTTCAAACAAAAATACATATGTTAAAGAGAGTAGCACCCTTAATAGAAACTAATTTGTTTACTTCCAAGAAAACAGAAAGTACTTCAAGAGGGCCCCACAGAATTTACCAGACTTCACTCATGGGCTCAGAAGTGTAAAGGTTTTACACAATTAAGAGATTTTTCTTTAGTAAGTTTCCATATCATACAGAGAAAGAGATGCTAAGGACACATTCAGAATCATATCAAAATTTTAAATCTACCAATCTTCCTACAAAAGGAAAATATTTCAGGTGATATAGCACTCTAAATGGACAGTTGGCATCATATCAAATTTTCTTTGGAATCAGCACAATAAAATTTAAGAAGTTCTTCTTGAACAATTTAAATTTTGAGTACAAAGAAGGAGAATTTGACCCAGTTTTTTTTTTTTTTTTTTAATGATAGTTTACCTCCTGTTCAAAGGCCACCTGCAGATAGCTTATTTGCATGGGAATAAAGGCAAGTGTCCTCTTCTCCCCATTGCTCATTGTGCAGATAACAAACCTCCCTTCACAGAGCACAGCATCCCACTTGTGGGAAGTGGGGAATCAGCCAACTGTCCATGTCCGCTGCTGATCCACACACTTTGAATAAACAGCAGGCATTCAATTGCCGACATCCATTCTCTATAAAAAAATAAAATAAAATAAAATAAATGAAGGGAATTTTACTTCAGTCAATTTAACATTCACTATAAATTGCATTTTATCTTTTGGAACAAAGACTTTAAAAGGAGATCATGTTTTACAAAGCAAAGTGGAAAATATTTATTAGATAGTCTAATGAGAAATCTGTTAGTTCATAACTACATCCTGTGCACTGTCTAATTGTCCATAAAACCCCAACAGCTATTATAGGCATAAGAACTTCACAGTAGCATAAATTAGCACTTGTATTAATGTGATTTCTACTCTTTTTATTTTTGAGAAACTCAAAGCAGAATTATGAATTTTGTGAATCATGTAGAACAACTTGGTGAAAATCTTAATTGCTTTCTGCTGTACAGACAAAATAAAGGAAATTTAAATGCAGTAGATAGGAAAGGATAACTTCATAAAGAATATTTAAGAGAAGCATTACATAATAGATACCCTCTGTAGAGTTCAGAGACTACCACAGTATTGTCTATACTGCGTCTGATGGATTTACGTCCTCAACAGTGCATGGTAGTCACAGACATGCATAGCTGTCTTCCACTTTTTGCCTCAATTATAAAAATTACCTAAGCACTGTATCTGTACACGAATGCCTTAGCAACTAGGCATAATCATAAAACTTACTGTTCTTAGGACTCAATCACTTAATTGAATGTTCACATACTATTATGGTCTTCTGGTTTTCACCCCTACTGTGTATCCCCCATTGTTCTGTTAATACATCCATACTCTCTCCCAGGATCTATTTATGTTCTACCCCATAATTCTTTTCTAAAACCTTTTCGTTGATGCTTTGTGAATATCACATAATGAACTGCATTCCCCCTCATCTCCCTGTGTCTCTATATCTGCCCTCTACCCTGGCCATCTCCCCCACCCAAATAAAACACACACAGACACACACACAATCAAACAAAACACCTTATCCTGTAAGGTAAGCTATAGTGTGTTGTAGTATGACTACTCTGTCCACACATTTTTATTAGCAAATGTTCATTGTAATGAGTCATTTGTCTGCTTTGAGCTTCTGTGACACCATCAATATTGGCTCCTCATCAGAACTCCTCGGGTTTCCCTATGACTGCCCCAGTCATGGAGATTCTGCAGCTTTGGATCTGTAGGAGCGGTACTTTCACATGCCCCAGCAATTCATGGATAATGAATATTTTGGGGTAGGTCAACTCAAGGTCCTGAATCAAGGTGCTTCTGCTAGGTCACCCAATGCCAATATCTTCAAGAGATAGGGTCAGCTCTTTAGAGACAGTTCACCCACACCTATGCTGCTAGAAGAGGTGGTGTATTCCTGGACAGATCCCCCCAAGCCAGCATAGTTCTCATGGGAGAGGTCTTTATTGACAGAGATGACCCTGAAGAGAGGTGAGGGGAAGAAGTGAGGAAGAGAGAGGGAGCTGTGGGTCAGGGTCCGTGTCTTTTATCCAGGCCATGATGTAGATAAAGTAGGTGATACTGGTAATGAATGCATAAGGTGTGCTACAGGTGCCATGGCAACTGATGCAGGAGAGTCTTTGTCCCCCAGGGATGATGTCGTGACTGGGTTAATAAGCTGACTGTAAGTAGCTTCTGGCTGCCTGTGGATGCTTCTGATGGTAACATATGCTTCCAGAGCCAGCTCTACTATGCGGCCCAGAAGGGACATGAGGTCCACTGTCCTAAGTGCTAAAAGCCTATGTGGGGGTAGACCCGGTCTCCTGCTTACACACCCTCAGGGCTGGCTCGTTTGTACATTTTTAGTACAAACTCCAGGTCCAGTGCCACTGTGTTGCCCAGGAGAAGGCCAGGGTCCACTCTCTTGCCAGTGAGGGGCTTTCCCATTATTCTTCTACTTTCTTGCATTCATTCAGCCTGGGTCTACTCTGTATTCATATTTTCCATATGTTACCATCTATCATTTTCTACTATCCAAACATCTATGTTCAGTTTTTTAAAAAAGCTACTTTCATCCAAAATCTAGAATTTTCAAAAAAAGGTAAACAAAACATTTCTGCATCTCTCAAATTTTTATGTGTCCAAAGTGATGGGTATTCTAAATTCTGAAGAAGAAACAATAAGGCTTTGGAATATTAAAGAAAACAGCTTTGGAAATTCTGTCTGCTTAAACCTTCTCTGACGTCCAGGCTTTTAGGAAAAGAGACAATTAGCTGTTCTAAGTGTAATGAGACAGGAAGAAGGTTTGTTACCTAAGTGGTAATATGTTCAATCCTTGGGGAGAACTATTATGACTTTCTATTCTACAGCCAAGTAGAAAGAAGAATTCATGGGGAAGTAATCTGAAGATGGAGACACTTAGACATCATTATTTTTCAGTTGCAGACTCTCAAGATTATATATCTATTGAAGATTGAAATATATAAGATGCAGTTTCGAAGAAATTCTGTTTCCTTGTATAAAGCCAAACTCAGCCATTATAAACTCTGTTCCATGCTTTCTTTTTAGACTTCTGAAGGCTTTTCAGGCGCTGAGTCAGCATTTGCCGGTCTAGTGAAGAGAAAGAAAAGCTGTTGAATTAAAGTCCTACAGTTTGAATAAGGGAATGTAGTATATAGCACATAGAAAACTGGGAGACAGGGGATGCGCCATGACAGACAGCTATAAGAAAACATGAGGAGCAGAAATCACCAAGGTCATAGACATCTGGGTGCTAGCTGGGTCACCATTCATTTGAAGATATGTTCTACACCCAAACAGACATGTAGGTGCCTGCCTCTCAAAGAAATAAAACTACACCAACCGAAGAACATTCTTATAGGTTTGAGGTATATTTTTCCTTTCATAATTTTTCTGCTTGCACCTCTGGAGTTGTTAAGAGATAATGAAATGGGAAAAGCAGCAAGGGAAAGTGGGACATTTTGCACAAATTTCTACTGTCATTTCTGGACAAGAGATGGAACGTTAAGAGGGAAAGTATTTTGAAGAATATTCAGCGAGGTCTTTTTAAAACACGAAAATATATCAAATGGTCTAAGATAAAATTCATTAGGTGTTCTTCAACTGGGATAGAAATTTGAGAGCACTTTTGAAGGCACTGATCGGAAAGAGCGATGAAGAATCTTTCCTTTTACACAATGGCTGTAATGAGGTCAGGTAGGAAATCCCTTATGGAAATCTTGGCTGGAAGTTATGTCATCCATCATCCATTGTCAACCATATGTCTTGTGTGATGCCATTTGGAAGTAGATGTGCACTCCTCCTCATGTAGGCATGGTATTTCCATGTTTCCTATATGATTCCTATAAATATCATTTCCCATACACCCTGAGTTTCTCTTTGTTGTGATGGCAAAGAAAATCTAATTCCATCAGATTCCTGCCAAGAGGAACACAAGCCTAACAAAGTCCCCTCTGTCAGACTTCTGACCACCGGTTTTCTTCATCTTGTCCTTAAAGTATAGAACAGTCCATCTTTCTCATGTATGTGGTATATTTTCAGGCTTGGGACCGTGTGTTTTCTGATGTCACGAGCCTGTGTATCTCATGTGTTGTGTTTAGCTTTTGTTGTCATACTCTGATTGAAGGAACTCAATAGGGCCTCCATAAAATAATAGGTCTGAGCTACAGTTGTGTGTCTGAATTAAGGGATAAATATAGCACTTGATTATTGCTTTCAACTCATCAGAGAGGAAAACATAGTCATTGAAAAGCAAATTAGGAGTCATGTTTACCCTCAATGTGAAAATAGTGGGACTTGCGACAGGCTCTGGCACTTTACTAGTTTCTGGTATGAACTAAGGAAGGCACTGTCAGGAAGGAGAGATGCACAAATGGGGGCGGGTCATGCAGCTTGCAGTAGGTAAAGAAGAAAAGTGATACTGCCTAACTCTGTACACATGGATTCTTAACTTCTGGAAGGAAGTTCAGCCCCACATGGGAAGCTGCATATTATCTTTTAGGTTATTTATAGGTGACTTGCTGCACCTCATTTAGTGTGAATAATGTCTGAATAGCTGTTCTGCTCTCCTGTTTACTAGAGGATTTAGAAGATGTCTGTACACGCTCAGTAGCAATCAAGCATTTTTCTTTCTTTTTCTTTTTCTTTTT
>NC_034598.1:38902668-38932416 GCF_900095145.1 Mus pahari
GCTGTCCTGGAACTTACTCTGTAGACCAGGCTGGCCTCAAACTCAGAAATCCGCCTGCCTCTGCCTCTCGAGTGCTGGGATCAAAGGCGTGCGCTACCACGCCCAGCTTCAAACATTTTTCTGATTAAAGATGATTGGATCCACACATGTGAAAGCCAAAGCCCCTAAGACTAACTGCATAAACGTACTATTTGCTAGTATCCCAATAGGCCATTTTACAATATTCTGTTAATAGATTTTTTTTAATATATTTACATCCCAAACACTGCCCTCTCTTTGTCACCCCATCAGAGTCCCTCTTCTCATTCCTCCATTTCCTTCTCCTTGAAAGGGTACCCCTCCCTCCAGGCATCTCCCCACCCTGATACATCAAGTCTCTACAAGATTAGGTGCATCATCTCCCACTGAGGCCAAACAAGGCAGGCTTGTTGGGGAAGCAATTCCATAGTCAGGTTACAGCTTTAGGGACAGCCGATACTCCAGTTGTTGGGAGACTCTCATGGAGACTGAGCTACGGATCTGCCACATATGTGTCAAGGGTTCTGGACAGTCTGTGTGTGCTCTTTGGTTGGTGGCTCAGCCTCTGAGAACCCCTAAGAGCCCAGGTTAGTTGACTCCTTTTGTCTTCCTGTGGGATTCCTATCCTCTTCAGAGCCTTTAATCCTTCCCCCAATGCTTCAGTAACAGTCCCTGACCTTCATCTCCATCCGATGTTTGGCTGTAGGCATCTGTATCTGTTTCAGTCAGCTGTTGGGTAGAGCCTTTCAGACATCTTTTTTTAGATATTGCTTAGTTGCTTTGTCTTGAACAATGGACAAAGGATTGCAAGAACTATATCAAGGGCATAACCTAAATGTATTGTCAACTCTGTTTTTCAGGATTTCTAAGAATAGTTCCAGAATCAGATTAGCCTTGTGAAGCTTTCTTCAAAATTAGTAGTAAGACATGACATAGATAGAAGAGAAAACTCCAACACAATATAGACATTGACATTAGTTATTCATAAAAAGTATCCTTGTGACATGTTGGTGGTTATTTTTCTTCTGTATGCACTAAATTCTGATGTCATTTAAGCACATCTTTTCTTTATATTTTCTGAAAAATATTTTCTACTTCCTTGGTAACTGAGGTCTCACAGTGAGCCCATTGTCTGAGTTTGAAGAAACATTCAATGTTTTGATATGCTGTTAGCAAAATCTTGATTATAGATCTTTCTTTGAATAGCTTTCATGAATTGATTGACTTCCATGCTGTTGTAGGCATAGTCAAAATACAGTAAATAAATATTTACCTAAAATAGTATTTGTTTCATTTAACTTAGCCTGTTTATCTTGAATTGTTATCTGAAAATCGAGAAAATAATAGATCATCGTCTAAATATTGACTGAGTAAGGTTGCCTAAAATTTTTAATGTGCAGTATGCATACACAATTAAAGTTCACTGTTGTGACCATAGATCTATATCTATATAAGGATAATTAATATAAATATAGAGAATATTTGTATTAGTTTTGACAATTTTAACTACTGTGTGTCATGATAATTTCTTGTCAGAAGTGGCCCTCGTGCCATGCTGGGCAATATTTCATCATAGCACAGAAGTCAAATCAGCTATAATACATTTTGTGGTTATGGATCTGCCCATCTACCGATGTTAAATAAAGTATAAAGAACAAAGAAAGGTTTCGATAATTGAAAGAAACAATAGTCATTATTAGTTGTCTACAACATTGACTGCAGCAGGCTTTCCTTTTTTGACCTCAAATAGAAGCAATTTGTTATCTATCCAGGTTGTTGAGGTCATCAATATGATATAATGCTAAGTCTTAGTTTCATGTATTCTCTGGCAAACTGTGGTGGGATTTTGAAAGATTTTTAATTAAAGACAAATTAAAGACAGAAATCTTCCCTCATAGACAAGAGAAGGATTTACTCACAACAACAAAAAAAGGAAAATACATCAGTGTTCCTGAATTAGGATTTTGCCTATTAAAGGAGTGGTGCTGCCAATGGAAACCCCTCTTCCTCCTGCCCCTCTCCTGAAATGCTGGCCAGATACTCAGTGTTAGCCTCTAGAGTATCGCATACAGAAATTTGTCCATCATCTCGGCTAAATGTTCTCAGTTTGATATCCACTGCTTGCGGAATTCCCTGTCAGTCACAAATCCCAGTATCCTGTGTCATTTTTGTTTACCTGCTGTCCTGGTAAACAGGAAAGTTCCTCACTGTAGCGAAAAATGATGTAAGTGTGTGATCACAGGTAGAGGTACCAGCTTTTATAACTGCAACAAAATCCCTCTTCTAGGCTTCCCTCTTTAATGTAGAATTAGCACTGAATGCTGCTACTCAGCTAGCTTTTTCCTTTCTATGCAGCCCAGGACAGGAGCCAAAAACTGGTGGGGCTCATTTTGTGGCTGAGTCTACCCACTTCAGAGAACCCTGTCTAGATAGTTCAGCACACAGTGTTAAAGGTCTAACCTAATCAAGATAATCACTCATAGGTGTGCCCTAGGGCTTCTCCAGTGTGGTGATCGGGGATAGTGTGACGTTCACAATCAACATTATTCATCCTCAAATCTAACCAGGAGGAAAAAGGACTTACCTTTCAACTTTCTTAAAACCTAATTCCTTTGTGAGTTTGGGTCTAATTGTTTTATGATCTAATTATTATAAACATCCTCTCTAAATCAGGTGCAACCCAGAGGTAGGGGTAGAGTAGGTGCATCTTGGCTAATAACTCAAAGTTATCAAATTAATATGTATTCCCTCAAATGATAAAAGATTCTGAATTCTGTATTTATAGTAGATTGTCTGATTAGTTGTTAAGATACAGAACTGAAGTGGAAATGTAAAGGTTCTTTGAAGAGTCCATTGGACAGTGTTTTACTGGGGCAAACATGTGAAAGGACACTTTGTTAAAGTGGACACAAGTGTGAAAGGCTAAGGTAGATTCATGAAGGAACATTTCACTGAAGTACACATAGGAAAGACGATGTTCAGCTAAAGCAACCATATGATAGGACATGTGATGAAGGACTTTTTGCTAACGACATGCATATATTGGTCCACCTTACACTGTGTAGTTGAGCTGCATTGTCAGGACTCCGTAGAGAGAAATGCACCAAAAAATTCTGGTGGTTTATTGCAGTTTCTGGTCATTTCCTTTTTGGACTCAGGCTGATTGGATGCAGGTATTGAGGCAAGAACCACACTGAGGTGAGACGTGTGTCTCATGAGGACACATGATGTTTGGAGGATAGAAACAGGACTCCATGGAGTGTGAGAGGCAAAGCTTGGCTTATTGGTACAGCTAGCTGTGTAACACTTGTGGGTCCTGCATCTTCATCGTTGTTGATCTTCATTTCCGTGAGAGAGGAATAGCCGAGAACTTTTCTTGGTGTTCCTGTTGGTCCTTCCTGCTCATGGGAGCCGAGGCTGAGGTCTGGCTGTCTCTGCTAGGTTGTGTCATCACTGCTGCTAACCCAACTCTATTGAACCAGACTGTTGTTGGTGTGTGTAACCATGAGTGTTTGTGAAAGGATCAAGCTGCCACTGCCTGTTAATCTGTGAATTGAATTTTCAATTTCCAGACAATACAGATGAAAGTTGCTCCAAAGAAGCTTTCCAAACAGGTCCACTTCACCCAGATCCTTTCTTTTCCAATACCTCTGGTGGGTGATGTGCTACAAGAAAGGATAAAGTATTTAATGAGCATCATTAAAAATAACGTTTAAAAAAAATTAAAGTTAGTGAGCAGGGGGAAAGGAGATAGGATAGGGAGGTTTCTGGAGGGGAAATGAGGAAAGGGAATAAAATTTGCAATGTAAATAAAGGAAACATCTAATAAAAATAAAATAAAAGAGTTAACCACAAACACACACACACACACACACACACACACACACACACACACACACACATACAAATTAAAATTATACATAAGTGCGTTGTGTAACGTTTCCTCTAAGATAAGCAATCCATCGTTAAGTTCAGGAAGTAAATAACTCAGAAGCTTCAGGAAGTTCCTAAAACTGAACAGATTCTCTAAACCTTGACCTTCCCAAACTTATGCAAGAAGTAAGAACTGCTAAGAAACACTCTCAGATAAACTAAGCTATCTGGAAGAAGCAGAGCAGACAGCCTAGCTGCCTAAAAGTGGCTCAGGCCAACTGAGCTACCTAGCAGAGACATTTTCCAATCTGTTTGGCTGCCTGAGAATTTTCTCCAGTCTTCTAGTTTTTGTGAGCTAGAACTAATATTCATGTGGGCCTCTGATGATGCATCCGTATTTGATCATTTCTGTTCCTATAAGTAACCTCTCATCCTATTCTTGTAAGATAGGGTTCATCATGTTGAATGTCATTGATATGCTTATTATTGTTTAGGTTGGCTCCCTCTCTGAGATGTGTAAACATTTTATTTGTATCTATCCCCAGGAACCAGCATCATACAGCCAATAAGACCTTATGTATCTTTCTTTTGTTTTGAATGCAGACTATAAATTGGGCAGCTCTTTTCATTTTAGGATAATGTAATGTGTAGGTTATAGGAAGTCAGAGAAATGTCAAAATATTGTGAAAATCACACACACTAAAAAATCAGTTATTTGAACTACTTCTATGTTTGAAATTGTAATAAATTTTTAAAGGATTTCTAGTACCATAATGGCCCTCAGAGCAAAACATCTGAAACCATTTTACAATGATGGATATACCTTGACATTTTAATATTTCAGAGAGCCACAGTGTTCAACTGGAAGTGTTTCTGAATGCTCTTAAGATTTTCATTTTATTACTGGAAAACTTTATCTGGCTATTAAACCAATCCACATTGCATATAAACGTCATTGACTTGGTTTTGTTGTAATATCTTAAGTTTATTGTAAGCCAAGCTGAGTTTCTTGCTTCAGTCAAGTCAATTTAATTTAATAAAAGGAAAATAAGACAAAGAAATAAAAAACATCACTAAATCAAGATTACTTCTGGTTTAGCTCAGGTTGGAGGATCTACTGGAAAAAAAGGAAAGCAACGAATTGTCCATTCATGAGAGTTAGATGAGTGAGACACACAACAGAATTCAACTCTGTAGGCTCTATCCTTCTCCCAGTAGTCAAAGGCTGAATCTACTGCAAACTCCATTGTAGTAAAGTGTAGACAGAAGACAGTAGATATTAGATAGTTACAACATTAGGGAATCTCATAGTTGGTGTGAGGCTAACCAAACCTAGAACATGGTTTCAAGAAAGAAGATTTCAGTTCATATCTAAAACATGAGTAGTGATAATACAGAAGAGGAGAAGGCCAGGGCCAAGTAGTGGGAGTGGGTGGGTAGGGGAGCAGGGGCGGGGGGGGTGTATAGGGAACTTTCGGGATAGCATTTGAAATGTAAATAAAGAAAATAATAATAAATAAATTTTTTAAAAAGTTAGTAGGGAAAAACAGGTATTGTAGGATATCACATTGTGAACCCCAAGATTATGAACTTGAAAACCTTTGATTGTAGTGATTTGGCTCAGCCCTACTGTATACCATTAACCCAAGAGTTTTCTGTTTATTGTAAACAAGTAGTTGTGGTATGGCTCAGCCCAAGCACACACCTGTACTGGAAGACTTTTGGGTCTTCCCAAAGAGCTAAATAAGGTCAATGACAGGTCAAATGGCAGAGCAAGGAACCAGCTGACAGGGAAGGAATGGAAGTAAACAGAAAGGATGGTCTTTGAGCTGAAAAGTATTTAAGACAGCATGGCGAAGGAGTATTTAAGACAGCATGGCTTTTTTCCTTCTGGGATGTCAGTGGAGTAGGGAGGTCAGCTGGTATTTTCTCTGCTTCTCTGAGTTAGCAGGTTTTCACCCCAGCATATAGCTCCTCAGTCTTCATTGCTTAAAAATCAAACTTTTGGAATTTTGGTTTTTAAAGCAACACATAAGCAATAATAAGTCTATGAGCAAAGGCCTTGACGGTACAAGGCCCATGATTACAAATGTCAGTGAGTCTAGGGCTTAGGGGGCTGTTAAGCTGGAGCTGGTAGGAAAAGATAAAAGAGACGTTTCATAAGGAATTCAAAGATTTTAGAATCACTGTTGAAATCATTGAAAGGTACTGCAGACTATATAAAAGAGGAAGGAATTCATGTATTCTTTAACAAAATGAGAGAGAGAGAGAGAGAGAGAGAGAGAGAGAGAGAGAGAGAGAGAGAGAGAATATGATGGTACCATATCCACCTAACCCCTCTGTCTCTGTGCTGTGCTCCTATAACAGGCATTTCCAAATTGCCCCCATCAACTCTGCACCTCTGTATAGGATAAATTCTCAAAAAAATAGATCATGAATTACATCCCCAAAGCGCCAAATGGCGGTCAGCAGCAATAAGAAGAAATGTGGTTTCTCTCTGTGCAATGAAATTGTGAAAATGTTTTGTTCTAATTATCATTTTTCACTACTTCCCTTTCTGACACTGCTCTGGCAGGGGTGGGCAGCTCACAGCCTGCAGTCCTTATGCACTACAGAAAAGCTACAAATCTGGTCCAACACAAAATCAAGGGATTACTTAGGACAGTCAGAGATGTTTGTTTGTTTTTGTAGGTGTTTGGCTGTTTTGGCAAGATGGTTGTGTGGGGTTGGGGTGTGAACCTTATTATACCTTAGTGGGAATATCTTATCCCTGTATGAAAAGATTAGACATGAACCCTAGAGGGTGTAATTTGGGGAAAAGTGACCTGAAAGTCTAGTCTGACACTCAAGGGTGAGGTAGATGTATATGCAACCAAACTTAGCATAGCTTTTACTCGCCTGATCATTAGGCTGCTTTTGTTAAGACATTAATTATAACAAGTAAAGCTTAAGCATCAACCATTGGATTATATCTTTTTCTCAAGATATAATGGATTCAGCTTATATGCAAACAAAAGATCTGACATTCTTTCAATGTCGATGGACTTATTGACAGTCTTCCCCTGAGCATATCGCTTAGATTTCTGCTGTCGACATGGGTATAGGATAGATATGTATATTTGCTGGAAAACCCTGGGAAGAAGGTGGGGAGGGTGGCTCAGAGAGGACAGAGGCCTGCTTTCTTCAGTTACAACAAAAGATTGCTGGGTTTAGCCAGCGATAATACAGAAGGCCAAACTAAATCTGATCATAGGATAGTGAATGACTCTTAACATGTCATTATCAAGAATTTCATGAGACATGTTGCTACAAAAATGTGAATTCAGCTGGAAATGTACCTAGTTTGGTGGTCATAAGTTCAGGCTGTTCTCACGGTGCTGGAAGCTCTACAGAGCTGTTTCAACCTTATACAAGGAGCTGAGTTAATACCAATCTACATCAGTTAGTTTAGAACCAATGGCTGCACCCCTGACCCACTTGAGTAGAGCTTTAATGGACTAGTTCCCCCCAGATGCCCTACTTCCTGAGGACAAAGTCTAGAGAGATACTTTGTCCTCTGCTGGCTCTCCTATGAAATGGGATCTGGTGGCTGCCCTGGTTTCCTGCATGGTAATTTTTTTTTTCCAGGTTCCTAGGGAATGCTTAATATATTATAATCAGCTCTCTGCTTTGTTACCAACATTTTTTCTTGCCTTAATGATTCATTTTCTACCTTCGTTTATGTTATAGGAAACTTAAAAGGTATGGCTGAGATGACTGTACAATTCAAAGGCAGATTTTTACACTGAACTTCTTGAAGATTTTTCTATCTTCATCTTTTGGAAATTAAAAAGAACAACTGAATATGTGCACGTATTCAGTACATATGGTTTGTCCGCAGAGACCTGAGTGAAAATAAAGGAGATTATAACAATCACTGACTCATACTTAGAAAAAAAGAGATAAATATAACGGGAGAGTGTACATACAAAATACCACTTTCAGAAATATTTACTTAAATAACCATAAATGGTATTTACATAGAAGCCTTATCAGTTATCTCTTTAGCCATGAGGAACTAAGTGAAAAGAAAAAGGCAACTAGCTTGCTTCACAAAATAGAAAATCACATAGATCAGACACTTCAAAATATGAGCACTCGAATCTGAACAGACATGATGATACAACACTGGCCTGTGTTCAAAGATCTTCTAAACTGGTAGAAGTCCAGATTCTTTCTGTCATTATTGATTCTAATGATGGGAACTTCCTAAGTAATTTTCTTTAATCAAGTATTTGGCTAAGCAAAGCATACCATGCAGAGACTTAAATATTTAACAACACTGGTTTCTGTTATTTTGCTGTTGTTACGATTGCTTTTTTGTATGTTTTCTCATGGATTACAGTCTTAATGTAATTGGAGTTCTAGAAGTGGGTTCTATGTGTGCACAACATGTGTGCTTTCATCCCAAGCTCTGCGTTGGATTCCAGGACACCCTACAACACATAATACTATTTAATAACTTTAGTTACTATATTTTTCATATAAACTGGTACATGATAACTACCTTTCACCTATCATAAATGAAACATCAGACATCCTGTAATTTGAAATAGCGGCTTTACCTGAAATATAACATTGAAACAAAAATATAAACTATGTGTCAAAACTTCTTCATGAAATCCAGGAAACATGGCTCAGTAACAGAGCATTTTCCTAACACATACAAGGCCCTGGTTCACTGGGCAATATTGGGTGAGGGCTGTGGGGGATGGCTTCCTTCATGAATCTGTGTTTAAATATTGACTTCCATTCTATAGCCCATAGTTAGAGCAGATCTGTCCCCATTCTTCTCATTATTAGAATTGCTGAGTATTTTTTTCTTTTTTCTTTTTCAATTTTTTATTAGATATTTTCTTCATTTTCATTTCAAATGCTATCTTGAAAGTCCCCTATACCCTCACCCTGCCCTGCTCCCCTACCCACCCACTCCCACTTCTTGGCCCTGGCCTTCCCCTGTATGGGCCATATAAAGTTTGCAAGACCAAGGGGCCTCTCTTCCCAATGATGGCCAAATAGGCCATCTTCTCTACATATGCAGCTAGAGACACGAGCTCTGGGAACACTGGTTAGTTCATATTGTTGTTCTACTTATAGGGTTGCAGCCCCCTTCAGCTCCTTGGGTACTTTCTCTAGCTCCTCCATTGGGGGCCCTGTGTTCCATCCAATAGATGACTGTGAGCATCTACTTCTGTGTGTGCCAGGCACTGGCATAGCCTCACAAGACACAGCTATATCAGAGTCCTTTCAGCAAAATCTTGCTGGCATATGCATTAATGTCTGGATTTGGTGACTGATTATGGGATGGATCACTGGGTGGGGCAGTCTCTGGATGGTTCATCCTTTCATCTCAGCTCTAAACTTTGTCTCTGTAACTCCTTCGAGTATCTTTTTTCATTGACTCTCTTGACCTAAGTATTACTGTGGCAAGTTTGGCATCTCCTGCAGTGTTTCTGTTAGTATTTTGTTAAACTGGTAGATTAATGTTAAAACTATTGGCTAAGGTATCAACCTACATTTTTGGTTCTTCTCATCTCACACCATGACATAGCTTTTGCTATGTTTAGGTTATCCCACGCAGTGCTGCATCTTTTGCTAAATCTTCCTCCGTCGCTTCTGTTACCTTTTGTAGCTCATAGACACAACTTGTTAGATATGAAGCAGACTGCTGTAGCTATTACAGTCATGATTCTTTGGGGAAAGTTTTTTCCTAATTTAAAAGCTGGAATATAATATACTTGTGCATTTTGAACTGTGTATAATATATGCCACTTCCAAATCCACAATTAAACAACAACAACAACAACAACCCAAACATTAAAAGAAGCAAAAGAAAACACTGCTCTCTTCCATTCTCAAATAGAAAATCTCTTGTTATGGAAAGCATAATCAATCCACCCTTCTCTCTTTTTTTATCACAATCAATATACTTTCCTTAACTTAATATTTTCTTATTTTTATTTTTTAGATTTATCTATTTTATGTATGTGAATGCATTGTTGCTGTCTTCAGACACACCAGAAGAGGGCATCAGAACCCATTACAGATGGTTGTGAGCCACCATGTGGTTGCTGGGATTTGAACTCAGGACCTCTGGAAGAGCAGTCAGTGCTCTTAACCGCTGAACCGTTTCTCCAGCTCAATGTACTTTTTTTTTTTAAATTGCTTACTTAAATGTATAAGATCACACCTTGAAACTCTAGTTGTCTTTTGTAATTCTGTTAGAAATGTGTTATCTAACTAAGCAAAAGCTGCACAGATTTTTAGAGAGTGGCACTTAAAATCTTCTTAAGGGATTGCTTCTAGCACCCTTCAGAGTCACATTAGTCTGCCAGTACAACTGGGATACAAGTGTGGTCACGGCTAAATATTCCATTGTTAAAGCTGTCATGCTGCTCAAATGAACAGTAAGACTCAATTGGCATGGACTCCCATAGCCCAGGTGCCTGTGCTGTAATGCCCTGCCCCACATGCTCAGATTCTATATGCCATTTCTTTGCAAGTGCTCCCAGTAAGACTGTAGAAGAAAGCCATCCCAGATAGTCTAATAATTGAAGCTCCATGAGTGAACTGTTACGCAATAAAATCAAAGCCCTGTCCCACCAAAGCTGGCTTAGTCAGATTCATCATCTTCCCTTTACTTACAGTGGTCGATCCTTTGGGACGATGACTGCTGCCTTTGTGTTTCAAATAGAAACGGTGGAACTTTACATAGGGGCCTATGTTCCTATGTTTAAGATTTGGAAGCAAATTTATGAACTGTTTATGTATCTTCAAGGTCTCTCCTGTTTTCATTTTCCTCTAGCGGTCTGTGGATTGTGTGTTTTATCAAGAATGTGACCAGCATTATTTGGAAAAAGGTAAAAGCAGGCCTCCAAGTAATTTGTTTCAACAAGAGAGTATTCCCTCACAATTATTTACATAAATGTTAACACTGTGAAAGCTTTTAATATCTACAAGAAGTGTGCAGCGTGACAGTTTCTGTGAGACTATTTCATGAACACACTATTGCCTTTGAACTCTTGCTTCAAAGAACTCCACTCTCAAACAAAGGCTAAAGAAATAAATGGAAACTCACGGCTGTGTGGGAAAGCCAAGATCACTCTGCATCTTGCCTTGCATTGTCAGGAAAGAGATGCGGTGTGCTTTGCAAGAAGGTTATTCTAGCTTTATTTCCTGTTTGCTTGTGTACCTGTAGAGATAGATGCTAAGCAAAGCCCCATCACAGCCAGCCCCTGAAACTCCTGAGAGCACCAATTGTTAGCCCAGCTCTGCACTCTGCTACTTCAATGATGGGCTTCTGTGTAGATCTCATTTTAACAGAAAGTCAGTTTACACCCAATTGTGGTTGTGAGATTCCAAGTCTAGGAAACAGACAAGCAAGCAAGCAAAGTGTGTGAGGGTTTGGTTTTCCAAAGACTACAGAATAAACTGGTGAGCACATTTAAAGCAGCTGTAGAAATAAATACTGCTTTATAGTTTGAACAAGTGGCTGAGGGGGCATGTGATACAAACCAACTGTGCTATAGAATCAAGTGCTTTGCCAAGATAACATGTGTGTCTCCTGTCATGTGTTCCTGGGGAATGCATCCTTTTTTCACCTCTAAGTTCTTAGCTTCAATAGGATGGAATTAATGCAAAGCCTGCAACAGATACCATTGTAGTTTAAACAAACAAATAGCAAGCCCTCTACAGAATCTACTCTAGTTTATTTAAGCAGAATAAATAGCTCAGATATTGTTGGAAAGGCTGAAGCAAGAGATTATTTGGACAAACACCCTAACATAAAGAGCCAATATAGGAAATGCTGCTTTTCTTACAATACAGAAGTAAAGAATAAGACAGGTTTTTCTGTCTCAAACCCAAGGCCCTCAGCATATTCACTACTATCAATTTTTGAAAAAAAAAAAAAAACAGACAACAGTCATCAGTGTGCACCTTTTGGGTGACAAAACTTCTCCCAAGGAGATGTAACACACACAGCAGCTCACCCCAGAGAGGGAGCCAATTACAGGTCAAAGTACAGATACCTCCAAAGTCCAACTTGGTGAAACAATGAGGGGGGGGTGTTACTTAGGAATATGGGAGAAACTTTACTTACTCTGCTCTGTCGAGCAGAAATGACTCAAGGACAGCTCCATAACCAAAGCCTACCCTAGCATAAGTGACAGTTCACAGAAACTTGGATACCTGGAGCACACTGGGCAGCCTTCAGATTGCTCAGCAGACTGAAGAGAATTTCTTCCAAGTGATTGGTTTAGTCTAAACTTCTTCCAAGCAGCTCTGCTGATTTCTGCTGCATTCCGGAACTGGTTTGGTCTGAGCCTTCCTTGCAGCTTGTCTGAGAGTGACTTTGAGCAGCTTGGCTTGCTCTTTTCTGGGGAAAAGAGGCCTTCTGAATCCTGGTCAGTTTCAGGAACTTCCTGAAGCCATTTGAATTGTTTACCTATTTGCTTAAGCTGCTTCCTTACAGAATTGAATGTTTTAATCTGGGAAGCAAGAAATTTTGTACGCAGGGTACAGTGCCTCTTGCAAAAAGCTCCTTTAAAAAGATATTTATTTATATTTATTTATGTGTTCGATTCATGTGTGTGTGTGTGTGTGTGTGAGAGTGTGTGCACATGCACACATACGTGTACACATAGAGACACATGCATGCACATGTGTGCATATAGCCTTATAGATCAGAATAGATTAGAACTCCTAGAGCATAGAACTAAGATTTTCTTGAAGAACAGCAATCCTTTTAATCACTGATCCATCTCTAGCCTTACAAATTCCTTCTTGTCTTTTTAACCTAATTATGTGCAGTGTCCCTGCTGCAACTGAATTCTCAAGTGTAGTATTTACATCCCTTTCTGATTCTTCATCTCTTTTCAGGTTCTAAAATTCAGGAGTAGGTGAAGGAAGAGGGATGAAAAGAAGGAGGTGGTCAGAATAATCATGTGTGTCCTGATGGATGGTACCAAAATAAAGTGGAGTTTCAACACAAGTACATACATGTAACTACTATTCCATGTAGCAGAGGGAAGAATGGGAAGTTGTCCTTTGAAGGGACAGAAAATGGAGTAATACATTTCAATTGGACTCTGAATTTTGGAATATCTAAAGGCTTAGCAATAGTGAATCAATATCTATCTTGCAGAAATGCTTTCAAGACATTATGTTAGAAAGGTTATGTAGTACATGGAGATATTGCAAGGAATTCAAAATTGTCACAATTTTAGAAGGCTTTTTAGTATCTACCTTGATATATATAATGCCTTTTGTAGAATATGTTTGTGTTTCATTTTATTCCTGTGTATTTAATCATTTATTTATAAAATGGCAATTGGTTAGAATTAAACTCATTTTTAAAAATACAACTGGGTTAAGTAAAGTTCTTTCAAAGAACAATTCCAGCGAACATATTAAAAAGGAAAGGAAGGCATTGTTCAAGGTTATTTCAACAATGGGAAAAAACAGCTTACCTCTTTGAAAATAATGGACAAGAGAGTTTTTCTTCTAGGCTGAAGTAAGTCATAGGTAAGTGCTGGAAGGAATTTGGGTATGGTTCATTCATATGATTAAATCATCTGCCTTTTTTTTTTTTTTTATCATTGCTTGTGAAAATATTTTCCCTCTTCCATACAAACTCACTGATAAAAAAATAAAATGGTCTTTCTGATTTTCTCAAGCTGATGTCTGTCCAGTTCTTGATAAAGCATTCCTGAATTATAAACCTGGAAGGAGACTGAGAGAATATTTATCTTGAAAAAGAAATCAGAGAAAAAACATTTTTGGGGGTACAAAGTTTTGCAAAGACATTCTAGTGGAAGTTGGAGTCTGCAGGCAAGAGGCTTGCCTGAACCTTAGCACCTGAGCCCACATGGTGCTCAATTGACTTTTCAGTGTGAGTCAGAACCAGTTGTTGAGAAATGCCCTAACAGAAGCACTATTATACAATAAATTAAAATATAAATGAAAAGAAACAAGACAAAATAAAATCCTAGATAAATTCTCCTAGTATTATCTGGGCGTTTTCTACTCATTTGGAAATAATAGACTGGAACAGAGACACATCATTTTCATCTGGTCTTCTCAAACACCTTCCAATCAACAGTTATCACTTGAACCCTGACCCTCTTCAGGGCAGCAGCTGAGTCTCTTGATGCTTGTGTTTGATTGGGTTACGCCACTGTTTGACATGACATATATATCAGTGCAGGCGCTTTCCTCTCTGCGCTCTTTATTAGCACATTAAACTCTGGAATGAAAACATGCCCTTTCCCTGTGCATGTCATGCCACCTTTTAACTGTGAAACTGATTTCAAAAGGCTGTAATTAAAGTGCTAAAGGACAGTCACGTGGGAGTCCCCGTGTCAGTACCTTTGATCTCTCTGCCTGGAAATGCTAATGGGCACATGTACATTGGGTGAGTGCAGATCTGCAGTTGTCTGGAGCTCTTGGCCATCCTGAACTTGGTCATATGAGCTGTAAGGGGAAAAGAAAAGAGCATTTTAAGAGAAAGGTCATCAGAGTTCTGTTAAAGCAAATATGTCATTTATACACAGGAGACATCCAGGGAATGAGTAGCTCTCAAAGAGGCGGGTGGAGTCGGTTTATGTAATATCTTACACGAGAACTGAGGTGCATGACAGCACAAAGCAGGAACAGTATAACCTGAACACAAAAGAGAGTGGTGGCAGGTGATGACCGGGGACCAGGACTTGAGGAATGGCTCCACAAAAGCATCTCAAGTTGTGTTCAGTGATTTAGCTCCTAGAATTTTCCTGTATCTCTTTCTTTTACTTTAAATTAAATTTTATAGTTACCCTGTGATGATAGGTTTCACAATGGCATTTTTAGACACATAAATTATTGTACTCTCTTGTCATCCACACTCAGTGCAGTCCTCTACCCAGCTCTATAGTAGAAAATATTAAACAATCCTGTCCCGGGGCTTCTTCCCCATCTTAGGCTGTTTATGTTCCCAGATGAAAGATGCACACAGCCTTTAGAGCTTTTAACAGCCTCAGGCATTTATACCCTATGTTCCATCTGGTGGCTTCTTCTTGCTCCTTTCTTCCTCATGGTCCTCTCTCCAAGCCTATGGAACCTCAACCCCACCTCTTTCAAGAATCCAGCTATTGGCTGTCAGCACCTTTATTAGCCAATCAGAATCAACTTGGGGGCACGGTCCCAGGGACTACTGCAGACTCCAGGTCTTGGGGGCCAGCAATACAATAGACAGTAAAAGACAAAACCTCAACACAGATCTTGCTGGTCCATTTCCTTTCTCATAACCCATACCCAACCCCACTTCCCTATAATGCACACCACATTAGTCTCTCCCTCCCCATCATTTAAACTTTCATCTTCATTTCTTAGAATGACATGGCAGCAACTCTCTTATGACATGCCACCCCTCCCTCACCCCCTCTCTTTTTCACACACACACACACACACACACACACACACACACACACACACACACTAGATTCCTCAAATAAGAGAAAACAGCCTTTATTTGCTGTTTAGTTCTCTGAATCAGCAGAACTTATTTGTGAACACAACAGAAGTCAGAGGACAACTGGTTGATACAACCTTAGGTCTTCAAGCTTAGGGAAACCTCTTTACCCAGCTAGAGCCAATAAAAATCCTTTAAAAAAAAATCTGTGCCTTAACTCTCGCGGCTTCATGTGTTGATTTATTAGTGCTTACAACCATATATTTAGTACTTATGTGCTACAAGACACTTTATATATTCATAGGACTTAAACCACATCCTAATATGGAACAAAATTTACTCTGTTACAACACAGGAAAATATATTATAGGGAATTATACCATGTAGAGCCATACTTTAAAATATGTAGGCATATAATATGTATATACATGCATACAGAAAAGGATGCTATTAACAATTTAGAATCAGTTTGGCTTTCATTTTATTTATGCATATATTCTAAGCTATGCTATTATATACACACATAACTATGAAGATGTTTTGTGTAATTTAGTCACAACATGCCTCAGTCTCTACCTTACCAGTTTCTACACATGTTAAAATTAACAGGACATCATTACCTATTTCAAACTTCCATAATGATGGTGGTGGTGGTATGGTCAGTTGAACCCAGAGTATTATTCCTGCAAAGGAATCACTCTGCCACCTATCTAAACCACTAGACTAATTTAAGCTTCTTTATAATATCTTCATTAATTATAACTGTGAGTTCGAGCTAAGATTAATTGCACAGTTTTATTATACCTAAATTCTCCATTTTTCTTTATTCTTTCTTTCTCTACCCATTTCATTATTTCTTTTCTTTCTATATTTTACCCCACCACAGAACTTATAAGACATCCTTTTGTCCCAGTATAATAGGAAGGTATATGGAGGGTTCTGAAGCCCAATCTAGAACTTTCCTCCACCCTGTAGAGCAAAGTAGCACAGGAATAGCTCTAGGGTTGCACAAGATCTCATTCAGAATCAGACATTAGTAATGTCTTTTCTCCAAGCAAACAAAAGGAGCTTTGTGTAATGAGAATATGAAGTGGAGGAAGGAAAAGGATACTGATGTGGACCCAACCTGGTAAACGGAAAACACTCCACAAACTTTTGAAAATGGAATATATAGATTTTTTTTTTAAAGAGATCATGGAGACCCCAGCTTCCTTGGAGAAGTTTGGAAATGAAGGAAACGAAGGATGGGATTGTAAGACCTGATGAGCCTTATGTCCCGGATGTCCCACTCACAGAAACACAGAGACAGAGATTGATGCTAGGCACACATTTTTTATACAGTTTAAGGGTAGGCCTTGATAACAACAAGAGTTGGACTAAGCCAATTGTTGGCCCAATGGGCTTTTCATTACCCACTTTAGAAATGGTAATTAGCCTCTCTCTTCCAGAGAGGCAAGTGTCTTTTCTTGATCTTTCTTAAGCAGCTTGATGGCCCCTGGTGAGATGTGGTCTTAGTCATCAGAAGAGGGAACTGAAATATTCTTGGTCATTATATGAACTTGCCTTGCTTTCTTGTAAAGCTTGTTTTGCTGGGGTATTCTGGGAAGGGAGTGTTCATCACAACCTTCTAGTGGAAGGTCCCCAGAAAGCTATTCTAGCAAGGACTTTAAGGTCATCTTATGTTCTCTAAGATCACACATTCCCACAGAATGAGCACATACCTTTCTTTGAATTTTTCCTGTTACAATTTTCCTCCAAATCTGATATTCAGGTTTTATCTTTAGCTTTCTTTAGTTATTATACTTTACTTTTCATGGTGGCCATTAAACTTTGAGTCTGCCTGCCTCCCATTGCAAATGTATTGTGCTAATGTGTCCTAAGAACTTGGTAACATTTCGTGCTTACAGATTTTACTAGAATCCTCACTAGGATATAAGTCTTACCATGCAAAACAGGGCAGGTGTACTGCATTTAGGAGTCTTATTGATAAAAGGAGGGCTTGGTGCTTAATTTTAACAGGAAACACAACGCCTGGGGTATTAATGAAATTTTAATAGGAAACAAAATGCCTGGGATATTAACAAGATAAACAGCTTTGGGTGTATCTGTGAGGGTCCTTCTAGAGAGTATAAAAGGAGAACCCCTCCTAAATTTGTGTGTTGTCACCTAACCTGCTGATATACTCAGGACAATAAAAAAGGAAAGGAAGAACTTCATTCATCTCTCTGCTCTATGACTGTGGGTGCTCTGTAACCTGCTGCCATGCTATCTTGATGGGTTGATCCTGCTGAAATCTGCAAGAGAAAAACCAGTTCCACAATTTTGAGCCCAATTCAAAACAAGTTTCAAATTAAATACTGACCAGGAGGAACTTTGGTCTGGCCCATTCTCTGAAATGCCTAGCAAGTGGCCACAAGGCAAGTGTTATGGGTGCTCTTTAAAATGTTACCTGTTTATGCGCTTCACTTCCTAATATCAATTCCTCCTGCCCTCCCAGCCCCACCCATTCCCCCTCCCCTTCTTCTCTGAGAAGGGGGATCCCCCTATACTGGATATTCTCCCAATCCTCACCCTGGTGACTCAGTTAGGAGAACTGGATCCACAGGCAGGTCTTCATGCAGATCCCCCAATTGTAGGGCCTTTTTAAGGACAAAACTACACATCCACTGTATTTCCCATGTGGATTTGTTGTTTTTCAAGAACTGCAATTCCCACCATTTCAGGAAGTTACCTTGTCCAATAACAGGTGGAGCTCACAGATTAATTTTGGCTCTTACATTACCCTCAGACCTTGAGCCAAAATAAAACTTCCTTTCTTATTTTTTATTATTATTTTCTCTATTTACTTTNCAAATGCTATCCCGAAAGTTCCCTATACCCCCTCCCGCCCCTGCGCCCCTACCCACCCACCCCCACTACTTGGCCCTGGCCTTCCCCTGTGCTGGGTCATATAAAGTTTACAAGACCAAGGGGCCTCTCTTCCCAGTGATGGCTGATTAGGCCATTTTCAGCTACATATGCAGCTAGAGACAAGAGCTCAGGGGGTACTGGTTAGTTCTTATTGTAAAACTTCCTTTCTTCATCTTGCTTTTGCCATAGAATGAGAAATTAAGATGAAGAGAATTTCAGGAATTTTCATTAGCATAACTATAGGAGAGGTGGTTCCATGGTCCATTCAACAACCAAAAACCTTGTTAATGGACTCTCACTTAAAGAGTGCCCCATTCAGAGTTCTAGGGAGATTAGGGTAGAGTTTGCTGAGAGTATGCATAACTGAGACTAGTTTTAGCAGATTCTAAATTGAGACTGGAAAAAGAGGCTTTTGGAACTCCTGCTCCTAAATTAAATTGAGAAAGTACCCAGAAGCTTAAATTATTAAGCAAAATGCTCTCAGATCTTAAAAGCTGTATTGAAATTTTAATCACATTGATGATTTTTTTAAAAAAAAGTTATCGCACACTTATCTTTACTACACTCTGCTTGAGGTGAGAGCATTTCGAGTCTTCACCATGGCTCTTCACAGGTGGGTCATTATACTGTAAAGGACATGGGAATAAGGGAAGCATCTTAGACTATTGTGTATTGCCTTTTACCTTTCCACTAAAAACATGAATTGGAAGAACACATGAAATTAAACAAGAAATGAACATTTTTTTTTATTATGTTGTTAAAGCCTCAGAGGACAATGTTATCATTTTCACAATGCTGTCTCCTCCCTTCCACAAGAAGACATCTTTTCAGCTTAGTCAAATCCTTTGTGACATTAGCATCGTGCCTGGGAATATTGGCTCTTGTATTGAGGAAGAGAAAACCTGTTCATGCCACCCAATTTGATGTTCACCTTACTCTAAAGCTCTGTGCTGTGAGAGCAAATCTAAGCTTCTTCATTTCCCAGAATAATTCTTCTCATTGTCTCAGTTGATCTTCCTATCTTTGCTATCTATGTTCATGAGTATGTGTGTATTTCTGAGAGTATGTTTTCTCGTGTGTACAGCAGCCCTTTCTGGTCATCATACAGGCTCTTAATTTATGATGCAGGTGTAATCTTTGATGAGCCAGGCTGACTCTATAACAAGCTTCGAATTGGCAGTTCAGGAGATTAGACCTAAAAACCCAGGCTTCAGGCAATAGTTAGAAACTGCCCCAATACCTGGCCTGAAAGAAGGACAATGGATCAGCAGGAGTTTCCAGCCCTCACACCCAGTAATAGTTCTGGAATGTGCCTAAGAGATAGGGCAAGATAAGGTCATGGCATGAGGATGTACTGAATAAAAGAGGCCAAAGAATGAATCAACATTCAGCAGTTGCAACAAGAATGCTCACACCTCTAAAACATTAACAGAAGACAGGAGGTGAAGAACAAACTTGAAGTTCAATACAATATGGAATATAATATCATCAAATGGCCCAAAAGCCAATAAGTATTCTCCACCAATGAAATGAGCCAATTCAAGCCAAATTAACTTATATAAAGGCAGGCTTATTAGGTAGCTACAGTCAGGTGGGTTCACTGGTCCCAAGGAAGGAGGCCAAGTAAGTTGCTGAGGAAAGGAAGACAAAGGGGAGAGAGAAGAGAAAGAAAGAGAGTGAGCATGCAGGGAGAGAGAGAAAGCAGGGAAGGCCAAAATGTCTGGATTATATAGGGACTGAAGGATGCTGGGAGAACCTGGAGGCCAGGTCCACTTTGGTGTGTTACATATGCACAGGTCTGAAATATGTAGGTCTGAAAGCCTACAGTAAAACAGTACTTAATTATATAAACATTGTTTCTCAACATCTGACGTGTGTACTATGGTTCTTTGAGAGATACTAAGCTATGTCTTCAATTAGAGTGGTACACTTATCCTGAGAATAGCAAATGTAAACTCATATGAACTTTCTATTTTCTAAGCTCTTATAGTACCTCTTATAAAGATAATTAAGAAATAAATATGTTATTTGAACTTCTCTCACTTGTTATTTCCCTTAATTAACCAGAAAGGAACAGAGTTATAAAAATAAACTTCCAAGTAGATTTGACTGATTATACCTAGGCTACTAATGCGTTACTGAGAGTCTGAAAGAACTACTTACATAATTCCTTCATAATAATAAATATAATCTTAATATGAACAAATGTATCAAATTCTAAAATTAATGCTCTGATAACTTTTATTGGTGAGATACACTACAAATCTAAGCTTTATAACAACCAGTAAAAATGTATTTCCTGCTCAAAGTTTCAAAATGTTTGCAATTTAATAAAAACCAATTACATAACAGAACTCTAATTTTCATTAATCCATGAAATATTTAGATGGAGTGGACAAATATAAATCGCAAAAATATATACACTATATTATCTAAGAAGGTGGCATGGTGAGAAAGATATGAACAAAAGGAACTTGCAGAGATATTACAGTAAGGAGCAGTTAGATATAGAACACACCGCAACATGACCAGGTAAGAAGGCAGTCGGTGTGATTAAAAAAAAAAAAAAAATAGCAGCCAGCTAAAAACTGAAAAGACTAAATCATGTTAGACATTTTGGAGCAGTGAAAGGATTTAGCTTCCATTTTCTGGGGCATTAGAAGCCATTAGAGAATTTCAAGATGGCATATTTTTGAAGGATAATTTTAGCAGGTGTGTTGAAAATAGATTAAGATACAGTAGAGTCTGCAACATGAAGACCATCTGGGGATTTCCTGCAATAACGTAAGTACAGGAGAGTGTTGACACAGGGCAAGCAGTTAAAACAATTTTTAAATTTATCTAATCTTGATAATGTTCAATATATAGTATTTTTTGTAATGAATAAGTATGAGGTATGATAAGAAGTGGATAATGATAAATAATAAACTTTACCTGTGGAAATAGAAGCAATTAAATAGATTTAAAAAAAAACCCAAAACCCAAACAAAAACAAAAAACCCTAACAAAGAGATATATGGAAAGACCCTCCCCCTAGCTCCTTTAAGTCAGATCTCAGTTTGACACACTTATAAGGTGTATGAGTAGTGGAGATCAGGATGTGAGTTTTTGAGCCTGAAAAAGTGGCTTGAATGGGTGGCACGTTCAAGTTGGAGAATCATGAGTCAGCTATACCCATAGGATTGAAATAAGACAACCAGCAGAGATGATGTCACAGAAACTAGAACCTCTGAACAAGGGAACCAAAAGGGACCATAGAGGAGGCAGACATAAGCCAGAGGTGAGATGCTCTGAAAGTGAGTAGAGGAATATGGTGAGGGGATACTTGGTTGTGGTACGGTGCTATCTTAGTAGTTGGAAATCGAGACCTGAGAGTATAGTTGAGTAATTACAACTCAGGAACTTAGAAAAGCTTGTTCGTAGGATGCTGGAATCAAAGACCCTCTGCAAGGATCTCCTCAAAGTGGCCCTTGTTATGAAATATTGTTTTGGATTCTGTTATATTCATTTTCTTTATTTTGATAACATTTCTTTTCCATATCCATGCCTTACCAGTGCATGGCTGCTTCTCAGGCAATTTCCCATACCTATCCCCGTAAAGCATTCTTTTATTGAACCACAATGCTTTCAGTGACTGGCAGTTGACATTTTCTTGCTGACATACCTATACTGTAATTGGTACTTGACTTGCCTCTGAGGGAACAAAATAAAGAAATAAATAAAACAAACTTGTAATATAATTATGGGACTGCATTGTGCATGTATTTGAAAAGTCAGAGATAAGTTCTTTTCTTATAGGTAGGCAATCCACATGACCTGTGGTTAATCCATGCCAAACACAGCATCTCAATTACCCAAATTAGCACCTGCAGGAGCATGAGATGAAATGCAGGTGTAGAACATTGAACGAACAAGTGGCTGAAGTATTTAATCACCATGACAACAGTAGGAATTGTAATCATATTTGCTTTCTCTGACAACCCTAGAAGATCTACGGAGAAAACAGGAAATGTAAGGTTAACATCTATAACCTACACTTACGGATATGCACAGGGAGCCTGAGTGTGTCAGGACAGCTTTGAAGGAGCCATACATCTTTGTGTATCTGTAAATGTTTGACAGATTTAGGGTCACATGAGCCCCCAACCGTTTCTGGCCTCTTAAGCTAGAAACAAAGGTAATGAAAGAAATAAAGAAAGAAAGAGGAGAGGAGAGGAGAGGAGAGGAGAGGAGAGGAGAGAAGAGAAGAGAAAAAAGAAAAGAAAAGAAAAGAAAAGAAAAGAAAGAAAAGAAAAGAAAAGAAAAGAAAAGCAAAACAGAACCAGGAGCAAATGAGACATTGAAACAGAAGATGAGAAATAATGCAGTCAAACTTGAAACTCTAATATCTTGTGCACCTCTCTGACAATGATAGTAGACTCTACTTTTCTCCCAAGTACCTGGATCATGATGTCTATAATTAATGCTCCCATACTCACTGAACTGTGTTAATTTCCTCACAAGCTCATTAAAGGGGTCAGTTCTGATGCTAAGGTCCTGTTCCTCAACGGGTTCTTAATCTGTCAATAAAGAAAGCTGGGGGGGGGGGGAGGAATGGCAACTGCTGGGCAGAAGAAGGTACAGGCGGGACTTCCAGGACCCAGGAGGAAAAGGGGGGTGCAAAGAAGAGGAGGAGTTTTTTTGCCATGCTTTGGAGGGAGAAGAAACCTGCAGCTATGTGAGGTCTCTGGAGGAGCTGGGGCCTGTGGCTATTACTACAGATGGGTGGTCAGATATGTTTGGCAGGGGCTTGGTGGAACTAGCCACTAAGTTTAGGGCAGGTGGGGGAAGTGGAGATAAAAATATTAAAGGCATGCTTTTCCAGGCAGGAGATAGTAACACCCAGCAATTATGAGGCAAGTTGAAAAGGAACAAATTGCACGTGTGTCTTTTGTCAGAGGATTCAAGGGCAGGTGGATCACGGCTGATAGCTTGGTCAACTCCCAGAGTCAAGGCAAGCATAGCATAAAACTAAACACAACAGCTTGTGATTTTTAAGCTTTCTTTTTATGCTTAATCCTTTCGGGGCCTAGGATTCATTGTGAGATATGTTAGCTATGCTCTAAAAGGTGGCAATAACAGTCTGCTGGCAGCCAACTGGTTTACTGCTCTGAGTTCTTGGTGGCAGCCTACTAGGTTAAATAGCTTAAAAATGTTCCCTTCTTTCCAGCCTATTGCAAAATCGGGTTCTCAGTGAGTATCAGAATCATGTAGGTGACTTGTTAAGTCAGGTGACTGAGACCCTAACTCAGTGGTAGTGCATGTAAAGAGTCACAGAGAAACATTTCTCTTAAGTTTTTGTATGACACTGAAACCTCTATCTGGGATGAACGCAGGAAAAAAAAAAAAGTCTGATTCTGCAAATAGAAATTTATAGACAAGTAGCAGCCATCAACTAGAGACCATAGTTGCATTTACAAAGTCAGGACTTGTCACTCTAACAAGATCCCGAGTGGGTCGTAGACACATTACAGTCTTGAAGTACCACTTTAGAGACACTGAAAGCTTCAGGGCAATTGAACTGTGGAGTAGATTCATATTTATGCATAGCATAATAAGCCACTCTTTGTTGTATTCTTCCAGCCTGACCAGGAGACATGCATATCATCAGGGTTTAAGATGTGTGTTGTTAAGAGAGGTGACTAATGCCCCTGAGGAGCCCTGTTACTTATAGCACTATCCAAGATGTAGGGAAGAGAATGAGGGATACTATGATGGAATGAGTGTACAAACTAGCTCTACATTAAATGAATAGTATACATTCAGGTCCCACATTGTATGTGTGTGTGGGGGGGGGGTGTCAGAGGTATGATCTTGTTAGAATAGTGTGGCTTTTTTGGAGAAAGTGTGTCTCTAGGGTATAGGCATAAATTTTTTTGCAACCTACATTTAATACTTTCAACCTCTTCTCTAGCCCACCACCCAGCAGAGGAAGTAGAAAAGTTAATAAGATAAGAGGGAAGTGTACTTGTTCAGCAATACTTCTTTGAAGGCAAGCTTGATCTTCTTTGGCAGCAGTTCAGTTCTATAGCAAGTATCACATACAGTTCTGCAGCTGCAGACCAGTCCTCTAGGCAGGCAGACACCACACATGAACCAGCAGCTACAGTCTAGTCCTTTCAGCAGGCAGAAACCAGGCTCAAACCAGCAGCTGTAGTTCAGTCCTGAAGAAACTGCAAGGCTTACCAACCTGCTGAGATGAGGCCATGGAAGCAGCAAACTGTCACAGGAACCTCATGAGCAATTCTTTAGTGAGTTCTTCACAACGGTGTCATTACTACAAGCTAAGCTCAACAGCACTATGAAAGGCTAACCAATAGATGTGGGTCATTAGTGAAGAATAGCAAGGCAGAGCAAAACAAACCAATGCTCAGTGCTCTTTCCCACTGTCTGTGGGGTCATATTTATACTCCTTCATCATGAGTCCGTACATGTGTTTGCTATATAGAAACATCCTTTCACCTGTGTCTGCTTCAGGAAAACATTCTTTCATTCTGTCTTCCATAGCAAAATATCCAAATAACCCAGTTTCCACTTCACTAGGGAGTGGGCTTTGAGGTTTCAAGTGTTTATGCTGGGTCTAGTATGGCATTCATTTCCTGCTGCCTGCTGATCTGGATGCAGAACTCTCAGTTCCTTCTCCAGCACCATGTCTGCTAGCATGGCACCATGCTTCCTGCCATGGTGATAATAGACTATACCTTTGAAACTATAAGTCAACAGTTAATTTTGATCTTATGACTTTGAAGTTGAGGAACTTTCGGTGGTATTTTTTGATCTGTTATGAATCTTCCTTAGAGAAGTGTGTAATCATATCCTTTGCATGTATTTTTTTTTAAAGATTTATTTATTTATTATAAGTACACTGTAGCTGTTCTCAGTCACTCCAAAAGAGGGCATCAGATCTCACTACAGATGGTTGTGAGCCACCATGCGGTTGCTGGAATTTGAACTCTGGACCTCTGAAAGAGCAGTCAGTGCTCTTAACCCCTGAGCCATCTCTCCAGCCCCCCCCCCTTACATGTATTTTAATCAAATCTTTTTCTTGTTGAATGTTAGGAGTAGCAAAATATTCTAGTTATTATTGCTTTATTTGTAGTGGTAGTAATATATTTATAGAAATTTGACAGTTGCTTTCTAGTGGTGTTTTCAATAATATTGAATTAGTGTTGAATATCACTGTTGATATTCGATAAAGTTGAACAAGCTTTGTTTCTAAATTATACTGTATGGAGAAAAATCTTTAAATACTCACACTGTTAGAACAAAGGAATAATTGAGCAAAGTCCATTAAAAAGTTAAGAAAACACAAAATCAGTTACTGTTTCTATACTTAAAATGAATCATCTCAACAGAAAATTAAGAAAACTGCTCCATGCAGCAGAGCATAACAAAGAATAAGATACTTAATGGTTAGGTTAACCATGAAGTTAAAATTTGCATCATAAAATCTATAAATCTTTCTAAACCTACATTGGAACTTCAAATTGGATGTCAATTGCATATCTTGAGCTTACTAAAAGACCAAATAAAAATATTTTAAAAATATTTAAAGGAAACTGATTCTATTTAATTTGATTTTTTAAGTGTTTTTCATCTTTAACATGGAAAACTCACACTGGCTTAGAGAGTTAATTTCATTTGTAGTTAGAATATTCAATGAATTCAGTTTGTTTGACTTCTTCAGCTTCTTCTGTGATGCCTACCTAAATGATTGCTGATCTTTCTTATTGGACTAAAGTATAATAATAAGTTCTTTAATGGTTAAACTTCAGCATATTTATTTTCTCAGTATGGTTACTGTGATAGAAAAATGACAGTTGACTTTCATAATTCATGGATACTTAGAAACCAAATAGTAAATGCAAACATAATATTTATTTAATAAGTTCTCCAATGATTGGTTTCTGGAGGCAATATACCTGTGAAATAAAACCTCTTTATTTGTTTCCTAATTGTCCTTTAATGTAGTCACAAGAAATTTGTTTCTCGTTGATTCTTTGAATTTAGAGGTGAGAAAATGGATTTAATTTTAGAGCTACAATCACTCAAAATTCTTCAAGAGGTGTCAGAAGAGAAAACTGCATGGCTTTCCTTCATTTAAATTCATCTATGATATTAAATACTTAAACACTATATCATGTTGCAAATTAAATTTGAATCTATCAGAGAAATGAAAGAAGACTGTAATGTGTCCTATCATGATGTTTACAGTATAAACAGTTTGAGATCAAACAGAAATTCAAAAGTATAGGAAGAAAGTAGTCATTAAAAGCTATGGTCATACCAGATCAATCCACCACCATTTCCATTGCCTTTTCCTATAATGATAAGACAAGCAAGTCAGTTATGCATGAATTGACTTGTTCACACTTGGGAGCCTGACAATGTCTGCACGTGGGGCAACACAAGGGTGAGATCCATATCACAGGAGTAAACGTGCTTAGATGGCAGAAGGAGGGCATCATGGGTGTGGTACCCGAGGATCCAATCTCTCCTTAGTCTTTACCTCATTCTCAGAGAAAGAAATGTGAGGTTCAAGAATAAAATAGCTAATGTCATCCCTGTTGGGTCCTGGGAGCCTCTTGCTTTCCTAGCATCTGGGACTTTCTAGTGGCTTACCCTAGTTCCCCATGCCCCACTGCTACACACCTATGTTCAATTTCATGACCTTCTGTGCATCTTCCCTGTCTCATCTCCTCCCACACCAAATCTGGTCCCCTTTTTCTCTCCCCCTCATTTCTCCCTCCCAAGTCCTTCCCTTCTTCTACCTCCCCTGCTAGGGTGATGAGGCAGGAGTGGGTGGGTAGGTGGGAGAGCATCCTCATAGAAGCGGGAGGGGGAGGAGGGGGGATAGGATAGGGGGTTGGTAGAGGGGAAGCCAGGAAGGGGAATAACATTTGAAATGTCAAGAAATAAAATGACCAATAAAAAAAATATATAGCTTGAAACAAAAGAAAAAGAAAAGAATTGAAAGATGTGGGCTGGGCAGATGGTAAGCCAAACCTCCTCTCTTTCCTTCCTCTTCTCCTGGCTTCCCCAACTCTCTTTTCCTCAGTTTCCTTTTGGTTAGACTCACTAAGTTCAAAGTTCCTTTTCATGTTGGGAAGGCCTGGGGCAGGATAAGGATTGCTCTTTATCAACTTCTCTCTTGTGTTGGAGAATCATCAGATTTAAAAGTGTTAGTAGGTTAATTTCAGACTACACCAACTTCATGGTCTGAAGAGGATAGTCTTGCAGCATTATGAAGGTGTGAGACTTTCTCACTTTCAAGGTTGCAATTGGAGGTGTTGGAGATCACTTGGTCTTTATGCCTTCTCACCTTGATCCAGTAAACAAATCCTGTCCTCATTTGACCTCAGCAATATGATCTCCATTGTTCGCTAGCTTGTTAGCAATTCTTGTTGATCAATAAGAAATAGCCTTTACCTTGTGTCACATTCTTAACAGTAACTGAAACTAAGCTTTTCTGCTTCATGATTGTTTGGTCTTTTGCATAGATATGGCCATTTTCCTGTTGGGATTCATACACATTTACACATTTATTATTGCTATTATCATGTATGTATATATGTTCAGATTTATGTATGTGTGTATATGTATGTGTTTATGTATGTGTATGTATGTGTCTGTCATTCTATCAATATATCTATCATCATCACCATCATCTATCTATCGATCGATCTATCTGTCTTTATCTTGTTTCTTTGTGAGTGCACATATGTTTGCTGGTGTGCACCTTGAAAGCAAGAGATGCCATCAGGTATCTTCCTCTTTCACTCTGTGCACAGTCTATGAGAAAGTGTTTCTAGCAGCACCTGGAGTTCATGTTTTTTGTTTTGTTTTGTTTTGTTGATTTTTTTTGTTTTGTATTTTTGTTGTTTTTTTTTGTTTGTTTTGTTTTGTTTTGTTTGGCCAGCTTGGAAGCCAGCAAGCCATAGAAATCTTCCTGTCTCTATCCCTCCTTCTTGAACTTAGAGTAGAAGGCATGGAAGAACCCCCCAGTTGCTAGGTAGATTCTGGGATCTGAATTGTGATCATTTGTTTGTTTGTTTGTTTGTTTTTGTTGTTGTTTATTTTTGGTTTTTTATTATAGGGAATTTTAATGGCTGGTTCATCTCTTTGATGTAAATATTATGCTTTTATGTCATTTGTAAAATAAGCATCTCTGTGTAAAAAAATTAGTATGCACAATACTCACAATTTAATGGAAAAGAACTTCTTTATGTGCTTAAATTTCCATGCAGTACTCTTGGCAATTAGACGTAAAGTATTACTACAATGTATCTCTATTCACATTGTTTATGTATCATAATAAGCCATATTGCTGATTATGAAAATCTGGGAAATTTGCCAAAAAAAAAAATCACAGAGCTAGTATGATTTGGAGTCAGAACTTTTAACACAGACCTTTGCCTTTAAAGCCTGTATTATCTGTTACTACACAATGAGGTTTTATAACTTTTTGGCTTAAAATGGCAAAGATCTATAATTCCATAGATGCTTTTGGTAAGTTTCCAGATCCAGCCATGGCAGGCCCTTCACTAATTCTCTAGGACTCTTATGAAGGAAGCATTAAGATCACAATGTTAAGGAAGCATTCGCTTTGAAGTTTATTTAGATCGCTGGGCATTTCTTAATCTTTGTGGTTATAGCTGTATAGTCTTAAGTGACTTGGTTGCTATCAGCTGCATGCGACTTATAGTTCCTAATAGCTACACATAGCTCCTGGTCCTGAGTGCACGCCAATGTGTCTAAAGTGCTCTATCAAAAGCACCTGGGAAAGAGAGAAACTCAATAAAGTGGTCAAAGTTCACATAACATGTCCCCTGTAAACACCTCCATATAAATAGCTCTTCCCATCACTTTCCTACCCTGCCTTTTGTTCTATTAGAAGCAAGTGATAGGCTCTACTCATGAATAAGGGTACCACACATCCATAAAAAGAGACGGTCCTCCCAGTAAGTACTGAAATGATTGTCCAGTTCAGCTTCTCTGAATATAGGACTGCTCTATGCTACACACTCTTTGCTTTATCCCAGCAAGAGGAGGCATATCTGTCACTCTTTGGACTCAGCTCCATGGGGCAAGTTCTTATACCTCACTGCCACACTTATTTCAATGACTCAATACTCATGGGCTTATGGGATGAAATTGATCCTAAGGTTAGGTCATTAATAATTGCATCTTAATATTCTTTAACATTTTATTGTACAGTCATTTTCCCTTAAATCATTTAAACTTTTGTCAAGAAAATGATAGAGCATGGATTGCATATAGTGAATTTCTTTATTAAGAATTTTGTAGCATGCCGGGTGTGGTGGCGCACGCCTTTAATCCCAGCAATCGGGAGGCAGAGGCAGGCGGATTTCTGAGTTCAAGGCCAGCCTGGTCTACAAAGTGAGTTCCAGGACAGCCAG
>NC_034598.1:38932451-38935519 GCF_900095145.1 Mus pahari
AAAAAAAAAACAAAAAAGAAGAAGAATTTTGTAGCTTTTCCAGACACTTAAAACCTACATTTCAAGGTTTTCATATTTAAGAATCTGTTCATTTTTTTTCTAAAGCAGTAGCAACATAGAGGAAGAGAAAGACTAAAGGGTGGAGAACAAGACTGGGATGTGAGATCTCTATTCCCTAGTTGGGTCACCTTAGATTTCATCTCTTAGGACAGCGAGATGTAGGACCAGAAAAGCTGCATCCATCAATCTTTTCTTCTTTGTCTTTCTCACTCCTCCCTTCCTCCTCCTCTCTCTCTCCCTCCTAATACACACAGATACACACACATACTCACACAGATATGTACATATGTACAAATATGCATACATATACACACACATAGATAGGCACACAGATAAATACGCACAGACACTCGCATTTTTTAAACAAAATTTCAATAGTTCAATTTTACCAATAAAGGCCCTAGATCCAGATGCTGGGGTGAAAGACCAATCAGAGAAGCAGAGAAAGTACCCAGGTGACCTTGCTCTACCGAAGGAAGTCCTTCTCCACCCTGTCTCAGAAGCACCTCAAACTCAACATCCTTCCCTTCTACTTCTCATATGACTTTCAAACTAACCTGCTAACTCTTACTCTCTATGTTTTTTTTTCCTATCTTCACTTCCTGTCAACTGGTTTCTTTCTCCTACTCTTTATCCAGTACTGCTTAAAATAAGCTGAAATCTCTTGGATCAAAGGTATGTACTAGGGCTGAACCACACCATAACTAGAAACATGTCTTGTTTTTTTTTTTTCCAGTAAATAACACAATCTAAAGGGATCACAGTACAATTAAATATCCTGCAAAACACACACACACACACACACACACACACACACACACTCGTATTTATAGATGCACTCATAAGAAAGGAGGACATCAGATGAGAAACTGCTTCTGTGAGCATCCTAGAAAGTTCTGTGTAGAGTGTTATTTTAGTCTTTGATCTTAGAATCCATTTCTCATTTCTTCTCATTTCATTATTTTTGTTTGTCCCTACAGAACAACACACAAGAGAAAGCAAACTGAAGGAATTTATAGTGTTTGAAATTTTATGGGTAATTAATTGATGATGGCATCATCTGGGAGGTATCTGGGGAAGAGAGGGAGGGAATAGGAATTATTCCAATCAATCCATTATTCCTACTCTGTATACAATATACTTTTTAAGCTTTACAAAATTTGGTTAATTAGAAATTCAAAGGTCCTTCCCTCCATCCTGAGGCTTCCTCAGTATTTTTAGACAGTAACCCATTTGTGGTACAACCCATATAAATAAAATCATTTGCAAAGAAACAGAAGATATCTGAATGTGAACCATACTCTGAAATACACTGTTTCCATACTGCATTTATGCATGTATACTAAGTGTATTATATTTCTTCCATTTATTTATTTTACTTTACATCCTGATAGCAGGAAACCCTTCTCCTCCTAGACCCCTCATCCCATCACATAGCCCTCCCCTCATCCCTTCCTCTACTTCTCTAAGAAGTGGGAGGACCCCCTGGGTACCAAGCTACCTTGTCATACCAAGTCACTGCAGATCTAGGCATATCCTCTTCCACTGAGGCCAGACAAGGCTACCCAGTTAGAGGAATGAGATCCATAGGCAGGCAAGGCACAGATTCAGAGACAGGTTCTAATCCCATTTTGAAGAGCCCACATGAAGACCAACCTGAATATCTGCTACATTCGTGCAGTGGGCCTAGGTCCAGCCCATGTATGCTCTTTGATTGGTAGTTCAGTCTCTGTGGGCCCTCAATCATCCAGTTTAGTTGACTCAGTTGGTCTTTCTATGGGGTTCCTATCTCCTCCTATTCCTCTAATCCTTACCTCAGCTATTCCATAGGACTCCCTAAGTTCCATCTAATGTTTGGCTGTGGTTCTCTAAATCTGTTTCTGTCAGTTATTGTGTGGAGCCTTTCAGAGGACAGTTATACTTGGTTCCTGTCTGCATGCATAACAGAGCATCAGTAATAGTGTCGGGGATTGGTTCTTGCTCATTGGTTGGCCATTCCCTCCTTCTCTGATCTATCTTTGTCCTTGTATATCTTGTTGTCAGGGTACATTTGGGGTCAAAAGTTTTGTGGGTGGGTTTGCTGAGTTAATCCTTCCACTGAGAGTCCTACTGGCTATAGGAAGTGGTCACTTCAGGATCCATATCCCCATTGCTAGGAGTTTCAGTCAGAGTTGTTCCCACAGACCCCTTGAGGTCTCCCCATTGGAGGTCTATGGCATACCCTAAAGATTGCCCCTCATACCCACTGCTGATTTCCTAATTCAGGATATTTTCTACTTCCATCCATTCCCCTGATGGATGTGCTTGGTTTTAATAACTGCATAGTATTTCATTTTGTAAATGAACCAAATTTGCTTTATCCATTCTTCAGTTGAGGAGCATTTAAGTTGTTTACAGTTTCTTGCTGCTAAGAGCATCCTTGTGGAATGGTAAAGTTTCTGGGCTAATATCCACTTATCAGTGATGGCATATCAAACGAATTCTTTTGTGATTGGGTTACCTCACTCAAGATGATATCTTCCAGATACATCCATTTGCCTAAGAATTTCATACATTCATTGTTTTTAATAGCTGAGTAGTACTCAATGTATAAATGTACCACATTTTCTGTATTCATTCCTCAGTTGAGGGACATCTGGGTTCTTTCCAGCTTCTGGCTATTATAAATAAGGCTGCTATGAACAAGTGGAGCATCTGTCCTTATTACCAGTTGGAATATCTTCTGGGTATATGCCCAGGAGAGGTATTGCTGGATCTCCTGGTAGTACTATGTCCAATTTTCTGAGGAACTGCCAGACGGATTTCCAGAGTGGTTGTACAAACTTTCAATCCCACTAGCAATGGAGGAGTGTTCCCTTTTCTCCACATCCTCGTCAGTATCTTCTATCACCTGAATTTTTGATCTTAGCCATTCTTACTTGTGTGATGTAGAATCTCAGGGTTGTTTTGATTTGCATTTTCCTGATGATCAAGGATGTTGAACATTTTTTCAGGTGCTTCTCAGCCCT
>NC_034598.1:38936657-38950041 GCF_900095145.1 Mus pahari
CTGGCCTGTGCAATAGCGTCTGGGTTTGGTGGCTGATGATGGGATGGATCCCCGGGTGGGGTAGTCTCTGGAAAGTCCATCCTTTCATCTTAGCTCCAAACTTTGTCTCTGTAACTCCTTTCATGGGTATTTTGATCCCTATTCTAGGGAGGAATAAATAAATTAATTTTTAAAAAATGAATATTTAGATGGTTTCCTGATCTCGATTCAACTTTGGAAAATGGAATCTATCCAGAAAAATTATCCATTTTATTTCTATTTTCCAATTTGGCAGAGAAGAGGCTGTTGGAATAAGACCTAATGATTCTTTGAATTTCCTCTGTGTTTGTTGTTATAACCCCATTTCATTTCTGATTTTGTTAATGTGGATATTCTCTCTCTACTTTTTAGTTAGTTTGGCTAAAGGTTTGTCTGTTTTGTTGATTTTTCTCAAAGAAGCAGCTCTTGGTTTCATTTATTCTTTGTATTGTTCTCCTTGTTTCAACCCAGATTTTGATTATTTCTTGCTGTCTACTCCTATGTGTCTACTTCTTTTTGTTCTAGAGTTTTCATGTGTGTTGTTAAGTTGCTAGTATGAGATCTTTCTGATTTCTTTATGGGGGCATTTATTGCTATACCTTTCCTCTCAGCACTGTTTTCACTGTGTCTTATTAATTTGGATATGTTGTGCCTTCATTTCCTTGAATTCTAGAAAATCTTTAATTTCTTTCTTTATTTCTTCTTTGATCCAGTGTTCATTCTAGAAAATTGTTCTGTTTCTATGAGTTTATAGATTTTCCTGTTGTTGTTGAAGTCCAGTTTTTAACTCACGGAGATCTGATAAGATGCAAGGAGTTATTTCAATTGTCTAGTATCTTTTGAGGCTTACTTTGTGATGGAGTACAGGCCAATTTTGGAGAATGGCCCATTAGTTGCTTAGAAGAAATTTTATTCTTTCATATTTGGGTGAAATGTACTGTACATATATCTCTAAGGTGCATTTGATTCATAACATGTTAGCTTCTTTATTTCTCTGTTTAGTTTCTGTTTGTTGTCCCATCCATTGTTGAGAGTGGGGTGTTGAGGTCTTCAACTATTGGTGTGTAGGGTTTGATGTATGATTTAAGCTGTAGTAAAGTTTCTTTTACCGATGTGGGTGCCCTTCATTTGATTCATAGATATTCAGAATTGAGATGTCATTTTGGTGGATTTTTCTTTTGATGAGTATCAAGTGTTCTTCACCATTTCTTTGATTACTTTTGGTTTAGTCTTTTGTATTAGATATTAGAATGACCACTCCATCTTGTTTCTTGGGTATGTTTAGTTGGAAAACCTATTTCTAGCTCTTTATTCTGAGGTAATGTCTATATTCCTTGCCAAGGTGTGTTTCTTGTAGCTGCATAATGATGGAATCTGTTTCTCATCCACTCTGTTAACCTATGTCTTTTCAGTGGTAAATTTAGTCCATTGATATTGAGCAATATTAATAACCAATGATTATTAGTTCCCGGTGGTGATGATGATGGTATTAGTGGTCTATGTCTGTGAAATTATTCATTTCTTGTGTTTTCTTGGGTATATTTACCTTTCTTATATTGCAGTTTTACTTATAGTATCTTCTGTAGGCCTGGAATAGTGAGAAGCTATCGTTTCAATTTGGTTTTGTCATGGAATATCATATTTTCTCTATCTATGGTGATTGAAAGTCTTGCTGAATCTGTGCTGATGTCTGTGGTCTCTTAGCACCTTCAAGACATCTGCCCAGGACCTTCTGGTTTTTAGGGTCTCTGTTGAGAAGTTAGGTGTAATTCTAATAGCTCTGCCTTTATACTTGGCCATTTTCACCTTAGCTTTTAATATTTTTTCTTTATTCTGTATATTTAGTGTTTTAATTATTATGTGGTGGGAAGATTTTCATATATGGTCTAATATATTTGGAATATTCTTGTTGTTGATATTTATGTCTACAGTTCTTATTCTCTTTCCTTCATTTTTTCATCTCCAGGATTGCCTCAATTTGTGTTTTCTTTATTGCTTGTGATTTTTTTCTTTCTTTTTTTTTTGTCTTTCGAGAAAGGGTTTCTCTGTATAGATAGCCCTGGCTGTCCTGGAACTCACTTTGCAGACCAGGCTGGCCTCGAACTCAGAAATCTGCCTGCCTCTGCCTCCGACGTGCTGGGATTAAAGGCGTGCGCCACCATACCCGGCTCCTGACTTTATTTTCAGATCTTTAAATGTTTTTTTTCCATTTCCTTCTCCTGTTTGATTGTATTTTCCTATATTTCTTTATATTTACTTCCTATTTTAAAACTTTTATCTAACTGTATTTTTCTGTTATTTATGTGATTTATTCATTTCCTCTGTAAAAGCCTATACCATACTCATAAAATTAGATTTATAGTCATTTCCTTGTGCATTAATTATGTTATGTCATACGAGGCTTGCTGTAATAGGATAGCTGGCCTCTGGTGATGCCATATTGCCTTGGCTTTTGTCAAGTCTGTTTTTATGTTGGCCTTTTTTTCTTTTCTTTTATTGGATATTTTCTTTATTTACCCTGGTTTCTCCTCCACAAACCCCTCCCCCCTCCCCCTCCCCCTGCTTCTATGACAGTTATCACACATACACCTATTCCTTTCCCCATACCCTGGCATTTCCCTACACTGGGGCATTGAGCATTCACGACAAAAGGCCTCTCCTCTCATTAATGCCTGACAATGCCATTGTCTGTTACATATGAGCCTGGAGCCATGGGTCATTCCATGGGTATTCTTTAGTTGGTGATTTAGTCTCTGAGAGCTCTCAGGAGACTGGTTGGTTGTTGTTTTTCCTGTGGGTTTGCAATCCACTTCATCTCCTTCAGTCCTTTCTCTAACTCCTCCATTGAGGACCCTGTACTCAGTTCAGTGTTTGGCTGTGAGCATCTGCCTCTGTATTGTATTTGTCAGGCTCTGGCAGAGCCTCTCAGGAGACAGCTATATCAGGCTTCTGTCAGCAAGTACTTCTTGGCATCCACAATAGTGTCTGGGTTTGGTGTCTGTATATGGGATGGATCCCCAGATGGGGCAGTCTCTGGATGGCCTTTCCTTCAGTCTCTGCTTTGTCTCCATATTTCCTCCCATGAGTATTTTGTTCCCAAAATACTCCACAATTTGTTCTTCCTTCTTCTTGAGCTTCATGTGGTCTGTGAAATGTATCTTGGTTATTCTGAGCTTTTGGGCTAATAGCCACTTATGAGTGAGTGCATACCATGTGTATTCTTTTGTGATTGGGTTACCTCACTCAGGATAATATTTTCTAGTTCCAGCCATTTGCCTAAGAACACGAAGTCATTGGTTTTTTTGTTTGTTTGTTTTTGTTTTTGTTTTTGTATTTTGGTTTTTTGAGACAGGGTTTCTCTGTATAACCCAGGCTGTCCTGGAACTCACTTTGTTTGGCTGGCCTCAAACTCAGAAATCCACCTGTCTCTGCCTCCCAAGTGCTGGGATTAAAAGCGTGTGCCACCACTGCCTGGCGAAGTCATTGTTTTTAATAGCTGAGTAGTACTCCATTGTGTAAATGTATCACATTTTCTGTAACTATTCCTCTGTTGAAGGACATCTGGGTTCTTTCCAGCTTCTGACTATTATAAATATGACTGCTATGAACATAGCAAAGCATGTGTCCTTGTTATATGTTGGAGCATCTTTTGGATATGTGCCCTGGAGTGGTATAACTGGGTCCTCAGATTGTACTATGTCCAATTTTCTGAGGAACCACGAGACTGATTTCCAGAGTGGTTGTACCAGCTTGCAATCCCACCAACAATGGAGGAGTGTTCCTCTTTCTCCACATCCTCACCAGCATCTGCTGTCACCTGAGTTTTTGATCTTAGCCATTCTGACTGGTATGAGGTGGAATCTCAGGGNTGTTTTGATTTGAATTTCCCTGATGACTAAGGATGTTGAACATTTCTTTAGGTGCTTCTTGGCCATTCAGTATTTCTCAGTTGAGAATTCTCTGTTTAGCTCTGTACCTCATTTTTTTTAAAAGGGTTATTTGATTCTCTGGAGATTATATTGTCCTTTAGCAGTCTTGTTGTCCCTGATGTTGGTTGTCTTGGTAATCCCTAATAACAACCGACCTCTGGGACTACAGGTTGAGCAGGTAGTCCCAGATGACAGAGGGTCTCTGAAATCACAGATAGAACTGGTTCTCCCAGATGGCAACAGGTCTCCAGAGATGCAGACAGATTCGGTAGCCCCTGATGTTAGCAGGCCTCTGGGATTGCAAGTAGAGCTGCTTGTCCCAGGTAGCAGCAGGCATCCAGGGATGTGGGCAGACTTGGTGGTCTCAGGTGGTTGCAGGCCAGGTAGAGGTATGGATCCATATTGGAGTGCAGAAGGGACAGAGCAGACCTCCCAGATGCTTTGCTTGCCAGGAGACTAAGCAGATAGGAGATTGGCGCATGGGTATTTCACCTGATTGTCCCAGATAAAAGCAGAACTCCAGGGATGCAAGCAGAGTTGTGGCCCAGGAAATGGAATACAGATCTGGGATTAGAGGTAGAAGCATGGATTGGAAGATGGAATGCAGAGAGGACAGGTTATGTGTCAGTCTTAGTTTAGAGTCAAATACTCTAGTGAAGAGTAAAAATATTCCATAAAAACATAACATATAAATTTATTGAACACATTTTCCTGCCATCAAATTTAATTTGAAATTTGGTGAGAGAACTCACAAACATTTGAGGTAAGGAAGTGGTCACTCTATGTTAACCACAGATCTGGGTTGGTTGCCAGCTAGTGGGACTGAAATGGAGGAAAACAGACCACTAAAGACACCAGTCTTTTATATTATTTTGTACTCTAAGAATTCCCTCCTGCCCTATAACTTCCAAGTCAGACCTTTCTAGTCTGTATCAAGTCTTGACGTGTTATGATACTTAAGTGTAGCCTCTGCTTTAAGACATGAACAGGAACACGGTTTGTCAAAACTTCTGTGACAATTATCTTGCTTTCACTTCCAAATAGAGTTAATAACATAAAAATAACCAAAGCCCTTATCCTTGCGCCAATTCTTGACAGAGACTGGGCTCTGTTCTTGACAAGACTTAGTTTTTTAGAGAACAGGTATAGAGCAGGAGGAGGTTGAGGTTGGTGTAATAAAGATGTTGTACTGGTTTGTAAGTTGCTCTTCAGAGGATTTATGTTTTGATGCACTCTGGGTGCTTGTTTTCAACTTACAAAAAATATAGCTATGTGTGCACAGTCTATGTAACAGAAAATGAAAATTTCTTGAGCTTTGCCTTCGTGGAGGTAGAGTTCACATTGTTGAGTCTATAATACCTACTGCGGATAACATGCTAATATCTCCCTCACCTGAGAATAGAGAGTAGTCATATTCCAAGTTATGTCCGAACTTCATGTGGCGACACCCACCTGTAATCCCAAATGGAGAAAACTGAAATAAGTAAATCATGAATTTGCGGCCAGTCTAGGGTACATAGTAACATGCTGTCCAAAAAAAGTAAAAATATAGAGTAATAGCAAGAAAAAGGTATTTATTCACTAAAAGTTTTCAAATTCTAAATTTAACTTATATGAGTTTTTTTGAGATATCCACAACAGTATAAACCAGTACATATTAGTGGGGCAGCTTAGGGTGTTTAGAAGGAAGTACATAGTAGATAATATTTATAACACAGAGTGGAACAAGGAAAGGAATATGGAAAGGAACAGGTAAAACTAAGAGGCATTTAAAGGGCTCTATAGAAACCTAAAACAATAGAACCTTCCTAAACTATAGACAGAATTGAATATGATCTAAATGGAATCCCTGAGTAATAAGGGTAGACAAAGACACAAGTGAACATCTCTTGTCACCAAATGCAGCCTCCAGTTCAGAAATGAGTTCTTTCTATTGAGTTCTTGGTGCTTCATCAGTGTCCCTAGCAATCCAAGCTACTTCCAAGCTCCTTGGTTTCTCTCCACAAACAGATGGCGAGGCCCTGTTGCTGAAGACAAAACCTCTGTGATTCATTGAACAGGGAGAAATTAAGCTGATGTCTACCTAGAGCCTCCACCCTTACAGACTAGTGCTTATTGTACAGGAAGGTACTCTTCATGCTACCATAGGAGAAAGATAAACACCGACCCAGCTAGAAAACCATTTTTCTACAATAGAGATCTGCCTGCAAGATAGGGAGGTACAACAGTGGTGCAAAGCCTGTGGTACTAACCAACCAACATCTTATTGGATTTAATTCCTGTGCTATCAAACGGAGATCATACCAAATACCTCTTGGGTAGCCATGAACCTGAGACCAGATAGGCCAGGGGCCTAGAGAAAAGCCAAACACTATGGTTTTGCTAAAGGAGGATAGCAATTAAATGACTCCTGATAAAAGTCTCCTATACTCACCCAGCGATCATCAGATAAGCTTCTTCCTGCAGTAGATAGGAATAAATACAGACACCTCCCCTCAGCTGGACAATGTGCAGAGAGTGCTAGACCTTGAACACTGCATCCAAAATGGGATGTCTCTCTATCAAAGCACTCGCCTCAGGGCACAGTGAACCCTGAAGAAGAGGAGAAGGAAAGAGTATAAGAGCCAGAGAAGATGGTGAACACTAAGGAAATAAGACCTAGATACAGCAGAATTGGTGCAAATATGAACTTGTACAGAGTGTGCGGCATGCACATAGCTTGCATGGTTCTGGGTCTGGTGGGATTATGGCAACGAAAGGGGACTGGGAGACAAACTAACCCATCCCTAACCTAGAAACTATCTCCAAATGATAACCACTCACAAAGGAAAAATTAGTCTTCTTTAATGGGGTCTCACTGAATACAAAACACTTCTAAAAGCAGGATCCATGATCAGTAGTAGATGGTCAACACAATGAACTCAATGCCATTTTTGAAGGTTTCTTGTTTTACAATGCTTTGAAAGGGCTTCATCATCATCATCATTATTATTATTTACCTTACAGGTCATTGGAATATATATTATGGTTCCCAATTTGTGTTTCCATGGGGTTCCTGTGTGTGTGAAGATGCATTTATATGTGGGGTTTTGTGTGTGTGTGTGTGTGTGTGTGTGTGTGTGTGTGTGAGAGTGTGTGTGTGTGTGCTTTCTGTTTGTTTTTTTTTTCTTTTCATTGTGTTAATTCTGTTAAAGTTTGTTTTTGTTTTATTTAATTTAATTTTTCTTTTCAGAATCCTGCTTGTTTTCTAAGGAGTGAGAATGAAAGGTTGTGAATTTGAATGAGATGAGAAATAGGGAGGATCTGGGAGGAGTTGAAGAGTAGGGAGTGGGGAAACCATATTCATAATATATTGTATGAAAAAATATTTATTTTCAATAAAAGAAAAATATCACTATGCATAAATAAAAGTTGATGAAACAACAACAACAAAATCATGACCCAGCCCTGATACAGCAAGAATAATGACAAATATAAAAATATGCAATTCTGTTTTCAAGATTTTCGTCTCATAAATTCATTGTCTGTTAGCAAACTTTCTATTCTTTTAAGTATGGTTGAAAGCATTTAACTTCTGTGAAAAATTGATTTTAAAAAACAATAAATATCTGCTTAAAAACAAAAGATGCTCCGCCCATACTTTTCCAAGCAGGAGCACACACTACAGTACTCAAGGCTAAAAGACATGGCTACACTACAACCTTAACTAGGGGAGAGCTTCTATTGGGGTTATTTCTATTCTTGCCAGTGTGCTGATACAAAAACACAACTGTGCTTCAGAGATAAACATATGGTTTAGGGATAGAAATTCCTGTCCTGTGATTTTCATCATTCTACAGAAGACAGAAAAAGAAGATATTATCTAGAATTCAGGAGTGTGTGAAGAATATGAGCATTAATATAAAAGGTTTGCTTCCAAAGAAAAATAGTTCCTTTCAGAATGTCCTAGGCAGTCAGAACATATCAATAGGGTATTGTTAGGAAAATACTGTAAATACTTCCTTAACATTATTAAGGTACAGGGGGAAATCAAATAATGATGCAATCTCATTTTTTTGTAACAGTGTAATGGTATAAGATTTAGGCCAATTTCCTGCCTTACCAAAACATGATAGATAAATTTGACATTTTATTTTTTAAGCCTAGTTTCATATTTGTGAATTTTCTATGATCTGCTTCCTGTCTTTTTTTTTCTTTTTTCTTTTTTTTTTTTTTTTTTGATCTGCTTCCTGTTTTAAAGCAAGAAGTTATCTAAATATTTCCATTTTCTTCTAGGCTTTAGAAGAGTTCAGTTTTGTTTCCATAGCCATGTTTCCTCTATACACTGTTTATGCAGAGTGATGTATCAGAAAGCGACTATTCTAAGCCACTCCCTCCCTTGATTGGCAGGAAGAGAGTTAAAGTGATTACTCTAAGCCACTCCCCTCCTTGATTGGCAGGAGGAGAGTTACTATGTGGAGAGAAAAATAAGTTTGAGCTGCATCACTGCTGCTCACTTGCAACTTGCAAAATACATGGAATCTTTTGCAGAGAAGAACTGTTAGAGACATGCTCTCTTTTTCATATTTTCTCAAGAACTACTAGAAGGAGGAAGAGAAAGAGGAGAAAGGAGGGTGAGGAAACAGGGAGAGAGACTGGGAGGAAGGGAGGGAGGGAGGGAGGGAGAGAGACAGAGCAAGAGCAAGAGTGAGAGAAGAGAGTGAGAGCAAGGCAAGAGGCAAGGGCAAGAGGGAGAGAGAGAGAGAGAGAGAGAGAGAGAGAAGCAAGCAAGCATTGAAATGTAAAATCTGAATAGTTTGTCAGTCCAGTTGAGTGCCATGTCTTAGAGATGAACAGCCACTACTGAGTGTCTCCGTGGTTACATTAACATTTGTCTTTTATGAATTTATTCTGACATGTGAGAACAGGATGCACTTCTAGCTGTAGGGAATCTTGCTGCCTCTTTACTTAAGCCCCTCCCTCCTCTCTTTCATTTTCAAGATCTTTCTTTTCATATCAGAAGCCTCACTGAGTAGATTTGGTATCCTGTACTGCTGTTACAGTTGTTTCCTTAGTTCAGGATAAAAAATTCAATAATAAATCCTGAGAGAAGTGATGGCTAGAAGGTGGGAGAGATTCAGCGCTGCTAAACAGAAACAGGGTGGTGTTTTTCAAGTCTCCAAATCTCTGCTTTCTAGCCTACATCGTCCCAAAATACCACTGGCACATAGCACAACAAAGATAGATATCTGTGGCTTTGGGAGGACAAGAAAAATACTTTGTGATGCTCAGTACAATATTGAATGTGATCTGACTTGGCAGATGTTTGGCCCAGCTGAGTTTTAAAGAGAATAATCCTCTCCTCGCTAAAGAAGGCATTTGATTAGTGCGTGGTTACAAATAGCTGTGTTTGGTTTGCAGGTACAATCCTGGTGGACAACATGTTGATTAAGGGGACTGCCGGAGGACCAGACCCCACCATAGAGCTCTCTTTAAAGGACAACGTGGACTACTGGGTGTTGCTGGACCCCGTTAAACAGATGCTTTTCCTGAACAGTACCGGAAGAGTTCTGGATAGAGACGTCAGTAGCTTTATTTTTCTCTGACCCTGTGCCGTAGCTGCAGTATAATTTAAATGTCTATATGCATTATCTATATGATATTAAAATTTGCCCCATATAATTAGATTTTATTTACTTGACATAGCAACAAAAGAAGATATAACCCTCGGAATAAGTCTGCAAAAGGAAGGAGTCTCAGTCTGAGGTGATCAATTTGATACTCTGGAATTTTGTCCCAGTACTGAGCAAATAAATAGACTACAAAGAATTAAGAAGTGGTGTCTTTGGGGCAAGTAGGACCATCACACAGAACCCCATTATTTTCCCACAATGTGAAATTGAAGGTGCTATTTGGTTTTTGGCTGTGGGGTCCATAGAGGTTGGTGTGTGCCCTCTCATTTAGCTGCTAGCACACTTAGAATTGGAAGGAGGGAGGCTAAGCATCATGCGCATGAGGCTGATAAAAAGGAAAGGTGAGCCAGATTCCTGACAGCATCCTTGTCCAGTCATCATGTGTAGCAGGCAGAGCCATTTGCTACACCGCAGCTAAGTTGCCAAAGTTGTTCAGTATATCGCTCTGAAAAGGGTGACAAAGTATTATAAAGACCTGTGTCCTAACTCAACCACATCTTTCTTGGGGACTAAGAAGGGAGGGGCATACAAAGAAGTGTTCTCACCTCATAATACAGTATCCAAGCCTTCCAGGCTGCAAAGCTAAAGCAGAGTTAATGGGGACTGCTGTGTAGCTTCATGACCCAACTCCCATTAGGATACTGAGTGTATGACCCTTTCATTCTACGTGGATCCCACAGGCTCTCTGTAATAGCTTTGATTGTCTTTCACTCAGTTCATTATTTGCTTTATAATAGTTGGCTCTTAGGCTCTTGGGAATTACCCCCTCACCTGCAGCACTGCTTTTAGGGCTGTGTATATCACAGTGGAAGTCTCAGTCTCTCTCTCTCTCTCTCTCTCTCTCTCTCTCTCTCTCTCTCTCTCTCACACACACACACACACACACACACACACACACACACCACACATTTACTTTACATCCTGATCACTGTCCCCACTTCTGGTCCCCCTTCGCCCCTGTCCCTCCCCTCTTCCTCCAAGAGAGTGAAGCCCCCCACCCCATGTGTCCTCCTACCCAAGCACATCAAGTCTCTGCAGGGCTAGGTGCTTGTTCTCCCACCCAGCAAAGACAACCAAGTTAGTAGAACAGATTCCACTGACAGGCAACAGCTTTAGGGACAGCCCCTGCTCCAATTGTTCAGGACCCACATGAAGACTATGCCTGCACATCAGCTACATATGTGTGAGAGAGGGTGCTAGGTCCAACCCATGTATGCTCTTTGGTTGGTAATTCAATCTTTGAGAGACCCCAAGGGTTTTAATTGACTCTGTTGGTCAATTTAAAAAATGGGGTACAGAGCTAAACAGAATTCTCAATGGAGGAATCTTTAACATCGGAGAAACACTTAAAGAAAGGATTATAAAGTCATTAGTTATCAAGGAAATGCAAATCCAAACAACTCTGAGATTCCATCTTATACCTATCAGAATGGCTAAGATCAAAAACCCAACTGATAGCACATGCTGGTGAGGATATGGAGAAAGGGAACACTCCTCCATTGCTTGTGCAAGTGCAAACTTGTACAACCACTTTGGAAATTAACTTGATGTTTTCTTAGAAAACTGGGAATAGTTCTACCTCAAGATCCAGCTATACTACTCCTGGTCATATTCCCAAAAGATGCCCCACTATACCACAGAGACACTTGCTCAACTACATTCATAGCAGCTTTATTTGTAGTACCCAGAAACTAGAAACAACCTAGAAGCCCCTCAAATGAAGAATGAATAAAGAAAATGTGGTACATCTATACAATGGAAAATTATTAACCTCTTAAAAACAAAGATATCATGAATTTTATAGTGGAAGTCTTTTAATCTACAGTCTTACCCCACAGCCATCATCTGGCGTCATCTACAGATCACTACTGCTAGGCACTTAGTGAAATAATTCAGGGCTTCTGTTCTCTCTACTCCTAGCTGTATACGGACATGCATCCCCATGGAATTTTCAAACATCTTTAGTTTGATTTATCTCTCTCCTTCCTCATCCACAGTTAAACTCCTTCCCCTTTGTCTTCCTCTCTGACTTCATAGCCCCTGCTTCCCGCTATATGCCTGGTCCAAAAGTACCTTCTCCTCTCTCCCCAAAGCTCCCTTTCTGCTTTCCTGGCTTCTGGGATAACTTCATGTCATAGATGCACATCTAAGGATTCAGAGCTACAATCCACGTGTAAGAGATGACATGCAGCCTTTGTCTTTCCTGGTCTAGTTAACACTTTGCTGTTTAATATTTTCCAGCTTCATCCATTTACCTGCCAATTTCAAGTTTTTATTTTTATTTTTTTTTACAGTTTAATAGAATTTGATTGTATATATGTTTTATTATTGGTTACTTTATTTATTTACATTTCAAATGCTATCCCTCTTCCCAGTTTCTGCTCCACAACCCCCCTATCCCCTCCCCCTTGCCTCTGTGAGGGTGCTCCTCCACCTGCCCACCCACCTACTCACACCTCAGTGCCCTAGTGTTCCCATACACTGGGTCATCTTTGAGCATCCACAGGACCAAGGTGCTCCCCTTCCAGTGATGCCAGATAAGGTAATACTCTGCTACATATCAAGCTGGAGCCATGGGTCCCCCCCCCTTTTGTACTCTTTAGTTGGCGGTTTAGTCCTTGGAAGCTTTTGGGGGTCTGGTTGGTTGATATTGTTGTTCTTCCTATGGGGTTGCAAACCCCTTCAGCTTCTTCATTCCTTGCCCTAACTTCTCCATTGGTGTCTCCATGCTCAGTCTGATGGTTGACTGTAAGCATCCACATCTGTATTGGTCAGGCTCATGCAGAGCCTCTCAGGGGACAGCTATAATAGGTTCCTGTCAGCAAGTGCTTCCTGGCATCAGCAACAGTGTCTGGGTTTGGTATCAGCAGATGGGATGGATCCCTAGGTAAGGCAGTCTCTGAATGGCCCTTCCTTCAGTTTCCGCTCCACTCCTTGTCCCTGCATTTCCTTTTGACAGGAGGAATTCTGGATTTTTAGCCAAAATATCCAACAAAGGGGAGATAGGCTCTGTGCATACTGTATCCAGTGGATAGGCATGACCCCTGGTTGAGGAATGGGGTCACCCAACTCAAAAATATTGATTGTTTATATGAACCAGTTTCACTATCCATTCATCACTCAAAGGCATCTGTATTTTCATTTTCTAGTTATTATGAATAGAATAGTTTGTCTGTACTAGGATGTTGAGTCCTTTATAAATATGCTAAGAATGGGACATACCATAAATCTATCTTTAGGATATTAAGAATCCTCACATTGATTTCTGTTTGGAATCCAACCATCAGTGAATAAAGACTCTCCTTTCCCTGTATTCTCACAAATATTTATTATCAGTTCTTTTGTTGTTCAACATAGTTTGAGTATTATAACATGGAATATTAATTGTGTACACTTTTCTAATTGCTAAAGATGTCATCAATATCATTTAGATATCCCTCAATAATTTTTACTTCTTTTTAAAATTACCTTTTGAGATCTATAGAACATTAACAAAAATTTTATTAGATATTTTCTTTATTTACATTTCAAATGCTATCCCAAAAGTTCCCTATACCCTCCCCCACCCCCGCTCCTCTACCCACCCACTCCCACTTCTTGACCCTGGCATTCCCCTGTACTGGGACATATAAAATTTGCAAAATCAAGGGGCCTCTCTTCCCAACGATGGTCGAATAGGCCATCTTCTGCTACATATGCAGCTAGAGACAGGAACTCTGGGGGTACTGGTTATTTCATATTGTTGTTCTACCTATAGGGTTGCAG
>NC_034598.1:38950344-38980563 GCF_900095145.1 Mus pahari
CTTCTTCTCCTCCTCCTCCTCCTCCTCCTCCTCCTCCTTCTCCTCCCCCTCCTTCTAGTTCATTATAGATATTAATCTTCTGCCAGATGAATAGATGAATCCTATGGTCTGCCTCTTCACTTGCTTAATTTTTATTTTTTTCATTTGTCATTTTATTTTTGGTCTTATTCCTGAAAAAAAAAATCCTATTCAGAAAGTCCTTTTACATTCCTATGCCTTCTTGAGTACTATATATGTTTTCTTCCAGAAGTTTTAGCACTTCAAGTTTCACATTGAAGTCTTTGATCTCTTTGGAGGAGATTTTTATGTAGGCAATAAATATACATCTAATTCCATCCTTCTTCAAGTGGACATCCAGTTTGTCCAGCACCATTTGTTGAAGATGCTGTCTTTCCTTCAGTGTGTGTTGCTGGCATCGTTGTCAAATATAACGTGGCCATAGTGAAAGGAACTCCTGTATTGGTCATCCATTTTTCTTCCTTTGTTTTACTTTGCTGTGTTGTGATAACATCATGAAGTACTTACTGTTACAACATTGTAATATTGCTTGTAAATCTGGTATGATAACCTCTCTGGCATTATTCTTTTTGTCCAGGTTTGCTTTGGTTCTCCTGTGCCACTTGTTCTTCCATATGCATTCATATATATATATATATATATATATATATATATATATATATATATATATATGTGTGTGTGTGTGTGTGTGTGTGTGTGTGTGTGTGTGTATATGCATATATATATATATATATATATATATATATATATATATATATATTATTTCATTGAAGAACATTGTGTGTGTTAATGTGGATTGCAATGAATCTTTACATTTTTCAGTAGGAAGATCATTTTTAAAACATTCCATCAATCTATGAGCATCCACCATCCACATACTTCTTCTTGTATCTTTCTCAATCTCTGGTTTCAAAGGCTTAAGCTTTTTATTGTGTAGGCATTTCACCTTGTTTGTTAGGTTTATTCATAGGTACATTTTGAAGCTATGGGAAGTGGAGGTGTCACTAGGGTCTCTGTTTCTCATATTGTTTGTTATTGATGTATAGAAAGGCTACTGATTTCTGTAGGTTGGTGTTTGTCCTGTCACGTCACTATAATTCTTGATTTTCTGTCCAGATTTTGTGGAAAAGTTTTTGGGGTCTCATGGAAAATATCTTATCATTTATAAGTAGGATGAGATAATTGAGGTTTAACAAGGACTCACCTGTGTACAAGTATAGCTATGTACTGGAACGGGAGGGTGGATGCATGGCAAGGACTGAGGGTCAGTTTTCAGAACAGGCAAGAAAGCAAATTGTTATGGCTCCCACATGGGCCTGATGTGGCAGTATGGGTAAAGGTCATGGGTCAGACTACCAAGTGGGCTATTCTTTATTTTTACTTTTATTTTTTACTTATTCACTACACATCCTACTCACTGCCCACCTCCAGGTTACCCACTACAACAACGTTTCCCCCATACTCCTTCCCATCTCTTCTGAGTGGGTAGGGCCCTGCCTGGGTATCCCTCCCACCCTGGCACTTCAGCTCTCTGCGAGGCTAGATGCTTCCTCTCTCAAGGAGGCCAAATAAGGTAGCCCTGCTAGAGAAACATATCCCACATAAAGGGAACGGCTTTTAGGATAGTATTCATTCCAGTTGTTCGGGAACCACAGGAAGACCAAGCTGCACACCTGCTACATATGTGTGGGAGACTTAGGTCCAGCACATGTCTGTTCTTTGGTTGGTGGTTCAGTCTCTGACTTCCCCAATGGTCTTTTGTTGGTTTTCCTGTTGAATTCCTACCCCCTTTGGGGTTCAAAAACCTTCCTCCTATTCTTCTATAGGACTTTTCAAGCTCCATCCACTGTCTGGCTTTCTGTCTCCTTTATCTGTTTGAGTTAGTTACTGGGTGGACCCTCTCAGGTCTGCAAGCATAACAGAGTATTATTAATATTGTCAGTGATTGGTATTTGTCCATGGTATGGGTCTCAAGTTGGACCAGTTATCTGTTGGCTATTCCCTCAGTCTCTGCTTCATTTCTAGTGCCTGCATTTCTTGTAGACAGGATAAATTTGGGATTGAAAATATTGTGGGTGAGTTGTTGTCTCTATTGCGCCAAGTGGATCTTCTTAACAATACTTCTTGTGAACAATTTCTACTAATAAATGGGCAACAAGGTTTGAGTGCCTACTTATCACATCCAGATTTTATTTATTATGATGCTTCCCATCATATGTATATAAACATGCATATAGATGTATATATTTTATAATATATTAAATTCTACTTAACTTAAAATGTGTCCCTATTCAAAAAGTAAATATTGACAAGGCACACATTATTATTAAGGAGCTTATTATTATGAACAAAAACCAAACTCTACTTTCTTGTTAAACATGGATTATTTGCCAGAAATATAATTCCTGGGGTTGAAGCCAAATAATTTGACTCATTCCATTTATGAATAGAGTGAGCCATAATAACCAATAGGAATGTTTTTGTAGAGCCACACAGAGCTGATAACCATGTTTGAGCCTACAAACAACTGCCAAGCTCCATGCTATGATCATTGACTCTTCATTCATTCAGTATATTAAAACAAAAACAAAACAAAAAAACAAAACAAAACAAAATGCTACAAAAACGTTTTAGTGGACATAATTCTCTTGTATCTGAGAAATACCCTGATACTTTTCTAAGACTAAAAAAAAAGTGAAGGTTTAATTTTGGCCAATAAGCTTAAAAATGACTTCAGATAAGTATAAGGAGATGGTTTAGGCGAATGTTAATAATATTTGCAAAAGAAGCCTACTTGGTCTTGGCCTCAGAGGTCTTGTGTATCTGCCTCTGTATTTCTTCATCTTTGCCCCTGTGGTCCTTCCTGTCTTTCTTTGTCAGACAGATCAGACTTTTTTGAGCATTTATTTATTTAGATGCTCCATTTCTGTCTTTCAGGTAGTAGTTTAGCTTTTTGATATTCATGCCTGCCAGTTCTACAATAACAGTTTCCCTTGTGCATTTGTGATGACTTTAAGCATATACATTTGTGAATTCTAGCATGATATTTCAACATACGTATACAATTTATAACATCAAATCCATATAATAAGCTATGGTTGATTTTCCATCTCTTCTCAGTGTGTGTGGAGCCATTGAGCCATACTCTTTTGTTATCTAGAAAATGGGCAATAGCTTTTTGAGTAATATCACACACATGAACATGTGCATGCGCACGTGTGCGCATGCGCACGTGTGCGCGCGCGCGCGCGCGCGCACACACACACACACATACACACACAGATACACACACACGCACACACACACACACACACACACACACACACACCAACTCTTAGGAAGAAAGTGTAGTGTGCTTCTTCTGTCTGTTTATACTTGTAGACCTGTAATCAGACCTCTTTTAACCTCTTCCCCTTTACCCTTCCTATCAGTTGCTAATCACTATCCTAAATTCCAACTTCCTGTATCTAGAATATATGAATTCATATCTGAGTGAACACCAGTACTTCTCTTCCTGTGCCTAACTTTATTTCATTTACCATAAAGTCTTCAAAGTCCTACGATTTCAATTTCGCTGTGTGATAAAATAACAGTCCTTTTTTATATCTAAGGAATGTTCTACTGTGCCTATGTACCACATTCTCTCTATCTATTGTTCTGTGCCTGGTACTTAGGTTGATTCCACATCAAAGTGCAGGGTGTATTTTAGAGGCAAGCATTGACATGCAGAAGTCCCTTTGCTATGCTGATGCCATTGTCCTTCGATATATACTCAGTAGTGGGATAGCTGTGTTTCATGGTAGATCTAGTCTCTTGGATGCTCTATACACTTACCACAATGCTTGGGTAAATTTGCATTCCCAACAAAAGTGTACAAGTGGTCCCTCTTCAATTCTCAACACCCCTTGCTACCTTTTGTATTTTTTCTTTTATAAAACTAGACAGTCTAGCTGAGGTGAGACGATGGATGTTTTAGTGTGACTTTGACTTGCATTTCCATGACAACTAAACTAGTAAAATGCAACCCTTCTTCATAACTTTTTCGGGTGGGCATTTAAACTTTTCCTTTTGAGATGTATCTATTCATAGTTTTTGCACATTTCCAGGTAAGTTCTTTAAACTTTTTTTCATACTGAATCTGAACCTTTCAAATTCTTTATATATTCTGGCCTTTGAGTACTTACCAATCTCTCCAATTTTATTAATGCAAGACAACTTATGTCACTCTGTTGGTTATGTCCTTGGCTATCAAGAGGCTTCTTCATAGTTTGTTTCAGATGCCATGTCTTCAAACATGTGATTCATTTCGATTCATTAGATTCATTTTCATAAACGAGAGAAAGTCCAAGTTTCCATCTTTTACAATGAATATTCAGTTCATAAGTTGATTGCTTTTTTTCAAATCATTGAAATAAATATAAACTAAATAATTATTTGTCTGAATGAAGTCTAACAAAAAAGTGTAGTGAGGTCATTTTAATGGACTTCTTCAATTATAGTTGCATTTCAAGCAGGTAATAATGACATTTTTTTTTTCTAGAGAAAGAAATCCAAGCCAACTTTTCTGCCCTTTGCTTTTTGAGGCTATAAATAATCTAATGTTTGTATATCATGGTTGTATAGGGGGGGAGGCAAATTTAATAAAAATAACAATATTTCAAAATTGAAAATTTTAAGTAGGCTAATTATTTTAATAAAAACTCATAGGAAAATATAAAAATTACCAGAATCCATATATCTGAATTTGATTACAAAATATTTGTAAGTGATTCAATATGAACACTTTGGCAATTTTCAAATATTGCTTTTGGCTATCAGTTTTTCCCTCTATTTTTGTTTATGTTCAGTACAGTTATCTGAATTGACTCCTAAACAAAGTCATACAAAATCAATTGTATATATTAAGAAACTCAAGGATCTTTCAAAGGCCAAATTATGATCTCATGGGACAAGTATCACTTAATCACTATGAGGTGTGGAATGAGTACCTGTTATTATGGAATCAATAAATTGAATAGAACAAGCTGGATCTGTTCCAATAGTATAATATGGGTCTAGACTCATTGCAAAGATTAGAAGCCCTTGGCCAGGGAAAGCAATGACCTAAGAGAACCCAACACCTTCAGTTTTGAACTTTATTGCTGCTCAAAGGGTTTTATCCATTCTACCCAGACACTCTTCATTTGCTAGATCTGATGAGTGGCCTCATCTCTTATCCACATTTACACTTGCATCCATCAGCATCCCTTTCTGTCACTCTGCCTTCCTCTCACTTGGAACCCAGGACAAGCTCAATGCTCACCCAACCTTCATCTTAAATAGTCTCTAAAATTGATTGGAAGTCTTTTATATTCTTTTGGGGGGTGGTATTTCTTTTTTTAATTTAATTTTAGTTGTAATTCATTTTTTTCCCACTCCATATTCCATTCTTTGCCCCTCCCCATCCACTCCCTGACTGCTCCACATCCTACACCTCCTCCCCACCCCACCCCATCTCCAAGTGGATGCCCCCAACCTTCACACGACATGACCTCTAAACTCCCTGAGGCCTCCAGTCTCTTGAGGGTCAGGTGCAACATCTGTGAATGAACACAGACCTGGGAGTCCTCTACTGTATGTGTGTTGGGGGCCTCAGATCAGCTGATGTATGCTGTCTGTTTGGTGGTCCAGTGTTTGAAAGATCTCGGAGGTCCAGATTACTTGAGACTGCTGGTCTTTCTACCGGATCACCCTTCTCCTCAACTTCTTCAGCCTTCCCTAATTCATCAACAGAGGACAGCTGCTTCTGTCCATTGGTTGGGTACAAATAACTGCATCTGACTCTTTCAGTTGCTTGTTGGGTCTTTAGGAGGGCAGTCATGATAGTTCCCTTTTGTGAGCATTTCATAGCCTCAGTAATAGTGTCAGGCCTTGGGACCTCCCCTTGAGTTGGATCCCACTTTGGGCCTGTCACTGGACCTTCTTTTCTTCAGGCTTCTCTCCATTTCCATCCTTGTAATTCTTTCAGACAGGTAAAATATAACTCAGAGATGTGACTGTGGAATGACAACCCCATCCCTCACTGATGTCCTGTCTTCCTGCTGGAAGTGGACTCTATAAGTTTCCTCTCCCTACTGTCATTTCATCTCAGGTCCCTCCCTATGAGTCCTGGGAGTCTCTTACCTCCCAGGTCTCCGGTGCATTCTGGGGAGTCCTCCCAACCTCCTATTTCCTGAGGTTGCCTGTTTGCATTATTCTGCTGGTCCTCAGGGCTTCAGTCCTTTTCCCTCATCCAATACCAGATCAAGTTCCCCTCTACCCCACACTGCCCCTACCCTATCCACTTTTCCTCCCACGTACTTCCTTCCCTCCCTACTTGTGATTGCAATCACAAGAGAATTAAGGAAATCTTTTATATTCTTTGGAATTTTTATGTTTTGTGCTCTGTATCTCTCTCTCTCTCTCTCTCTCTCTCTCTCTCTCTCTCTCACACACACACACACACACACACACACACACACACACACACACACACACACAAAGTGCTGCTACTCCCTACTCTCAACTTCTTCTCTCCCATTCTGTCTCCATCCAGAATTCATTTCTTCTTTCTTATCATAGTATCATATTTGTGCTACTAGGGGTGAATTCTCACAACAGAACAAGGACCATATCAATAAATGCTGCTTATGCATAAATCTGTTTCCTAATGTTGATACTGGTGTGTAATTAAACATTCTATACTCCATACTCTTAACTAGTCTGGTTTATGTTCATTGTGATTATTTAATATAAATTTAACAGAACTGTTCTTAGTATACAAGGGTTAGGTCATATTAAAAACTGTAAAATATATCTAAATTCATCTAAGTTTATACCTAACTCTGTTTTCAAATTGGCATTTTGTTCTTTATGTAACTCCTATAATTATATCATTATTTATAAAGATTAATTTTTGAAGGAGTAGACAACACTGGACAGTTATGACCACTACTTTTTCATTTGCATCAACCTAAGGGCTGGAACTACAGAGCACAGTGGTAGACGTCTTGCCTCCCATATGCGTGGCCCTGTGTCCACGCCTTGGGAATGTGAAATAGATATTCCTAGAATACAGTTTCACCGTTTTAATTTTTGCATAAAACAATAATTCTTCATTCTATGGAGATAGTAAGCAAATCTCAAGACAGAGGGAAGGAGACATGTCAAAACCATTCATGCCTGTACAAATTTGACACACTTACTTATACTCTATGAAAAAATAAGATCAAATCTTAAAGGTTTACAACAATTAGTCCCATTTTAATAATGAAACTCCCAAATTATTAAGGAATCAGCTTCTAAAAATATTAAATTTCCCTTATATCATAGAGGAGTGTTAGAATCTGCAGTGTGCACATCACTGACTCGTTTACATAAATTCCCTTCTCATGTTATATTCTAGGTGGCTCATTTTCCATCTTTCTCTTACATTACAATGTTCCCATGTGCTTTGAACGGTTTCTTCTTCACCTCATGCTTCCAATATTACCTTTGAGAGGTAAACTTCATAAACTGGTGACTTATATCATTGCAAAGACATGCAGTCATGACTTTGGAATAGCACATTAAACATTCATTTTGAAATTCTAGGGATATATAAATGTGATTATTTTAAGCATATACCCTACACAATTTATATATAGAATGTTTCCTTGTTTCATAAATAGAACACATAAATAGAATTTAAAATGGAAGAAATATTATCAAAGAATTTGCCATGACTGACTTTTGCCTGTAGCTGTGCAAGCTCAACCAAAATCTCCCCCACACTTCCATCATTACGGAGTCATAAACCTCCCCAGCACTTCCATAAGCATTGCAGAGTCCCTAAAGTCTGACTAATCGACTCAGTAAGACTATGCGTGATGTATTTACGACTTCCCTGTACAGGAGAATAGGATTTATTCCAATACGAAATTACACTGTGCCTTCAGTATTCGCCACAGGGACCTCTTTACTTCACTGTAATCCACAGTGGTTGGAATTTATTGCCACCTAAGTTCATCCCAGCCACTAAGCAGTGCACACACAGGGAGCCAGAGTTGAGAATGACAGCAGTTCCAGGTGACCTGTTCATATCTAATTTACAGGTACTTAGTTGGGAGAAGGGGACCCTCACACACTGCATTTAACACCCTTTGAAAGTCTGTGACCTTTTTGTCCCAACGCTACAGTTCCATGTAAAGCTGCAAATGAAGATGAAGGGATTTATAAGCCTCTCTTGAAATATTTAGAAGAAAAATAACTTCAGATGAATATAACTTGCCTGATTGTCTTCCAAAAGTTGTGCCAGAAATAGCAGTAGGTATACTTATTCTGGTTTTACTTTACAATTAAAACACAGTCTTTTTTTTTTTTTTTTTTTTTTTTTGACTAGGCTATTAGGGCAATTACTTTGAACTGGTAGTAAAGGCACAGGGGTCACTTACTTTAAATTCTGTGAATCTTCTGCAATTCAGTCCTTTAAAACAGCCCTTTATGTGAAAATTGAAACTTTCAGGTGGCTTTGCTAGCAGACCACTCTGTAGCATTCGGAGATGTTTTATTAAAGAGGCCCTCTTACAAAATGGTTTACATTAGCAACTTTTTGGCTTTTATAACTTCTGAAAGTTATCAAATATTCTCAAAGTACACTAACTTTATTTTCTATTCACTTGTACAATAGTGTCTGTATCTTAAGTTCTTTGGCTTCTGATATTAGCAATGGGTAGAGGGCTTACCCGGTAATGTTCCAACCTCCGATTTTATTGTTGGCATGTAAGTGGATCTCTACCTGTCTTTTATCAGTACGTGCTCACATAAATGTCTATAGTCATTTGTAGTATTTAGGTGATTTGTTTTTTTACCTAAACAAATTAGATGTGGGACTTAAGTGTATTATTTCAAAACTTCAGTATTATTTATTATTAATTATTAAGATGATTTTGCCCTTAGTCATGGTATTTATTTTATGTTCCTGTGACTTGTGTGTGTATACATGTGTGTGTGTGTATATGTATATGTGTGTATGTGTGTATGCATATGTGTGTGGGGGGGTGTTTAACTTGGAATTTCTAACTTCACTGTCTTTATTGATGTCAGTAAGACATTAAAGCACAGAATGATGTCACAGCTCATGTAAAGATCTTCACCTGTATTTTATTTTTGTTTTCATCAGCTTTTTAAAAATCATTTTGTTTACATTTCAAATGATATCCCCCTTCCAGGTCAACCATCCAACCCCCCCACCCCCCATCACATCCCGCTTCTCCCGTTTGCCTCTATGAGGGCACTCCTCCACCCACTCACCCACTCCTGCTTCATCTCTGTAGCATCCCCTTGACCTGTATTTTGAGGAGGCCACCTACCAATTCTATTCCCTTTGACTTTGTTGCACACAGAAGTGCCTTCTGATTACGTAACCTTTTGCTGTAGTTTAAACATATTTACCGCAACACATGTCTCATCTCCAGATCTGGCATGCAGCTGGGGATTCATTTTCCTCTCCCTCAGTCCCAGGGATGTTTGCCCTGTCACCTGCATTGATTGTAAATATTAAATGGCTTGTCTTATAATCCCAAGTTATTAGTTTATCTTATAGAGACCCCATTTATTTCACAGTCTATGGATAGATTTGATATATTAATCTTGTTCTACACAAATGTGCTTGCATTATGAAGCAAATGTAGTGTTTTGATTAGTGTACACTGGTGGTGATCTGCCTAGGTAATTGTCAGACACAGAACACATAGTTGGGAGTAGAAAGGAGGCAGGCCAGGGAAACCAACACTGCTGTTGAACAGGAAAAGATGGTCCAGGCATCTTTGGCACATAGGGATCTTTGGTGAATGGGTGAGTAATGAACAGCTGTTTATTTTATAAATGCACCTCCAAAATGTGACAAAAGATAATGCTGTACTTATAAAAAATGTACCCATAAATCGTGACAAAGGACAATGCTGAATGCATCATAATTATATTAAAAACTGGTGAAGTTGATGGCAGTTCACTGTTTTGTGAATGAAAGATAGTTTACGTCCCATAAGTTTGTAAGTGTTTGTTGCAAGTTCCCAGTAGTAAGTAGTCCTGTATGATGACTGAAGTACTATCACATTAATATTGTTGGGTCCCCACTGTCAGAGTTGAACAGGTAAGCACTGGAGATATTTTAAACTTTCCCTGTCATCCAGGCAGTATTTCTGGAAGCAGAGTGAGAAATGATGTGGTTTCTCTGAAGTCATTCATTCACCTGTCCTAAACACACATCAGGTGTTATGTAGAAGGATGTCACTAGGTTTTGAAAAGCACCCTATTTTAGAAGGGTCTTCCAGTCTCATCAAAACAGACATATGAAGTATAGAATATATGAAGTTGTGGATGAGAATAAAAAAAATGAATAGTGGGAGTTGGAAAGATGGGGCAGGGTGGAGACAGGATACTTATGATGGGAAAGCCCTCTGTGAGTGATTCTGATGAAACAATATTTAGAGGAGAAAATAGGTAAGCCTGATAGTGATGAAAATGATGCACACAAAAGAGATGGGCAATGCGTATGTGTATACGCGTGCAGTTTGAATGTGGTTGGCTTATAAGTCAAGTTTTTCTTTTGCTCATGTTAATTTTATCATTAAGGAACATGCTATTTTCATGAAAGTAAGTGAACACAGAATTACAAAGTTTCGCACCTCTCAGAAGTTTAATGTGACTTTGTTTTCAAAAAATAAATTTAAGATCATTGTTTCATAGGATTTTATAAAGAAAAAAATTCTTTTTGTTCAAGCAAATCTTAGCATGGGTTCTGTGTCTATGCACGAGCAAAATCTTATGATCATAATAGTACTTGAAGCCTTATAGGTTTAGATGCAGAATTCAACAATGAAATCATCAGGATCATCCCCCCTTACTTTTAAACCAGGCCGCTATCTTGCTTCCTAGCTTATCATAGAGAAGAAGTTGTCAAACTAATAGTGAAGCAGTCAAGTGTGTTGGTGTCTAAAAAGATGTCATTTCTTCCTGCAGCCACCAATGAACATACACTCCATTGTAGTGCAAGTCCAGTGTGTCAACAAGAAGGTTGGCACAGTTATCTATCATGAAGTACGCATTGTGGTGCGAGATCGGAATGACAACTCCCCCACATTCAAGCACGAAAGCTACTACGCCACCGTGAATGAGGTCTGTGCTCTTGCGCTGATATATGTGTTCAGCTTGTATTATAAACCTGTGTGATTCCATTATAGTAATGACTAATGTGCCTAGAAGTAAAAGAACATAAAATAAGAGCCAATAGTTTTAAAAAATGCATTCTGCTAACTCATAAGAGCATTTACAGAAATTCAAGCTGCTATAGTAAAACGCAAATGACTGTTTTTTATTATAAAATATTTTGAGAGAATTCAAGGCACGCTACTGACATTTATGTTTATTGAAAAGTGTTGGGCAGAATGTCTTCAGATTTATGAAATGATTTCACTAGATACTGGAAGAAATTATTTTTGTGAGACATTATTTACAGTTATTGACTAATATATATGTATATATGTACATATACATATGTACATATATATATATATATATGTTGGTATTTCAAGACATTCTGATTCCATAGCCCAAGGAGCTAACTCTAGCTTCAAACTAGAAACTCATGGTAATTCTTCTGCCTGACCTCTAGTGTCAAATTACAAGAATGAGCCAAGTACTAGCCAGTTAAGTTTTAAAATTCAATTCTATGGTATCCAGAGACTTCAAACAGAAATCATACTATATCATCTTTATTTTATTTTACTTGTATTATCAATTCTTATATGAAAATCATGTTGAAGTTTTGAAAATATTTTAAAAGTGATATTATTACTTTTATTGAAAATTCATTTTACTGTTTTTTTCCCCTTTAATCAATGTTCCTCTGATGTTTTCTAATGGTTCCTCTATTAATTTGTTGTTAGACACTAAATCAGGAAACATTTGCAAAGTAACAATAATATCACTTTCAATACATAATATATACACAAAATATTAAGTTGCTATAAAAATACACTCAATATATGAGACTATTCACTCCTATTTTTCTCTTTAAAATACAAAACTACTTTATAGAAAGCCATCAGTATGTTTTGAATATAAACACAAAATTCAGGCTATCATTTCAGCAATCTCTAAAATCAATCAAAATAATCTGTTTGCAAAAACCTATTTGTAAAAATTGGGTAAAATTAAATAATAGAAGGTAGGTTGTCTGAGATAATACCTCTGTAATATATTGGAAGATTAAAAGTGCAGCATGTCAGTCAGTGGCTCTTTCTGTCTCTGAGTCCTTCCATTGGACCCTGCAGTAATCAAAGACGCTGACTAGTTCCTAGGCCTCTGGCTTGAAGTTCATTTAAAGTGTTTTCTTTTTCAATATCCGAAGTACAACATTTGAATTAGAGTTCACCTTGTTTGATTACGAACTTGATTGATAGAAACTGATAGGCGAATTATCTTAGGCAAAGATCTAGCTTAGGCAAAAATCGGTTTTTAGTTCACATCAGTTTTCTTCCTGCTCTGTCTATAGTTCATCTTTCTTACTGAAACGTAAAATGATCTTAATTTGATTTTTTAAAGCGTTTCATATTTCCTGATTATTCTTTCTCTCTCCTCCTATCCTTTCGCTGTCTTGTTGAAGAATAATCGTTCTCGGGTAGCATTTCCCTCATGCCAGTCTGCTGCTCAGCAGCTGCATCCTTCCCCATTACCATCAGGGAAAAGTGGATCTTCAAAGCCTGCCCAGTCTCACCATGTGTCAACGCTCTGCTCATCCCCTGTCTTCACTAAAGATGCTGCACCTCGTTCACGTTGATTTTCCTGGTGCCCCACAGGCATCCAGTGGGCTTGTCTTCTGTCCTATGAGCTCTCCTTGGTTGATGGCTCAGAACTTACTCTCCCATTGTGTTGAACAGCCCAGTGTCCTCTACAAAGCTGCTCAGTGCTTTGTGTGTGACAGACAGCTGAGACAAATTGATCCACTGACTCCGTATTTGGTCTTAGAGAGTATATACTTCATGATCACATTCATTTGTCTTGATTTTCAACATGCTAACTCTGATTCATATTTGTGTTTTTAAAAAGGAGAGATTTGACTATACCTGCCAATAATCTCAAGAAAAGAAGATTCTGCTACTATTGTCTTTCATTTATTTGGGTAGTTCGGTGATGATAGGCTTGTCTCGATGACCCCAAATTGCATACGTGTCAGTGTTTGTGTCTATATATGTATGTACATGTGTTTGATTTGTGTTCATATATTATACATTAGTCCTTTGTTTCCCCCAGGGAAAGAAGAGGGAATACTTGAGCAGTATCTAAAGTGGCAAAAATGGCTGAAAAACAGAGTTTACACCTAACCCAAAACCCCTACTTCCATTCCTCCTTCACTGGTAGACTGGCATAAGCATGTTATTGTGTATCTGAATTAGAAAGAAACGTCAAGGCTTATACTTATGGTATTATTAAACATTATCATGATCATAATCAGCACATTTATAAATAGGTTGAATTCTAGGAGCTAATATTCTTTGGAAGCATATTTTTCTAGTAATATGTCAAAAATTCACCAAAACATTGCTAGTACTTTTATTTAAACTCTAAGTGATGACTATGACAGAGGTTATAATCTTTCTTGAAAAGTAAAACACAAGATAGTATGAGGATTTTTATCTCCCTGGGTAATTGTCAGCTCAACTAGTTTTGGACAAATATATCATTAGTTAATTGTATTGGCTGGTTTGAAATATAAATTGGAGAGTAAAATCACAGTTCATTCTTAAGCTAGTTTGGAAGATAAGTCTTTTCCAACAATAATGCCTTTAAAATATATATTCCCATGCGTGAATATTTTTTCATGCCCTCTACATCCGACAATATATTTACATATATCCCACCCCCCAAATCCTTTTGAAATAATCAACAGCAAATAAGTAAATACATAAAAATGCATGCAATATTTTGGCAATTTATTTTTAAAAATATAAATTTCACCCAGCACTAAGATTTATGCTGCCAGTTTATAAAAGCCAGAGGAACAGGGTGTCTGCTGTGAGATTGCATATCTTAGAAATGTTAGGGAATCTGTACCCATGAAATCTCAATAGTAGGGATATCTCAACTCTACCTGACCAGAGATAATATCAATTGATATGCTAACACAGAAAGGGAGAGTTCATTGGGCCCCAACCCACAAGAAAGAACTACAGGCAACTAAGAAATGTTATAAGAGAGAGAGAACTTTCTGCTCCATGGATGAGACCCTGACTGGTTATCCAATACCACATAGTCAGCTCTGAAATCATATGCATACAGCATATATTATATGAACTGAGCAGATTATATTTATATATTTATGATACAATAAGTAAAGGAAAAGAGATCAGAAACCATAGATTTGAGAGATAGGGAGAATGGAAGGGTTAATCAGAAAGGTTGGAGGGAGGGTAAAGAAAAGGGGACAACAATGTATGTTTGTGTGTGTGTGTGTGTGTGTGTGTGTGTGTGTGTGTGTGTGTGCATGTGTATCAAAACAAAACAAAAACGACAAAAGTCACCAAAAATATTCTAAAATCAACTCAAGCTTTGTGAGATAACAAAATGAAGAACTCATACTTAAGTCCTTGGAAGCCAGAAACATAAGGATGGTAGATCAATGTAGCTATGTAATGTTTAATGTTCCTAATTATGTGGAATAAATTAGAGCATCCCCAAAAGAACAGTCCTCACACTTTTATGCAAACTATTCTAGCTTGGGAATAAAACCTGTGACTAGTAAATAATAACAATACACAATTCACACTCAAGCAGGAAAGTCTCTCTTACACCTACAAACAGGAGAAACTGAACTTACAACTATTTCTATTATAAGACAGGAGTTTAGATAATATAAGTTCCATGCTCAAACTAAAAGCAGGCCTTTCTGTCTAACATCCTGACATCCAAAACAACAACTTATCCTACAGGGAAACTGAAAACATATTCAGTTGTAGAAACGTTATAAAGAATGTGCACATAAAAATAAGATTGTTTTACTCTGCATCTCAGTAGCCCACTGCTCACAAAGTGTTGTCATGCTAACACTGTGATCAAAATCGGCAGGAATAGCTAATGTGTGTGGCCTACAGAACACTGATTTGTAGAAATGAAAATAAAATTCTCTTCTCACTCATAAGTATCTAATTATTTTTTTCCTGTGCATTTGAAAGATAACACTTAAAATCTCAAGGGGGTTATATTTCCCCATCTAAGTAGTTTGATACCTACTTCAGGATGTTTCTATACTGTTGTCTTTGCATCCTCACTATCCTGTGCACTGTGTGTCTTTAGGGATGGTGATGAATTACCTTCATGTCCAGCTATACAAATACAATAATCTCCTGTTCCTAATGAGATATGCTAGTAAATAAAAATAAGTAAAATGAATATTTATATATGAATAAATCTATCAACTGAATAAAACATTTATTTTCATGAATATGTATATAAACACAAACACATATGTCTATATGTATATATATTTTCTAGGGAATATATATGAAACACATAGAGGAATACTATACTTATAAACCTAGCAAACACAGACAAGTATTGCCAAGAACTGGAGCCTTTATTTCCGAATGTGTAAATGAAATAACAAATCATGTATATTTTTATATAATTGTTTATATTATTTAAACAAATAATCATTTCTTAGGCAAGGAAAGAAAAAACAAAATAGAATATCAAAATATACATACTTCACAAGTATGTGACTTTATATCAATATGTATCAATAATTACATTAAAATAAGAAGACAAAATGAACAAATTGAGAGATATAATTTTAGCCTATATTTAAATATGAAGCCAAATCAAGGTAGTTGAAAGGAAATAGAATAGAAAATATGGATTATGGAAACTTGAATTTAAAAGGATGGAAGAAGACGTGGCATATAAATAGCTATCATGCACTGGAGAGATGGCTCATTTTATAGGAGCACTGACTGCTCTTCCGGAGGACCCCAGTTAGATTCTCAGCAGCTACATACCACTTCTAGATATAACTCCAGTTCTTAAAGATATGATACCTTCTTCTGACCTCTGTAGGCCCAGAAAACACATGGTACACAGATACACATACAGTTAATTATTCACACACTTGGAAACACACAAAAACACACAATGTTTTTAATAGTGCCATACTATAGTACCATATGATAGACAAAAGTCTATTATAAATGTCCATGTGTAAGACAAAATGGTCTTAAAAAGAACTATAAATGAATATTCAAAATATTTACAATGATAAATATTTGAGTGGTATACATTTATACCTATAAATAACAACCAAATTTGTATTTATACATATAAATACAACTTTATGATAAAGTAAGTTGGCAGAATAAAATCAGAAATATAAAAAATTCTGTCATCATAGAGAGAAATTAAAACTCTGAGGTAACTGGAAAGAATGTCTCCCCAAAGATGCAGACTCTGAACCCTGACCTGGTGCAAGGAATCTTGCAGGTATTAATTATATTAAACTCAATTGGAGGGACCGTCCTGGTTACCCTGGTGCCTAGTCTAACCAACATGTCTCCTTAAAAGATGTGCTCTCTAAACTGGCCGTTGTGTCACAAACTCTCAATATACTAAAAGATAAAATCTTACAATGTACTTTCACCCATGAAATAAAACCAGTAACTGAAAATAGAACCTTGGAAAATGGAAAATACACAGACATTTGAAGAAGGGCTCTCTTTCTCTCCGTCACTTTCCTGGGGTGAGTCATGAAACAGGATTTTGAATCAAACCATTTCACAGAGCAGAGCAGAAATCCCTACATATTTATACAGACAGACCCCAAAGGATCCCCAACCTCTATTGAGTGAGCAGCAATTAACCATAGAAACAACTTGTGTGCATGAAGCTGCCACAGACTTGGATGCAGTTGCCCTAAAGAATGGAAGGACTAGAAGGAATCAGAAAACAGATACCTCCACACATCAGTAAAAGCTGTGATGTGCTGAGAAGAACAAGTGTAGACACACTGGATTACATTAAAGGTCATCCACACAGTGAAGGATGGTCTATGGAGAGGATAGAGAAAATATTTGAAAACTGACACAGTAGGGGGTCTAGGACTAAGATTAAACACAATCTCCCACCCCTAAGAAGCTTTCTACAATTGAGACGAACTTGCCAAGGAAAAAAAAATTCATATTCTCCAGTGGAGTCTCATTAGGTAAATTAATCACACTTAAGAGTAGGCACCATGCCCAACAAGAGATGGCCAACACAAAATAAACATACTAGTATTTTTGTAGACTTTTTTTTTTGTGTGTGTGTCATAAGACCTTGTTTGGGCATTTTTTTTTTCTTACTCATCATTTGTTTATACATTATGGTTTCCAAACTTATGTTTTTATGAGTTTTGTTCTTGTGTTTGTATGATTCTTGTGTTTTTTTTTTCTGCTTCATTTTTGTTTTTAATTTTGTTTGTTTGCTTTCTGAAGAGGGAAAGAAAGAAAGAGTGTGGAGTTCAGTGGGTGGATGGGTAGGGATGAGTTGAGGTAGGAGAAACTGTGGTCAGAATGTGATGTGGAAAGTAATTTTAAAAATCAAGAAGGGGGAAACACTTAACAAGAAATTAAGTTACAGAATCTAAGAGGGGCTCAGAAACGTAATGCTAAATCGTAATGATTACAATAGAATGCAGAAATGTGAGGAAAATATTAACAGATGTTTTCTTAGAAAAGTATAAAAATGACCAGTAAGAATAAGAAAAATGTTGTTTAATATCACTTATCTTCAGTAACATGTAAAATTCACAGTGAGATATTTTATGTTAATTATAATGGCTGTTTTCAAAAAGGATGAGAAATTGCATGGTGATCAAGAGGTGGCGAGGGAGACATGTACACTATTGGTGGGAATGAAAATTAGCAAATTCATCAGGGAACTCTGTAATGAAAAAACAAAACAAAACAAGTAAAAAAAAAAAAAAGTAAAGAAAAGAATGATGATAGGAATGCAGTTAGTGGATCACAGAGAAACCTAGCCTCCAGTGTTTACTCTGACAAACCCACTATACTATGAAATCAAGGCATGTATTGTCCACGCTTTAGTGGGAAGACAATAAATGGTTTCCATACACAACCAGTACTATTCAGTCATAAATATGAAACCATGTAATTTATAATGAAATAGACAGTTCAGGAGGTAATTGAGTGAAATAAGCCAGGCATAGAAAGAGACATACATCAAACCTTTCCTCATTAATGGAAGACAAAGACTTGGTATCCATGAAAATGGAGAAGGGAATACTCATTATTAGATCTAGAAGGATGGAGGGAGGAGGGAAGGATCTCAAGTAACCAGGACACAGGAGAGATGTACCCTATTGGCCAACACTGTAGAGCAACAGGAGTTCATAATAATTTATTATTAAAAAAATAGTAGATAGGAGACCTCAAAATTTCCTATCATAAAAAAACTAGTAAGTTGTTAAAGAGACGGTGGATCTAATTATTCCATAGACTGTGTAATGGTTATTCCTGGTTGTCAACTTGATTGTATCTGGAATGAACTACAATCCAGAATTGGAAGGCTCACCTACAAGTTTCTAACCTTGATCTTAGAATGGAGGAGGCATAGTGGCTATGAATCTTGGGAGACCAAGGCAAGGAGATCTCTGAGTTCAAGGCCAGCCTAGGACAAAACAAGTCCCAGATCCAGGCTTGGTGGCACACAACTTTAATCTGGGCCACACCTTTCTGCTAGAGACCTTCATAAGGACATTGAAAGAAGAAAGATTTTCTCTTTGCCTGCTTGTCTTTACTTGCCAGCATATCTGTTGGAATCTACCAGCCTTGTGAGATTGAACAATTACTAGATCCTTGGACTTCCCATTCACAGCTGACCATTGTTGGGGAGTTGGACTACAGACTGTAAGTCATCATAACAAATTCTCTTATTATATAGAGACTATACATAAGTTCTGTGACTCTAGAGAACCTTGACTAATACAGACTGAGAATTAAACATTATATGTGCACACATATATGCACATACTTATGCACACACACACACAAACACACACACACACACACCACACACACACACACACACACACACACACATATGCTACTTTGGGCCTCAAATATGTGTGTATACATATTGAAGTAGAACAAGAAATGTTTGCCTGCCTGGAATCAGCAAAAGGTAGAGGAAAAAGACAAGAGAGAAATGAGGGAAGAGATTACAGTGGAATAAAAGCCCAGAGTCACCCTTGCTTGCTGTAGAGGTTGGCCTAAGAGATGCTCTAGTGGAGACACACTGGGATTGCTGAGAAAAAAGCCTGAGTAGGGAGCACCAGGGAATCCCACTCCTCAGTCCTAGGGACAAAATCAACCAATGATGGAGGCCATGCTAATTGAGCTTGAGGAGTATATTCTTTCCTAGAATCTTTGGAGAAAAACCTTAGATTGCACATTGCCTGGTTTTCAGCTTTTTGTAAGCTGCATCCTAGCTAATATAACTATAACTATAATATAACTATATAAAAGAAAACAGATCCTATTTAAGACACTAAATTTGTTTTATTTTGTTAGAGAAAATATGCAAATGAGTTTGCAAATCTCTTTGTAATGGATTAAAAAGATGGGAAATGGAGTATAAAGAAATACAATATTTAAGCAAACTTAGCAAAAAATATTCTAGTAGATTCATAAAAGTATTTTATTTAGCAAGCACGGGACTCATAGTTTTTTAGGATACAAAATATGACAAGAATTTACCAAATGTTGGTATCTATAGACCTATAAACACATTCCAAATGTCTGAAATCATATAAAATATGTTATAAACACATTACATTTGAGCTTAAAATCAATGGAAAACAGATGACAAACTCCCCATATATTCAGAAAAATAACATAAAAGACACAATTCTCACTAAATGTTGCAGATTCTTCAGAAAACGAACCTATCTACCCAAGAATTATTAGTAAAGTGAATTTACAAAGTTTTTTGGATAGAAGTTCAACATTTTAAAAATATTTTTTGTTACCCAACAACAAACGAATAATGAATTTTTGAAAAGTGATATATCCACAAACATCACTCCATGGCCTTGGAAGTTTTCTAAGATGTGTAGATTTTGTCTGGTCAAGTGTTTGATCTGATTCATTAAATCAACTGCATGATGCTTTTATTTGGGATTCCATTAACATAATGTGACTTTGTTTTAAACAGTGAGCAACTGACTACAGATAGCCCTTACTAAAATGGAGTTTTAGCTGCATTTATTTTTAATTAGATTTTGCTTTGAATTTAAAGGTAAGTACAATTTCAATTTTCAGCAAGGTTAGCAAATCACTGAAATATTAATATATCCTTGACCTTAAGTGTATTGGACCAAATGCTTTGGAGACCTTGTGTCTATAAAACTAATTAGGGAGATAGGTTCCCTATGAATCAACAGTTCTGTTTGTTTGTACATACTTAAAATAAATCAATAATATATCCTCCAAACATTTGTATAGCAAGTTGATTACAGACTTTATATAGGAGTTACAATTTCAACCAGTCCAGTTATTTAAGAATTATAAGATTGTTTACAATTTTCATTTTTAAATATAGTTTTGTTCTATTCTATGTGCTTCAAATTCTTCACATAAAGTAAAGTTGGAATTATACTCTCAGAATACATCGTCACATTAAAGAAATATGGATAATGAATTGAAACTAGAAATTAAGAAAAACATAGATTTTAGCATACATCTTTCATGATTTCTAAAAGGCAAGTGCAAAATTAGAAGGGTTCTTTTTGTATTTGGAAGGAAGTTCATGCATGACAATGTTTCAAGGAAACAAATATGCTACACAATTATGACCAGCAATGATAGCAAACCAAAAATGTTTTCATACTGGGCCACCAGCAAGAACAGTGTGGTTGTGGGAAGTCTGCACTTATTCATTGCAGAGCTTTTATGCCACTGCAAAAGTTTTTCTGTACTTCTCACATCCTAGAAAGCCTGACATCACATTGATGAGGTAACATTAATGCCACTCCCTTTTGCCCAAATGTCTGTCACCTCTGTGGAAAATTTCCACACATGCACTGCAAAACTCGATACAAAGAATCCAAGAAGTTCACCATCAATTTAAACATGTGTGTTTGATCAAATTTGATTGCTTTCTGTTTTTAATAACATAAAACATTAAAGGCTTCTTCATAACTCTAAATCTAAAACACCACTCACAAAGTAAGGAAACTGTTCTGAGATGCTAAAATAACCTTTGGTTTTCTTTGAATAAAAAATATGTTACAAACATTGACATCACATATACACTACCAACTATAACTTAGTTAACACCTTAAAAGATCATCGAAACAATTTTTAATATTCACTTCCTAGTATTTTATACTACAACTGCTATAGAGGACTTATTTTAGTAGCCTCACCTCTTTTGGTATTGAGTGAAATGATAGCAGTTCATGTTAGCATTATAATGCCACTAATTGCTGACATTGAAGTGCTCTGGTGACATTTTTTTTCCTGTGAAATATCCCATTTAAAACTTCTGTTTACCTCTATATAATCTCAAATGCTGTGTCCTTATGGTTGCATAGGAAGATGTAGAAGGATATATGTGTCTTCAAGTTTTCCAGATCTCTCTGCTGACTAGTGATGAATGAAATCCAGAAGCCAAGAAGCCTCACTTTAGAATAAGGAGCTTTACCACAATACTGTATAAACACGTGAGGCAAACAGCAACAAGGCTTCAGAATCTAGGAAAATATCAATACCAAATATAAATGCATGCTGCTTGTACCTTCCACCTTGTTCAAGTCATGTTTTCTCAAAGTGTAAGTACTAACCAGTTGACATCATTTGTATCCATAATTATTCATATCAGTGTCACAGTTTAATGAGAGAATCACCTTCTAACTAAATTACTGTAAGGAAAGAGCCATTGGAATATTCACAACGTAGGCTCCAATTTCAGGATGTGTGCTTCCTGTCTGTAGACACAGGAAGCAGGCGACTTTCCAAGAGTCTCACATCCTTTTGCTGGAAAAGTGAGTGGAACATTTTAAGATAATTACGGCAAATAAAGGGAAGCCGAAAGCTGACAGTGAATCCCACTAATGATGAGGGGGCGATACAGCAAGCTCCTCCCACATGCCATACTCTCCACCTTCACCCCACACACTTCCAAAACTACAACTATCAAAGTTAAACATATACAAATATATTACCCTGAAACTTTACTGTGAAAGTATTAATATTTTACTTTATTACTACTGTTTTCATCTTTGGGTAACTCTAGATCCTGATACTTTTAATTACACTGCTAATAATTCTGTTATTTTTTTCAACCAAAGAAAACCCTCTAGCACAGCACAGTAGCCAATTAGAATGAAAAGAGTTCAAACCTGTTTAACACCGAGGCAAATAGAATTTAAACCACTGTGTTTCCAGTTATTAATTTCATATATTTTTCACTTAAAATTATATTTTCTCATTCTCTTCAAGCTTTATCAGATTAATAACCATGCATCACAATGGTAAGGAAAGTGAATTCTTTATGATAAGTTGACTAGACTATAAAGTAGATTATTGGACAGGGATCACACAGAGTTAGATGTGGTTATTTATAAAAACAAGTCTAGCAGACACAACAGGGTTGTGGGTTGTCCTGGTGCTGTTTGTATTTTGATGTTAATAACGCTTCCCTGAGAGGAGCTGCCCTGGGAAAGGAGCAAACCACTCACTCAGATAGCTCACTGAACTGTCTCCCCATTCTAACTGGACAAATAGAGGCTAAGGCCTATGATTGGGCAGTGGAAGGGAAAAGTAGGACTGGAGGTTTCAGAGTGGGGAGGAAGGAGAAGGAGAGAGAGGATGGAGGAGGAAGAGGTGGAAGCCATTATGGAGGAGAACCACATGGTCAGGAAAAACTCCAAGTAGCAAAGGGTCTCATAGCTGGGAAATGAGGGAAGACGACAGTGAGAGATCTGCCCAATCTACAGATAATTATTATCTACAGATAATAACTGGGTTGTGTGCTTTTTAACTATTTTTTTTACTTTTACATATATATGAGTGTTCTATCTGAATATATACCTGCATGCCAGAAGAAGGCATCAGATCTCAATTCAGATGAGTGTAAGCCACCATATGGTTGCTGGGAATTGAACTCTGGACCTCTTCAAGAACAGCCAATGCTCTTAACTGCTGAGCCATCTCTCCAGCCTCAGGTTATGTGTTTTTATACAACCTTATTGGGGTTGGAAATTACTGTAACACAACAGTTATATGTGTAATATGTATTTGGCAATTTTAATAGCCTTTCCTATAGAAAGCCATACTGTCAGGAGGACCTCTCTAATAAAATGTCCATCAAGGTGAGCATTGTGTGTAGAGTTCTTAGCATTTCAGAGAGGGCCTTCCATCTTTGAACTAGGAGATATATTTGTTTAATCCGATGTCATGTTTAGCCTTATGTGCAGCTATACGGTGTGGCTGAGCACATCCTCCAACATGTGTTCTTACATCAGTGTTTAATATGCATTTTTCTTTCCTATCCTTGTTTTATCCTTTTAAATTTTTGATATTATAATATAATTGCATTTCTCCCCTTTCTTTCCTCCTTCCAAAGCCTGCCATATACCCTTCCTTGCTCTCTTTCAAATTCGTGGCTCTTTTAATCACTAATTGCTATCAAACACATATAATACTCTTTTTTAGAGGTGTTCAAATATCTTTGAACTGCTTTTTCTTTTTTTTTAACCTGCACCTCCTCCACCTTGAGCAATACTTAACATTTTGTCTTCTCCGAGTCCCATTGAATGTGTAAGAACTGTCTTGGACCACAAAGTGTGTTTAACGTGTAGCAAGCAGGAGTTAGAGGATATATACTTGTCGTAGGTGACATTTGGACACCATGGCCATGTGCCAAGTTAACACTGAAGAACCACACAAATGGTCAAAAAAATAACTGAGAAAGATTTTCTCAGAGTGTTTTATGTAAATTTACATTTTGTGGTGGGTCACATTCCTAGCCTTCTCAGCTATAGTTAGACTCTGGAAGAATAGTTAAAATGATTAAATGATTCTATCCACCTGTAGGAAGTAGCTACTGAATGTCAGTCAGGTTAAGCCACAGATACAAACAAACAAACAAAAAATCTGGAAACATTTTTCTTCTTTCTTTTACTCTCCCTCTCCCTCCCCCTCTCCCTCTCCCTCCACTTCCTCCTTCCCCTCACCCCCCCCCACACACACATACACATACACACACACACACACACAGACTTTCAAAGATAGCTTGTTCTATTTAATGATAACGAGTTCTGGTTTTGTTGTATATGAGATTCATAAAATTAAGTTATAAAACTTTATTGTTTAGGGAAGTGTAATTTTAATTAGTTATTTTATTTAATTTCATCCCAAATGTCTCCCCTACCCCCGAGGTTTCCCCCTCCCAGAGTTCATCACCCTATTGCCCTTCCCTCTGAGATGATGCCCTCAGGCATCCCCCTTCCCTGAAGCATTAAGTCTCTCCCACTGAAGCCAGACAGAGCAGTTTTCTGCTATATATGTCCCCAGGCATGTCAGACCAGCCCATGTATACTCTTTGGTTGGTGACATAGTTTTGGGGAGCTTCCAGGGGTGCAGGAGACACTGATGGTTTTCTTGTAGGGTTGGTTGTCTTCAACTCCTAGGGACGTGTCATTTTCTGATAATATGGTGATATTATCTTAGCCTTCATTCTGATGAAAATATCATAGAAATGCTTCATGGTCATACTTTTATAAGAACAATTTTTCCACAAATGTGATTTTTCAGAAGTTGTAAAGTCTGTATGCATCCCTATCCAGTAGTAACTTCTTAAATCTGTATGGTTCACTCTAGGAAATCAGAAATGAAAAGAGGGACACAAGGTTTCCAAAACCCCTTGGAAACACAGAGAATTCTAAGGACCTACTTTAAAAGTCTGCACTCTACAAAATTAGAAAAGATAAAAGAAATGGATAATTTTATCAATAGGTTCCACTTATCAAAGTTAAATCAAGATCAAATAAAAAAATTAAATAGACCTCTAACCCACAGAAAAGAAAAAATGGAACCACTATTATTAACATGAAACTAATTATTTACGTATCCTTAGTTTTCTTAAACCCAGAACCCTCAGAATCCCCATTGATGACCCTTATCACTTTTAATTGCTTTGTTTCTTCTTTTATACCTAGACTATAGAAACTTTTTACTTCCCTTTGATGATCTTGAAGAAGATTGGTCAGACAACCATTTAACCCAATAGATAAAGGTGATATAGATGTTTACAATATTGAAAATACATAGCAATAAATGTTTATTTTATACATATAATATATGTATTCTATAGCTGAATATATAGCACATGATAATGTCTAACATTTATAACCATTTGTAAAATGTTTCATAAATATATACAAAAGTAAAGAGCAAGCTGAATATATGAAGCCCATGAAGCTCCTAACATATCAGCATATATTTCCTGAAATATACAGTCTGCATATATGTTATTCTTACAGGAAACTACACTAGCTCCAGTCTATCTGTTTGTCCCCAGCTCAGAGACAGAGTAAACAAGTGCTTCCTCCCTCCCATTCTTTTATTCATGGCATCTGTGGCTTGGGAGAGGCCCATCACACTGAGCAGCATAATTGATACTCATTATTGCTCTACTGTTCCAATGATAAACTCACTCAGAAACCCTTCACATACATATGCAGAATAATATTTAACCAAATATGTGCTCTCCCTGTAGCCATGAGAGAATAAAAAAATCAATCCTGAAAAATGAACCAAATCCATGCTATACAAATACAAGAGATTAATCATAAGACCGAGGATTTGTTGAGTAGATAGCAGGCATCCTGAAGTTGCAAGAGTAACAATAAATGTGCAGCACATTGCCTCCTGCTGAGCAGATTTCCTTGTATTAATTGGCATGCGATGTCTGTCTAATGTAATGCCATGGTTCAGACAAACTATATTGATAACTGGAGAACAGTTGTGTGTTAGTCTGACAGCCTGACATAAACTCTTGTTTTGCTACATAACATTGCCTTGTTGATGATGGTCATCTCTTAGCGAAGACACAGCACCCTCTGTGTTTGATAACATATGTTGTCATTAAGCTACAGGACAACTCAGATCTTCCCAGTTTGGGGAAACATGTAAAGAAATGGGAGAGGCATAGATGCAGAAGCAGGAGACTGTCTACTGATCACATTGAGTCTCTAGGGAAGAGGGAGAAGCCCTAAAGCCAGACCCAGTGACCCACATTCTCCCTGGAGGGTCCACCTTTTAAATGTCCCACAGTGTTACCAAACAATACCACTAGCCAAGACCAACATGTATGGGGAATTTTTCACATTTAAACCACAATTCAATTGTTACCTATTAGTTGTGAGATGAAACATGTATTACTTATATATTTGCATATAATGTATATTTATTCCAAGATACTACTGATCTTATTATGTCTTAAAAATTGGATTATAAAGAAAATATAGCAAATGAAAAAGGCTCGTTGCAATACACTTAGCAGGAATGCCTAGTGTTTAACCACTGGGAAAGGCTGTCTTGCCCAGTTTTCTGTTTCTTTACTAGTTTCAGTAATCCAAAGCTGTTTTGTTTTAATAGAATGTTCTTACATATAATCCCCACCGTGACATCAATTTAAAAGCACATGTTGCACTGGGCTCCTACTCCTTAGAACCATTTCTGTGTGCTGGAGTTTCGCAGTGGCATTTTTATTAAGTTGATGTTATTGATTTTTTTTCCTTTTGCTTTTTGCATTTGTTTTATTGCAAGTGGACACTTCCAGCGTGCTGTGCCTTTGTGACTAAAAAAGATATTGGTATCAAAATTGTTTTTTTTGCAGTCTCTGTTGTAATCTGCTGAAGCAAGGCAGCAGTTTCGAAAAGTTCTTTAAAGTCACTATGTTCGTACCACAGTTTGCTTGCAGAAACAAGACCAACTGGAATGACATATTTTAAGAGGCACCATGAAAGAAAATTCTAACACCAGCACTATATGGGATTATAGAACCTCAGAAGCCACTGAGACGCCCATTCTGGTGAATACTTCGCATACATTTGATTTTTAATATTTTCATCTTAATGTTAGGAAACTAAGAAAAAGGTTGAATTGATATGAACAGAAAGGAAGAGACATATTAACAAGAACTATCTTCACTCCAGTTATGCATCACCTGTTCTTGCTAATTTCTTCTTGTGGACATTAATAACAGTTATCCAGCCTCAGCAGTCAACAGCACCGAAAGACCTGCTTTATTGTATTCCCCCTCTAGTGACATTGCTTTGAAGCAAAGCCTAAACTTGGTTTCATTTCATTGGTAGGTCACTGTTTTGATATTTGTATTGACACTAAAAGATCAAGGCTTTGTACTAAAGCATACTTTTGAAATATAGCATAAATATCATAAATGAGTGAGTTGTGTTATTTACTTCCATGATATTTCTAAAGTCAAGTCCTAAGTGTTATCAACACATGGGTGGGGCTAGATCTCTCAAGCCATCCCCTCTGTAGGAACTGAACACTCTCACATATGGTAGTCTAGCATCTTCCCCCTTATTAGTTTTGATAGTATGAACTGAGTTATACATTGCACATTCCTTTAGGTCAGAGCTTCAGCATTTCCGCATTTTGTTTTGGGTCTGCATCAATCCTAGAGACATGTGCTGTGCAGTAGTATGAAGATAATTCACCTTATACATGACTGCAGTACTGAGGATGAAAAGGGTATTTGTGTTCTCAGCAATTATTTTACCATAGTGCTTATCTCCATCCCATGACAGATGTTCAGTTATTTCTTTTAAAGCTTATCTACTATACTGTTGTATGTAGCATGAGGGTACACGTGTGCATATTCTCGTTTGGTAAATGCTAAATAATTTAAAGAGGAAAATCCAAGTCACAGGATATGCATGACTCTCTTCCAAGGAAATATTTTCATAGTGATTAGGAAAATTAGTATCTACTGCAGGACAACAGCATTCACTGTGCTCCACCTCCTGGACAAACTTGGTATTTTTATGACTTCTAATTTGGGTCCAAGCTGGTAAATGTGTAAACTTGATTTAATGACATTTTCATAAATATTTCCTGTTGCTAGTTGAAAATAAGAGTTTTTAAATATTTGAGGACTACAATCACATTTTTTGATAACTATCCTATCCTAGGGTCTGCCATTCTCTATTGAGTTATGAGTATTTTTATATATCCTGGGCACGAATTCTTTGTTGAATACATGTAACTCTGACTATCTCCACCAATTTGTGAGTTGGCTTTTCACAAGGTGCTATTCTAAAATTGCTCCAATGTTATTTTCGTGACTTATATGTCATGTTTCCTATTGAGTAAGTCATTAGTGATTACCATGTTCTGGGAATGGTATCTTATATTTCTCTTAGAATCTTATAAAATACATTTTATTCTATAGTCTATTGAAATTTATGTTTAATATTTACTAGGAAGAATGACTATATATTGAATTTTTTCTATGTGAATTTATGATGGGCCCAGCACTTTTTGCATAATTTAATTAGATTCTCATTACTCTGACATACTCTATTATGGGTCAAGGGACTCTCTGTGAGGCTGCTTGACTCTGAAGTAGACACTAAAGTAAGTGTCTCCAACTGAAATCTTGAATTCTACAAGAGTCTGTCTGCCTTACTTCCAACTTAGCTCCTTGTTTTCTAATTCTGACCCTACGAACTTTCATTTAAGGTTTTTTTTTTTTTTTTTTTTAAATCAGACTCTGCATTTCCTTATCTGGCATAGATTGGGAAAGAAATGACACCATACCCTATGGAATCAACAGATGCATCTATGTGTTGTTTAACAAGCAATTGAATTATAGATCCAAACCGTCCCTTTTAAACCTCAATTCAACTTTACCATTTGTAGGAAGAATGTTGAGTTTCAAAGGATCTATGTGAAAAGCCAGGATCAGTGGTTCCCTCTTTCCAAGTTTTACATCTAAACCTTTAACACACACACACACACACACACACACACACACACACACACACACACAAATACACTCAGTGGTCTAGCATCATTTATAGAAGAAAACTTTCAACCCCTTGTCTTGAGCTCCTGCCTCAGCAGGCCAGGAATTTGGCCAGCCAACCCTGACCTTCCTTGACTGTGCCTGACACATAGGCTATCACAGAAGCAGGCAAAAAATGGCTCCTGACACTTTTGCTATAGTAATTGCTGTCATGATTCATAGCTGTGGTAACTGAGTAGAACTATTCATTGCTTCTCTCTGTTGACTGATTCCATAGTATCTTCCAATAGTATGGAAGCTAAACCACAGGATAGAGGCATTTGTGTCAAATCTGGCTCTAGTCATCCAAGTCCTATTACCTAAGTATTTGTCAACCTCAGCATCAGTCTCTTACCGTCAGCATCTGGGAGGCCACCAAAGGCTATGTTAATAGTCTATATCATGTCAGGAGTCACTCAGACTACCCTGGTCAAAGATTAGAAGACAGGTTTCTTGTTCCAGGAACTGGAGTTTGTGCTAACCTGTGGTTCATATGAGGAGAACTTCTATCCAAATTGGTACAACTTTCTCTAAGATATACATAGTTCCCCCCCACACACACACACACTTCTGTGGAATGTGTATAATTTCTGATGACTGTAAAATAATTTGATTCATTGAGGCTTTATCAAAGGACCTTGGTATTATTTGTTCCTCAGCCTCCTTACTGAAAGAATTTTCCTCTTTCTTCCTCCCTAATGAAGTCATCTCCTTGTTTTTCTGTATCCCACTTCCTGTATCCTGACATTTTGCTTACAAGGCTCCTCTCTACCTACTTATGGTCCCGTCATAGTTTCCTGTGGTTACTCCATGTGAAGTCACTCACACCTGAAGGTTTGGAGCTGGGTACCCCAGATTGGAGAAAACATGTGTTGTTTGTCCTTCTGGGTCTGGCTCACATGACTCAATATAATTTATTTTAGGTCCATCCATTTTAGCTGCTAATTTCATTTTTACTTACAGCCCAATAGCTGTGTGGAAGAGTATGGGTTTGCTTTTCTGTGATCTTCCTATCTCCATCCCTCCCTTCCTCCCTCCCTCCCTCCCTCCCTCCCT
>NC_034598.1:38980701-38993634 GCF_900095145.1 Mus pahari
CTTCCTTCCTTCCTTCCTTCCTTCCTTCCTTCCTTCCTTCCTTCCTTCCTCTTTTTCTCTCTTTATCTCTCTTTTCTTTTTATTTCACTTTTTAGAGTTTAAGAATTGGTTGTAGGTCTTTGAAAGTAAGTAGACCATTATATACAACGAGCTCAAGAAACTGAACTCCAGAAATACAAATAACCCCATTAAAAAATGAGGTACAGAGCTAAACAAAGAATTCTCAACTGAGGAATACTGAAGGGCTGAGAAGCACTTGAAAAAAATGTTCAACATCCTCAATCATCAGGGAAATGTAAATCAAAACAGCCCTGAGATTCCACCTCACACCAGTCAGAATGGCTAAGATCAAAAGTTCAGGTGATAGCAGATGCTGGCGAGGATGTGGGGAAAGAGGAACTCTCCTCCATTGCTGGTGGGATTGCAAGCTTGTACAACCACTCTGGAAATCAGTCTGGCGGTTCCTCAGAAAACTGGACATAGTACTACCGGAANATCCAGCAATACCTCTTCTAGGTATATACCCAGAAGATGTTCCAACTGGTAAAAAGGACACATGCTCTACTATGTTCATAGCTGCCCTATTTCTAATAGCCAGAAGCTGGAAAGAACCCAGATGTCCCTCAACAGAGGAGTGGATACAGAAAATGTGGTACATCTACAAAATGGAGTACTATTCAACTGTTAAAAACAATGAATTTATGAAATTCTTAGGCAAATGGATGTATCTGGAGGATATCATCCTGAGTGAAGTAACCCAATCACAAAAGAAGTCACTTGATATGCACTCATTGATAAGTGGATATTAGCCCAGAAACCTAGAATACCCAAGAAACAATTTCCAAAACACAAGAAAATCAAGGAAGACCAAAGCATGGATACTTCATTCCTCCCTAAAATAGAGAATAAAATACCCATGGAAGGAGTTGCAGAGACAAAGTTTGGAGCTAAGACGAAAGAATGGACCATCCAGAGACTGCCCCACCCGGGGATCCATCCCAAAATCAGCCACCAAATGCAGACACTATTGCATATGCCAGCAAGATTTTGCTGAAAGGACCCTGATATAGCTGTCTCCTGTGAGGCAATGCCAGTGACTGGCAAACGCAGAAGTGGATGCTCACAGTCAGCTATCGGATGGAACACAGGGCCCCCAATGGAGGAGCTAGAGAAAGTACCCAAGTAACTGAAGGGGTCTGCAACCCTATAGGTGGAACAACAATATGAACTAACCAGTACCCCCAGAGCTCATGTCTCTAGCTGTATATGTAGCAGAAGATGGCCTAATCGGCCATCATTGGGAAGAGAGGCCCCTTGATCTTGCAAACTTTATATGCCCCATACAGGGGAACGCCAAGCCCAAGAAGTGGGAGTGGGTAGGTAGGGGAGCAGGGTGGGGGGAGGGGATAGGTGACTTTTGGGATAGCATTTGAAATGTAAATGAAGAAAATATCTAATAAAATTTTTTTTTTAAAAAAAAGTAAGTAGAATTCTGCTGTTAATATATGTAGACCTATATGTTTGGTACTGGGATTTTTGTTGTTGTTAGTTGGGTTATTTTTTCTTTCATTTTTGTTGTTTGTTTTGTTTTTCCCTACATTTTTTATACTGTTCCATTTCCCCTTTTTATGTGTCTGTTTAAGTTGCTGGTCTTTCCTTGGTCTAACTTGGTAACTTGAATGAAATAAACAATCCATGCACTTATATTAGATTTTCCACCTTAATAAAGTAGACTCTTCAAGTATTCTCTTATAATAGTCTGAATTTCTTTGGTGTATATCATAATGTTTCCCTGCTCATTTCTGCTAATTAGGGTCCCCTCTTTCCTCTTTCNTTTTTTTTTTTTTTGTTTGTTTTTTTTTTGTTTGTTTCTTTTGTTTTTTGGTTGGTTGGTTGAATGGAGGGTCTGCTGTCAATCTTGCTCATCTTCTCTAAGAACCAATTCTTAGTCTTGTTGGTTTTCTTTGTTTCAATTTCATTAATTTGTGCCTGGAATTTTATTGTTTCTTGCCATCTGCTGGGCTTTGGTTTGATTAGTTTTTGTTTTCTCAAATTCCTCTGCTGCACCATTGAGTCATTTATTTGTGCTCTGTCTAAATTTTTAATGTAGAAATTTACAGCTATAAATTTTCCTCTTAAAACCACTTTTAATATATTACAGGGGTATTATTGTATTTTTCAGTTGTATTTTGTTTCAGAAATGTTTTTATTTATTTCTTGATTTCTTCTCTGATCCATTTATTATTTAGTAACATGATGTTTTACCTCTACATATACTTAAGGGGCTTTTGCATGGTATTGATTATTTTTTTAAGTTTTATTGTAGAATGTTTGGGCAGTATATATGTAAATATTTCTGGTTTTCTCTATTTTCTATGTGTATTTTCTGTCTCAGGATTTGGTCTATTTTAGAGAAGCGTCCATGTGCTGCTGAGTTGATTGTGATTCTTCGGTGTTAGCTAGAGTGTTCTGTAGATATATGTTAGGTCCGTTTGATATAAGATGCCATTTAATTCTGAGGTTTCTCTGTATGTTTTGTCCACATAATATATCTATTGGAGAAAGCAGCCCATTGAAACAACCAAGTGTTGTTGAATCTGTTAATCTGTGTCTTTAATTCCATTACTATGCTTCTTAGGAGATCGGATATGCTTCTGAACATTTGTGTTATTTCTGCAATTTGACCAGGGTTCAAGAACTTCTTTTGGGACTGGTGTGCTTCTGATGTGCTAATTTGGATTTTCTTAGATTAACTCAGTGCATGAGATGAGGAATCTAAAGTAAGCCATATGAAGCTAGTGCATGAGCTGTTTAGCTGCTCCAGGCAAAGATGGCTTCCACTCCAGGGGTCCAGAGCTATGTCTGTGGGTGCAGAGACAAAAGAGGCAAAGAGGGGGGTGGGAGAGGAAACGAGTGTCTCTCACCAGTCAACTACAGCTCAGTGACCACTGATCTGGGACCTGTTGTGTGTGGAGATGGTCACAGACAGGGGCAACACGGAAGAGGAGAGAGGACAATGAGAAAGGGAAAAATAGGCTGAGCAGGCAGAGCAGACTCAGGAACAAGGATGATTTAGGGGGTCCTTGTCTGAACCCGGACTTCTGAGTTTGCAGATCATGGTGGGATGGAGGAGCAGGGGTGAAAGAAGGAAGACGAGACTTACCAGGCAAATGATGCCCAAATGAAGAGGGTCTGGAATTAGGCTCTTGTATTCACAGATGGTGGTGGGCTGGGGGAGGCGCAGGAGAGGGAAGGTACTAGTACTCAGGAAAGGTGATCAGGCATACAGAGGGTTTTGCAGCCTCATACTTTGCTGCCTTATACTCACTCTCATGCTACATGCAATTGTCTTTACAGTTCACTGACCGTGAATTTTTTTTCACACTTTATGATTTGTTGATGGTTTTGTTGTCTAAAATGTCCATAAAGTGTTGTGATCACATGGCTCCCAGCATTCCCCATCAAAATAAGATAGAATGGGGCTCATAGAGAAAATATAGATGTAACATCTGCTTCATCCAGGCATGGCTTGTGTTGCTACCATGTTAGTGAATCAAAGCGCCACATTAAATTTCTTTGTAGAGAAGCACATAAGAAAGATTTTTATATTGGCTAGCTGAATGAAAATGTGTGAGCAGAGGCTTACAGCCTGCTCCTATATTCCTTGGGGGCTTCAACGTTGTTGTTCATTAATTCAGCATTCATGGAAATTTTATGCAACCTAAGAACCACATATAGAAATAACAACTGTATGAAAATATAAATCAAACAGCAAACACAATTATTCTCTGGGGGAAATCAAAGGAGATAAGTGAAGGCAAATACTCTCTTTGAGACTCTTGTTAAAAATCAGTTTAGGTTGGCAAAAGGAGATGTGTGTCATGTGATGGCACATATCATATAATAAATAGAATAAGTAATATTGTATTTATTCTTAGTGCTTCTTACTGTTCATTAAATAAGGTGATGACTTAATATATTAGTCAGAGTTCTCCCAAGCACAGAACTTATGGAATGTATCTAGATATTGAGGGAATTTATTGTGATGACTTATAGTCTGTAGTCCAACTAAGCCAACAATGGTCAGCTGTAAATGGGAAGTCCAAGAGTCTGGTAGTTGCTCAGTCCCACGAGGCCAGTTCTGTCAGCTGGTCTTCTGTGGGAGTAGGTTCCAACAGATGTGCTGGCAAATAAATAGAAGCAGGCCAAGAAGAGTGAATCTTCTTTCTTCCGATGTCCCTATGTAGGCTCCAGCAGAAGGTATGGTCCACATTAAAGGTATGTACCACCACTCCTGGATTTGAGACTTGCTTTGTCCCAGGCTGACCTTGAACTCAGAGATCTGCTTGTCTCAGTCTCCTGGGATTAAAGTCCTTGCCTTTGCCTAAGCTTTTTATAGCCACGATGCCTCAAGATCTCCATGTCAAGATCCAGGTCAGAAGCCTGTGTCTTCTAGCCTCAAGATCTTGATCACATGTATGCCCTCTATTTCTCTATTGTATTTCATTTCTGATATAGTCGAGTTGACCACCAGGATTAGCCATTACACTTAACATTTCAGAAAAAATAACTTTACAAGTCAAAACAAAGTCTCTCATCACCTCAACCAGAGAGAAACAATGGTATTTTAATTAAATAAATAACATATGTATTAACTAAATTATACCTATTGATGCACTCCTGCCTGAGTTTTACATACATGAAACTACTACATATCATTTCAACCATCCTAAACTTGCCTGTCTTTTGAGGCATTTATTATTTATTTATGCCAGAAACCTTTTCACTGTTGAATCTTTATAAACTGTTTTACTTTCTGGGCAGTGATTTCCTATAGCTTTTGATTTTCAGTTAATCTGTATAGTTTATGACCCTTTGACTAACTGTGTAAATGATTCATGGGAAAAGATACGAATGACATAAATAAGCAGTACCCTTAGGCATCTGTCCAGGCTGGTCTTATTGTATATAGGACCCTTCAAAAACCAAATTGAAATGTGACATATTGAACCATAAAGTGATACACAACATTCTTATTTGTGTAGAAGAGTTGCCCCCAAACTACTATCACCACACAGGAAAGTATAGACTATATAAGAGCAGGGAATCTTGAGCCTTACAAACCATCAAGTCAGGAGTTTTCAAAGTAGCAGCATTTGTGCCTCAGGAAGGAACACTCACAAGAGGATATGGCACATGTGCACAGGCATGGATAAAGACATGCAAGCATATTTCTAGTGCAAACACATAAGAGGGATATGTGTTTATACACACACACACACACACACACACACACACACACTACATACCTAGGCATGAAGGTCCAAAATTCTAGTATATTTCTGGTGGGAATAAACAGGAAATGAAATTAATTACTTAAGTCTACTAATCGTACATTTGTCTTTTTCTTCTTTTCATGTGTAACCATATGGTGTGCATATGAACATATATGCATCTCTCTATCTGTGTGTGTGTGTGTGCGCGCGCATGTGCAAGTAAATGTACCTGTGAAGGTCTGATACTGGAGTCTGCAACCTTCTTGGATTGTTCTCTACCATATTCTTTAAAGCAGACTCTTTTACTTATCTATCTATCTATCTATCTATCTATCTATCTATCTATCTATCTATCTATTTTTTTTTGTTTTGTTTTTGTTTTTCGAGACAGGGTTTTTCTGTATAGCCCTGGCTGTCCTGGAACTCACTTTGTAGACCAGGCTAGCCTCAAACTCAGAAATCCGCCTGCCTCTGCCTCCCAAGTGCCGGGATTAAAGGTGTGCACCACCACGCCCGGCTCAAGGCAGACTCTCTAAATCAAACCCAGAGACCACCTAGACTGTCTCTCTAGTCAGCTTGTTATTGAGATCCTCTCTTCTGCTTTCCAGGACTGGAATTACAGCCCACTGCCAAACTGCAGGGCATTTGCCTGAACTCTGGGTACCCAGAACCCAGTGCCCTTGCTTGAGTGGCAAGCCCTTTAATGATTGAACCACCTCACTTGCTTTAAAGTCTATGATTTTTTTTTCCATTTTGCATCTTCCTACCTTATTCATTTAGTGCAAATATAGCTCTTCTATCAGTATCAAACACATCCTACTCTAATATTAGTTGGACAGGTCTATCACAGCAGAACATAAGGAACTGCACTATTGTATGTGTATACACACATCCATGTGCATGTTAGTGTGCTGTAGTAGTAGTACAAATGATCAGGAGCCATCTGCACTAAGATGTTTGCTATAAACACACAGATGAGCAACCACTCACCTGTACATACGGTGAGCTGATCACATGGCTGTGCCCAAGCCTGCTCCTCCTCCACACTGTAAACATTCTGGAAGCTGGAGATCAATTGAATTCTTACTGTAATTATAAAAAGAAACTGTAACATGAAAGAGAAAATACGGCAAAATTTCCCGCTCTGCTACAGCTTGCAATGTAGTTTTTGAGGACTTAAATTCCCTTCTCACACGATCTTGTGCATCAGTAAATTAATCACATCTCCATTTCTCTGTTGAAGCAACAAAGCCATTTCATCCTTCTGCCTTTCTCCTCAGAAATATAAACTAATAAAACTTCTTGTAGAATGGTATTTCTGCTTGGGGTTTCTAAAACAAAAAGTGAGTATGACTCAATATAATCTGTTGTAAATTGAAATCACAAAAAAATCATAAATAATAAATAAATAATGTTAGTCTCTTGGGATAACTTTACAATTTCAAGAATAAATGAATGTCTTTTTCTTTCCAGTAGTTTAAGGCCAGTCTTTTGGGACTTTGTCACTGAGTGTGTTGTTTTTAAAATAGCCAGAGAAATATAAAGGAAATGTTTATGCTGGAGGAGTAGATTTGAGCGTCCTGCCTATTCTTAACTTATCGTTTGCATGCATTTACAACCTGGATTCTGTGACTCTGAAATTATTTCATATTTTAAAATAAAATCCCAACCTCAATTTAAATTCTAGCCTGTGAATAATTTTAAACATTAAAGTTTTTTTTTTTTTTTTTTTTTTTTTTAAAAAAAGGTTATTTATTTCTTCACTTGGTGTTGAATCAAGACAGGGTTTCTCTGTATAGCCCTGCATTGCTTAAATTCATCAGTCATTATTATTCCAAAAGAACTATTTTGGCGTTTTTTTTTTTTTTTTTTTTTTTTTTGTAACCTAAGAAAACAGATGCATTTTTCTCCACAGGTGCTAAGAGGCTAATGGATGCAAAATGGTCCAAATGTGCTTTTCAATGAACTTTCTGTTTTCTTTACAAATCAAGGTCTTGGAGTTGTAAACTTCTGACATGGAAACAGATGCATTTTCTCTGTGCGTGCTGAGATGCTAATGGATGTAAAATGGTCCAAATATGCTTTTTCAAGGAACTTCCTGTTTCTCTATCCAATCGCGGTCTTGAAATTGTAAACTTCAGACATTTAAGGACTCCGGTGTGAGGACTGGACAGATTTCCCTATTTATTTTCAGGGCTATGAGTCTGATTTGAGTGGCCTACCTCTCTTCCTCGATTTAATGAAGAGATGGTTCTTAAACTGGAAAACTTGTATGGATGATAAAAAAGCAGACAGTTTCTCTTTCATGTTTTTTTCCAGCTCACTCCGGTTGGCACCACGATATTCACGGGGTTTTCAGGAGATAATGGAGCTACAGACATAGACGATGGCCCTAATGGACAGATAGAATACGTCATTCAGTACAACCCGGAAGATCCGGTAAGTCCTCAAGGTGGTGATTACTGTGAGCCATGCAACAGATAGTTGTCTTACCTGATAAAGTTATTAAATAACCCCCAAAGTTGCACCATTTTTAATACTTATGATTCTTTTATAAAAGCTTATTTTGGAGGTAGATATAATGTTCCATTTGTTGTTGCTGTTTTATTGTTTTGCTGCCGTTTTGACTAGATTTCCATTTTACTGAACTCCAGAACCTTCTAAATAAGTCATTCTCGACCATCCTAATGCTGTGACCCTTTCATATACTTCCTTATGTTATGGTGACTCTAACTAGAAGATTATTTCATTTGGCACTTCATAACTGTAATTTTGCTACTGTTAAGAATCACAGTGTAGATAGATATCTGATATGGGAAAATATCTAATATGGGATCCCAGAGGGGTTGAGACCCACAGGCTGAGAAGCACTGTTCTGAATGGATCGCTGCTGACAACACAGAAGAACCCAGACAACATGAGGCATAAGGACTATCTTATTGCTGCCATCACACTAGGCAAATACAGGATGCGTGTTTCCGGTATACAGCAGCCATAATGCCCTGCCCATGCCAATATGTACTCTATACCATACAAGACAGAGCTTCTGGCAATGGCCTCTACCGTTTGTGGATAGGGTCAGTTTGTTTGTGTTTGTTTGTTTGTTTGTTTGTTTGTTTTAGACCAGAGGATATTTCTGTTGGTTTTCTAATTGTTTTACCCATAACATGACTTGTTTCTAGTGAGCCATAATATAAAGTCAAAAAACTTCAATAGAACACAGCCCACAGAATCAATTAAGCAGGGTTGTGATGGCCTGCCTGGGTCTGTATCCGTTCCTCTGAGTATATGTTATGACCTTAGCTTGGTATTTTTCTGGGACTCCTAACAGTGGGAGTGGATGTGTCTCTGACTCTCTTGCCTGCTCTTAGGACCCCTTTCCTGCTATTGGGGTGCCTTGTCCAGCCTCCATGTGAGAGCCTTTCCTGCTATTGGGGTGCCTTGTCCAGCCTCCATGTGAGAGCTTTTGCCTTGTCTCGTTGTATCTTGTTTTCTTATTTTTGGTTGCTATCTCTTGGAGGCCTACTCTTTTATGAAGGGAAATGAAGGGGGAGTGGATTCAGGGGAAGAGGGAGGTGGTAGTGGTAGTGGTCTAGCTAGGAAGAGTGGAGGAAGGGGAAACTGGGGTCCGGATGTATTTTATAAGATAAGAAGCTATTTCCACTTTTAAAACTTTAAATAAACAGATAATAAGTAAATCTCCAACCAGAGTCCTAGCCTGTCTTCTTCACAACCTCCCAAGGCAGTTTCTAGAAGATAATGGTTTCCCCTAAACAGGGTAAAACCTACTTCTCTTGTGAGCTTTCTGATGTCACACATCTCATTCATAATCGGATCCAGTATATACCCTGCAGTGCAGTTAGTGTCGCACTCCCATGGCTCAGCCCTGCGCTCCATGTGTAGCTTTATGCAAACAAGAAGAAGCGGGAATAAGACCTAGGGCTTGTGGGTTGTGGAATCACATTCACAACTCACAATCCAGCTGACATAGATTATGCAAAGGAAACGACACACACAACATGCACATATTTTTATGTCTCTAAAAGTCCTGAAATTAAAATATCAAGTATAATTTCCCCTTGCCTTTCCTCTCTCCCACCACTCCTATTTCCCCACCCTGTTTTCTCTCAAATGCATGCCACCCTTTTTAATTGTTGCTACACATGCATTCAAATACAACAAACATATACATGTATACCTATATTTCTAAATATGATTAACAACCTGCTCAACCCATATAATATTATTTGGGTGTATATGACTCTAGAACTGAACAATTGGTGTTGGAAAACTGATCGGGGGTGTCTTCCCTCAGTTCAGGTAGTTCAGGAGAGAAAACCAGGTCCTGTGGTGAGGAGTCTGCCTGTCATTTTGGAATGCAAAGCCTTATTTCAGAACAGTGGTTTCTCATTGTGTGCCAATCAGATGGCTCTTGATGACTGTCATTAAAACTTAGAAAATATGAGTTAAAAAAATTCTTAAGAGCATAACAAGGTTGACAGAAGGCTTTGGGAATGTGGAGTTTGTCCTGTTTTCCCCCTGAAAAGAAACCACTGAGTGAGCAGAAGTATAAGCAGGTGCAAGGGATGGTGCCAAGTGAGCGCGTCTCACAATGATCAGTCACAGTGAAGTGTTGCACAAGAAATGATGTAAGGACCAAGAATCTGACCAGTCAAGGGTGAGAGCAACACTTTCCCTTCAGCAGCAGGAAGACCAGTGACCACATGCACATTGTATTTCCAAACCATTTGCTGATTCTCTCTGTGGAGTTCCCTAAATAACTGTTGGTGTTTAACTGTCAGCCTTTCCCTAGTTTTCCGGGCCATGCTATAAAAATCCAACTCAGCCAGCACAGAATAGCCAACTGATGCATTTTAGAGAAGTATTGATTATGTTGAAAAAAAAAGAAAAAGAAAAATTCAAGGTTTAGTTGAGACTTGAGACAGCCCTGAATTATTCCGGAGCTGCCCTTCAGGGTTCTATGAAGCTGAGTGAGTTCCTTCCTCACAGTGAAATCTCTGCTTTGACAGCTTTCCCTTCCCAGGGATAAGCTATTCCGCTACCAGGATCAATTATGTGCCTCTTAGAACCCACAGATGGATAAGGCATTCATCTACTCATTCTCGACATTACAAGGGAACCTGAGCTTCACCATTCGCACCACTATTACTGTAGATAACTACAGAAGGTACCTGGCTGCTCTTGTTCACTGGAGAAAAAAAAAATTAAGAGAAAACTCTGTACTTGATATACTGTGTTAACCAGTGTGAGTGTGTGTGCGCGTCTGTGTGTGTGCATGTGTGTATTTGTGTATATGCATATATGTGTGTCTGTGTGTGTGCGTGCATGTGTATGTGTGTGTGCATGTGTGTCTGTGTGTCTCTGTGTGTATGTTTCTATGTCTGTGTGGCTGTGTGTGGCTCTGTGTGTGGCTTTGTGTCTGTGTGACTGTGTGCGTGTGTATGTACATACGTTTGTGTGTGTGTGTATGCATGTGTATATGTCTCTGTGCTTGCAAGTGTGTTTGTGTGAGTGTGTGTGTGTGTGTGTGTGTGTGTGTGTGTGTAGGCATGAGTATGTCTTGCTGTACATGTAGAAATTGGGAGACAATCTTGGGTGTGGTTCTCTCTCCCCTCTCCCACCATATCTGATGTAAATGTCTTATTCACACCATTGTGTACATCAGAAAGCTAGCCTTGAAGCCCCAAGAAATTCTGTCTCTGTCTCCTATCTTATTGTAAGCACCTGGGGTTTACAAGCTTGTGCTGCTGCATCTGGTTTCACATGGGTTCTGGGGATTTGAACTTAGGTCCTCACACTTTTAGGGCAAGCATTTTATTCACTGAACAATCTCCCATGATCCCCAGAGTTTATTGTAGGCAACTAACCTTTAGTCATCGTTGACATTTGGCATTGACATTAGTTCCAGTTGTATTCTGATGTTGAGATCTACAGCAGAGGTACCTGGTGATTGCTGATTTTCTGTTGCCGTGAATCCTCTAGTGATTAATAAATTTCATCATAATATTCTGTTTATTTCTAAATGTCCAGACAATTATAATTTCAAATTAATCTCATACTAAACAGCACAGGAAAAAATTACAGATTGTCCTATCTTCATTGACGTGATGCCTCAAATCAGATGTTTAATCCTTTAGTTAGATATTTATGAAACGGAACCTAATTACACACACACACACACTTGTAGATTTGCCCACATAACTACTTAAGCAATTTGGAGAAAATGTGGAAATATTATGAAATTTCACATAAATATAGGTTTTCCTCTGCCTTCTTGAGAAATGTGTGAGTTTCAATATGACAGTAATCTTCTGGTGTTGGACTATAACCACTGGAACCCCTGAGGTTCTAAGTGTGTACTTACTACATGCCTGGATTCCATCATTTCTTGACTCATATAAGCTTCTCCATCCTGTGGATCAGCACTGTGTAATGGAGTAACACAAGCCATTGAATCATGCAATCATTTAATCAATTTAATTGGCACTTCTGATAAGAGAAGTGGGCACATATTTAGTTGTGTTTGCAGCCTGTGTTATGTCATTTTTCTCAATATATACTTTCAGGTTTTTTTCTTTTTTCCATTTAATTACTGGGGGGTGTTATCCCATTTAATTTACATGTTTAATGACATAGAATTTGCATATCAGGTGTTCTTTTCTTTAGAGTTAACTTCTTTTAGGACTATTGTTTATAATGGATATATATCATCCCTAAATTAAATCAGTCATTGTCTGATTAGCACACCAGTTTCTCTGATGTTCCTCTGGCTCTTCCTCCTCTGAGGTTCTGGTTATAGGAAAGTTTGGCATTTTAATGTTTTTCCATGGCTTCATGGGCTCTGATCATCCACTCACAGTGTACTTTCATCTCTTGTCTACAAACCGCATATCATCTATTGATCTGCGTTCAAGACTATACATTTTCAGGCAATTCCACTTTGTTGTTAAACCTTTTCTATGATCCATTTTTATACTTATAAACAATCCAAGTATTGTACTCTTTGGGTATAAATATTCTGTATTTCATACATCTTAACTTCTTTTCAGACTATACAAAGAAAGATTTTCTACTTTTTTATTTATTGTATGCATTTTATGCATTTAGCACTGGGATTTCCATAACAGGGAGTTTAGATAATTGAATACATAATTTGTATGGTTAATATAATACTGCTTATTTGATTCTTCCTATTAAACAGGCTCACATCTTCCCAGTCATGTCAGGTTGCTATGGAGTCCACCCTGAGCACCATGAGTGTGATGCTATACAGACACTTTTGATATGCCTCATGTTATTTTAACTCCACCTGCAAGTTTTCTTTTGAGCACAGCTCCTAATCCCATTCAGCGTGCACTTTTCTTAATTGATTTGCTGGTAGAGAGCTATATGTAAGCACGGCTTAGCATCAACTTGAACTTTCTCCTCTCCCTAGCTTCTGTTCAGTATTTTCTTCCTCACCTTCATTAGATTTTGAGGTCTTGAAATTTGAACCTTCATATTACAGTTTGCAGAGATTCCAGGATCTCTATCAGACTTGATGTGTCTCCATGAAATTCTGGTATCAGCCTTCCATAAGATAATTGCAATATATATATATATATATATATATATATATATATATATATATATATAT
>NC_034598.1:38993738-39060870 GCF_900095145.1 Mus pahari
CTCTCTCTCTCCCTCTCCCTCTCTCCCCCTCTCTCTCCTTTTGAATATTACAGCTTTGTTTCTCTCCCCAGTTATTAGAAATGTATTCAAGTAAACTAAGAAAAGCAAACACTGAATGGGATAAGGAGCTGTACTCAAAAGAAAGCTTGCAGTTGGACTTCAAATAACACAAGTAGAACCAAGAGTGTCTGTACAGTATCAGACTCACTGTGCTCAGGATGGAATCCATAGCAACCTTCCATAACTGAGAGGATGTGAGCTCCTTTTAAAGGGAAAATCAAATAAGCAGTATTATATTAACCACACAATGTGTGTATTCAATGTAGATTGGGTTGCACAGGAGTTATGATTTTAGTAAATGAGTATTTCTCCTTGGGTTTTCTTTTGGACCACCCTGGTTTTCCTTTTAAAAATAGTAAAATAGCAGCAATGACTGCTTCTCTTAAAATCTGAACAATACAGAGCAGTTCACCATCCTTTCAACCTATCTAAATTCATTGTAGATCTGCACTGACTTGCTGTGAGCTACTGTGTCACAACTATTATTGTAGCTAAACACCTTGAATTTTCAAAGCTCCCCTGGACTGTGTCTTCTTTTAGAATTAAACTTGCTAAAGATATTGGACTCTGAGATGCTTATTCACCACTTTCTATAAAAGATTAAGGATGATAATGCTTTGCGTAGAAGAAGATTGCACACAAGGGTACCAGCATGTCATTATGTCCCCAGCAGTCAGTAAAGTAAGGATCCAGTGTGATGGTAGAGTTATTATGTTCATTATTGAACTATTGTAAATGTTTATCAATGACTAGAATGGCTGTAATCACCAATCCTTAGACAAGTGTGAGTAACATCATGCTCTTTTCATCTAACAATAGTCACACACACAGTGGCCTTACACATTACATTTTGATTTTTCTCTTTGTGTCTATCTTTCGGTACTCTACTCTACTTACCTGAGCCTTCAGTTCGGGTCTTCCAAGACTGCAGTCACAGTACTAGTGAGGATAATTCCAATATGGAGACCTGAAGCAAAATAACCTTCTTCCAAGGAAACCAAAATCCTAGTCAACATTTTCTCTACTCTTTGGTTATTTATTTTTATTTCTATTTTGCCATTTAAGAATTTTTAAACTCTTTTCTGTTTTCTTATATACATTCTTTTAAAATAACTTTTGATAATCTTTATCAAATAATTTCTCCATTGCCTTTCCTCCTACATCTATCTGTGAGTTTTAGCATGGATGTTTAGAATACAGTTAGAAATTATGAAGGTCTAATAAAGGTCCTCTAAGAACCAGGACCTCACTAGCCCGGGTATTTGGTTAGTTTCCAGTATAAGGCATGCTTTTCCTCCTATTATATGGCCCTTAAATCCATTAGACATCTCTTGGCTGCCAACAACATACAATTGCTGCTATTGTACCTTTAGGTATATATATTTTTTATGAAACACTATATTCTGATTGGTGTTCATTCTTCCTATAAAGGGGCAGATTTTATTGCCTGCTCAAATTCAAGTCAGTCCCTTTTGAGTTGCCCAATCTTGCTAAGCCCTTTTCTTTTTTGCTTGGGGAATTTCTTTAGGGAAAATTCCTCAACCATGACCCAAGCCTAGAGATTGATTATAGCTGAAGGCAGAGAAGTCAGTCTTAGTAAGAGATGAGGGAAAGACTGACCAAAGACTGAATAGGAAATGGTTGATAGTGTTCAATGGGACTAGACAATAAAGTCAGCTACCCTAACATGGGCAAATGGGGAAATGGAAAGAATCATATGGATAAGTAAGGAGGAGAGGAAAGGAAGGGGTGAGTTTGAAGTATAGAAGAGCCTTTAAAGCATTTGTAAGATTTGTAAGAAAAAGCTTCTGAGAGACAGGGTATTACCTCCCTTCAAAGCCCTTCAATTACTGGCCCTACAAGACACACCTGTGCTCAGCTGCTCTTGGACGACAATGGGACCTAAGAGTATATTTGTGTCCCTGTCTTTATACAGGCTTCCCATCTGTATTTCTCAAGCATAAATACAAATGGGGAGAGAACAAATGATATTTCTAAGTGGTACACGGGTATGAGAACTGCACATGATCTATTATTTGCATGTATAATGGCCAGAGCTCTCAGCAGGGAACAGAGGAAGCCTAGGTAACTCCTGCTCCAGAGCATCTGTCGGTATGGAGACCTCAGTTCAGCAGCTATGACATATATATATGTTCAAAGGTTCATCACCGGGAACAGAGTTTCTGGAATAGCAGACGTTCTCGTTCTTTCTCCCACTTCTGTCAGGGGTGTGCATACATAGGCTGGGACTTCTACCTTCCTTACCTGCTGTCTTTGGTATCTTCCTAATGTGGTGCCGTGTTTACTTAACCTGTCTTAAATGGAGGATAACCTCTGGACTGATAACTGTCCAGTTACTGAAATGTCAGGGAATTGTTAATGAACCCCTCTGAATGCTCTGCACAGATCTTTTGAGAAAGTAGGTATCCATGGATTTTTTTTTCAGCAGGATTTCCTTCTTTAATATAGAGTGGGAGGTAAACATTGACATTTCCAACACTAAGAAAAGCAATGCTCTGGGTTTACAAAGAAGTCTCCAAAGCTGTGGGAGAGGCAGTGGCTTTGCCCCACAAAGGTAATCCTGTTTTGGATTGGGTGTTTCTCAGTCTCCATCATCCTTTGTTTGTGGACCAAACCTCTAAGCAAAGAATCCCTATGCAGACAAGTGCTGACTGACTCCTGTCACTGTTTCTCATGTAAACTCTTAACCATGTGCCTCAGAATTGATTGGGTCATCAAAGTTCCATGACACTCAGGATGGTGAATACCAGAAACTGTCCAATTTGGCCTTTCTCAGGCACCGTAAACTGAGTGTAAATGTGCCCAGTTCCCTCATGGCCCATCTATAACACAGTGTTTGCTTATAAAATCTAGTCCTGATTAAAGTATTTATTTAGAGTTGATTTAGACAAACATACTTCTAAATGGGAGGATAAAACAGAAAGACTATTCCAAATGTACAGTCTACATTTTGTTTCTAAAATTTTTTATTAGAATTCTGACTTTTAGAAAACAAATAGATATTCAAAAACTACTTGTTTAATTAAACAATAACATTATTATAGACATTCTCCAGCCATTTAGGAGTAGCATGATTACAAATCATTCATGTTCCCTTTGTTTTTTGAAACAGAAGTATTTATAAGACAAATAAAAAGCAAAAATCTCATATATGTGATAGCTATAGATGCATTGATAGGAATTAAATTCAATCAAAAAGAACTTTTAATGGCAATAATGTGGCTACTAACTTCATTGTTTGTAATAATGCTGCAAATGTTTAATGAAAACTGTTAATAACAATACAGGAAAAGATTACAGATATGATTAGGTTGTGTTGATAGAAATGGAAAGAGAAAGGTCACTACCTTAGCCACAGAAGTTGAGGAATATGTGAGGGTTTATTTGAGGAAAAGGAGAATAATGTGACATCACAGCAGCATCTTAATCTAAAAGTAGATGACAAAGGTTTCAGAGTAGGGGATCAGAAATGTAAGTATGTAGAGAAATAGCGGATATATTGCTTAGACAATTTAAGAACAACAGTAGCAGGCAGCAAGTGAAGGAAATCACAGGCCACATGGAAATCACACAGACCACAGTGTGCACACAGAGACAGAAATCAGCAAGGGACACACAGCTCCGGTTATGAAAGTAAGACAGCAGAATTTAAGTTGTCCCACCCAAAACATGATTTATCATCTCTCAAATGGGGAAGGGGGAAGAGCAGCAAACATCTGGATATGTCTAAAACCTCACAGAGAACATCTGGGCTCTTTGCATTTCTCCCTCTGGCTTTGTCAATATGTTAGCTACTTCTAAATAGTTTCAATAATGGTCACTAATTGACTATGGAGGGACAGGTCTCATTTATGTGAACATTTGAAACCAGGAGATGGCATTTGTTTCCTTGTCACTCATTTTCTAAGTAAGTGAATTCCTTATGTCTTGCCCAGGATAGGATATCATATAAAACTAAAAATCACTGATTAAAAAGAAATGTCATTACATAGTTAGGTTGAATCAACCAAGACTTATCCTAGTTACAGGCATCACCTCCCCTTAAGCACAAATACTCAGAACAGCTAAGCTCACTTTGAAATCTGGTTTGAGGAGGCTTTAGGTCAAGCATCTAACAGTGTGTGTGTGTGTGTGTGTGTGTGTGTGTGTGTAGTATGATTGTGTTATTGTATGTATATATGTATATGTGTGTGTATATATATATATGTATATAGGCACATGTAAATGTGTATATATGTATATGTGTGTATGTGTATGAGTGTGTATATGTTTGACTGTGAGGGTGTATGTATTGTGCAAGTGTGTGTATATGTTTATGTATATGTGTATGTGTGTGGGTGTGAATGTATTGTATATGTGTGTAGGTACATATGTGTATATGCTTATGTGTGTATATGTGTATGCATTATATGTATGTGTATATCTGTGTATGTTTGCATGTGTATGTAGCATATGTATATGCATGTGTGTGTCTGTGTGTGCAAGCACGTATTTACTAAAAAAATCAGTTTCTCTAGCTAATGAATCATTAAAGTGAAGAAACCTTATACTATCACATTAATATGTTTCCAGCATAAATTGCAATATTAGTAAGACATTCCCCATCATAACTTAATAGACACTTAGATTAGGCCATGCAGCTGTAAATTATGAAAGCATCTATGCTGAGCTGAGATGGGAAATCTTCTTTCCTGCCTCCTTCCTCCTGTTCTTTCTCATAATGGCCCTTATCCTCTTTCTTCCCTTCCTTTCTTTTAAAATATTCTATCGTTGATCCAAGCTAACTAACCTTTCCCTTGCTCACGTGTGACCTTCCCTGAGGAATCTATTTATAGTCAGCAATAACAGGCCAAGGACATGCGAACAAATGACTTTACTCTAGCTCCACTTGGTAAATCTATTGGGTGAATAGGTGAGGGGTTATTTATAGGAGCTTGACTGACTGGCACAGCTGCATCTCTGAGCAGTTCCCCCCAAAGCATCATGGGTGGGAACTAAGGAAAGTGGAAATGCTGGAGCTGGATTCCCAACCTGCAGGGACACAATGAATGCGGCTCCTTTCCCACTAAATATTTACCACTCTGGGCAGACTGGTTAGTCTTGTAAATGTCTTGTGGGTTTCCGGAGTCCTGGGAGGCTCACTGTCCCCGCAGAAGCTGGTTATTAATATATATGAAAGAAAGTGCTTAACACTGACTTACGAAACAAGCCCCCCAAGAATCGGTGGCAGAGGTGGAAATAGAAGAATCCGATGCAGTTCCTGAGGCAAGGGCTGATCCTTCTCCCTGGTGACAAGAAAACAAGAACCACACAAGCCCGAAGGCTAAGACCAGGACCTGTGAAGTCCCCCTTTCCTAGGATTTGAATGCACTTACCTCTGCAGGCTAACGGGGCAGAGATTCAGGAACTTTCTCGGAGGTTGTCCCTTCTCCTTGTATGATTCTAGGAGAAGCACAGTGCACAGGCAGAAGTTGCAAATTCTAACACATTAACCCACATCCTGGATTGTTTTATATTAGTTGTTTTATAGCTACATGTTTTAACTTTTGTCTTGGTTTTTGAATTTTGTTTGTTTTTTCTATTTTTTGTATGTGTACATGTGAGCCAGAAGACAACCTAAGAGACTCTGTTCTCTCTTTCCAGCGTGTGGGGTCTAGGGATCAAAGTTAGGTCCTGAGGCCTGGCTGGGCAGCAGGAGCCTTAGCCTCTGAGTCATCTTCTTAATCTTTTTCTTTGAAACTTTTTCATTATATTGTGTCACGGCGCGCACACACATGCCATATGCCATTGCACATATGTATAAGGAAATGGGTGCCTGGAGGAAATCAGTTTTCTTCTTCCATCACGTGGCTCGTATGACTTCAGGTAATCCATCTCTGCTCCCCAGGCGTGGCTACAAGCATTTACCTGCCAAGTCATCTCTCTGGCTCCCACATTAGTTTATAATAATACACCTATTTGGCTTAGAGAGATGGATCAGTGGTTAAGAACACTGGCTATTCTTCTGAAGGTCCTGAGTTCAATTCCCAGCAGCTATAAGGTGACTCACAACCATCTTTAATGTTGTTTGATGTCCTCTTCTGGCATGCAGTTGTATGTGCAGATAGAGCACTCATATGCACAAATAAATGTAAATAAATAAATAAATAAATAAATAATCTTCAAAAATAAGGAAAGATTGAAAGAACAATACACCCTTTATTTTGAGTAAGAAAACATGCTTAGAATACAGAATAAATGCTGGTTGAAAGGTGAAATTCAGAAGAAATTATAAATGGGAAATGTTTGAACTCTTTTGTGTAAAACCAAATGGTAAAGATAATGTGATAATAAGGTAAGGTTTTCTTCCTACATATATACTTGGTTAATAACCAGTGTACAAGTGAACATAACTAAAAATGCATTTTAAAAAAACTATTTAAAAGAACATCACTTTCAGAGGACTCTGGTGAAACTCACTGATAACCATCAATCTCTTTGATAGATAAGAATGTCAAGTCTGAAGTTAATTCCTTTGCTTTATTCTCAAACCATAAGCTACTAGCAACAATGCTGCAGAAGTATGAACCATTGTATCAAGATATACTGTTCATATGTGCATCTGGCCTGACTTGTGTTTACTTAACACTTGCAGACATCCAACGACACCTTTGAAATTCCACTCATGTTGACTGGCAATGTGGTGCTGAGGAAAAGACTCAACTATGAGGATAAGACTCGCTACTACGTCATCATCCAAGCGAATGTGAGTGCTTGCCTCCTCTTACCTTCTGTTCTGGAACTTATAAAGCAAAGTGCAACTTTGTACAGGTGTGGCAGTCTTAGCTTTGAATGAGATTGCGTTTGGGCTTTCTTGCCCTTGATGGATATATTCTATATACAGATGGAGGTAGGGCATTTTGGTATTGCTTCTATTTTCTCTGTTCTTCTTCACAATCAAAATCACCCTCTAACATCCTAATCACAACCCAAATACTGATCTCTGCCACACTGAGATATTTCTTCAGGTACCATCTACAAAATAGCTACAGTGACATCACCTTGAAGCAGGTTAAAAATGTACGCTTTTGTGTATCTGACCTCAGAAGTTTAGAATCATACTCTGAGAGTAGGACTGGAAGGCTGATGGTTGGGAGTGTTTGAAGCTGAGCAGCTGTGCCAGCCAGCTCGCAAATGTCTGCACTTCATTTACCACCACCCCACCCCACCCCACCCCACCCACCCCCAGGAACCACACATCAAAAGATAGATATAAAGTGTCTTCATTTTGTGGATATGTAAAGCCACTCTGTGACCCCGCTAGCTTCTGTTTCCTGGTTATATGTCCAGTGTGCATTAATTTAAACCCCACTGGTTTTGTATCTCTAGTTTCTAGAACATTTTTTGGTAAAAATAGGAGGATCATAGGTAAATGGTTAAAAGAAAGATGTATTTATGATTTGTCTTCAGAATAATATGCTTTCACATCAAACCATAATAAAATATATTTCCATCTATTGGTATGATTAAAACTTAACAATTAGTGACTATGTCAAATAACATACCTTTAGAAAAATTATAGGCCCAAGTTTTAAAATGCTTTAAACTAAGGCAATGTTGCTGCGATTTGTATTTTTGGGTTAACCCTGGGCTTGATTTTGATGTCTCACTTAGGACTGCTTCATCCTTGCTTGGCTAGAAGCATCCATGTGTTCCACTGTGGTTGCAGGGAACTGACTAGGGCAAAGTCTCAGGGCCACTTTATACTTTATTTAAGCTGTATTTTCTGCTACTGTAAACACCTGATAATAATGACACAGTAGTTAATATATGTTTCTGTAAGTGGGTCTGTTAGGTGCTTCCAGTCATTTCCTGAGCTACTTTATTAGTGAATATTTAAATGCTAGACATCCATTCCAAAGATCTTGTGACAGCCTCAAAAATAAAATAAGCATTTCTCTCTTAAATGTATTTAAATGAAGTTCATATAGTTTCATGCTATTTGATAGGCTCTTCTTCCCTGGATCCACCTCATTTATTTATTGAACCACTATTTATTCAATATACTGCTAAAGAGAACATAGGTACAAAATGCTAAAAGGTAGCATTTTCACAGGCTCGATTAAAGAAGCCCAATGTATTAAAATAGGTCACAAGAAGTATTTTCCATGGGGATGAAGAAATTAAAGTATCATTTATTACCTAATATGGAGCATGTTTTATTCCTTAAAATTACAAGTTAAATAGACATGCTAATGAGTTATATGTGAGCATCTTGTCAAAGGTAATTCTCTTTGAGATTGTACTAGGTACATACCTTGTTCTGGAAAATCAAAGGGAGTTTTTCATCATTATTGTTGGTGACAATTTTATTCAGAAACTGAGCTGCATTATGTTTGGTAGGCATCATACAACTATGTCATACTGAATGTTTGTGAGGAATTAGTATTGAACCCTGTATAAGACACTAAGGAGATACATAAAATACATAAGATACATTAAGATGCATAAGATGCATTAGATATATAAGATTCATATGATATATAAGATGAATTAGATACATGTGATACACAATATACATAAAATAGGTAGATACATAAGATATATTAGATACATAAAATGCATAAGATACATAAGATGCTAAGCTACTCTGTTGGTCCTCCATAACCACTAACAGAAAGTCCATTCATATAGAAGTCTGTTCACATCAGTCCCTCTCTGGTCAGTAGTCATGATGAGTTTTTCTTGTTTGTTTGGCTTCTCCCTGAGTTTGTGTTAGTGCTAAAAGGCATGGAAGCTTGGTAGCTCTCTGGAAAGAGGAAGGCAGTGAGAATATAGAGGCTGAGGCAAGATCTGTTTTCTACATTGTATGAGGTTTCCAGAGGATGTGTGGACCTGGTTCCCAGACAAGTGGTTGGGAATACTACCTCACTCTTCATTTAAGGGACAGCATTCTTCCCATTGCTTGATTTTGTCTCATTTTTCATTCTGCTCGTTGCTAGTTTATAAGATTTTGTCTTTTGTGTATATCTGTGTCTTAGAGATACATTCACATATTTTAAGTATTTTTCCAGTGTTAGCTAATGATAAATTATGATACCTACATTTATTATCATTTGGCTAAACCTAAAAATTGTTAAATGACTCAATTTTTAAATTTTTATTATTTATTTATTTTTTTAGAAAAGCGATTTGATTAGGAAAAAAAAAACCTGATCCTCCTTCAGGATAATTTGGGTCAGTTTTAGGGTAGGAATACAAAAAGCAAACAGTTGTGACCCTGGTCCTTTGTTAGCAGTCAGAAAGGCCCTTGGTCCTGTCAAAAGTTCTGTCATGGTCAAAGGCTAGATGTGCTATATGGGATACCTGATTTATTATATATCTTCCCCTAAATCAGCATATCTACCACTAACTCCATGTGAAGACATGATGGAAATTGAGAATCACTGGGATAACTCATGGATGAGCCACCTGAATGAACCATCTCACCCACTTCTCTACTTCCTATTGTACCCAAACTTCTGCCTCAAGTCCTATAAAACTCTTCAAAGCTGGTTTCCCATTTCTGTGGACTCACTTTGGCTAACAGGAGCTCTGACCTATAATTCCTTAAGGAAGTTTTCCTCCTAAAGGTTCTCTTTCGATCCCTGAATTTCATTCTTTAAATTCATGAGACAAGAACCCAGAGACCACAGGTCCATTGTAGCTTTGGCAGCACGTGATTTTCCTGCACCCTAGTCCCCAGGGCTATAGCCCAGCCTATGTCTGATAGATTCTATCACTCTCAAGGACAGCCCACTTTTTCTGAATCATGTTCATGTTAACAACTAGTAGTGTTAGGAAGAATACATGATATATGAAATCACAATACAAGTTGAGGAAATATAAATTAATCAATTACATTAGCCTTCTTGGCTTAAATATAAAACATTATAGCATGGTCATCTTATGCAACAGAGATGTATTTTATCAGTAGTTTGGAGTCTAAAACTCCAGATTAAAACTGGCCAGGGTTTGGTTTGGGAATTGGGGAAGTTCTCTTGATCACAGATGTGTGTTTTCTTGCTGTGTATTCACATTGCCTTCCCTTTGTCTTTATATGGACTGGAAATCCCTAGTTCCTACTGTGTGAACTCTCTTCTCCTATGGTGCTGGCATCCATGCTGTGACACACATTACCCTTGAGGGCCCACTTACATAACTTCACTCTGATGAGAACTGTCTCATGACAATTTGAATGACACATGACTCAGTGCAGAGAGTAATAAGTCAACTCAGAAAATGCTTTCAAGTGCTATCTCTTGTCAACAGTAATTACAGTTTTCCAAGGTAATGAAATATCCCACTTTTTAAAAATAAAATTTGAAAGCATTTTTCTTCTGAGAAAGAACAGCGAAGTCAAGAGTGTAAATTAGGACAGGTTATGAACGAATTCTTTTTAGCTACTGTCTTGGGTTCTATGCTCTCCTCACACTGAGAAAACAAATTTACTGAAATCAGATAAAAAACGTATGTAGAGAATTGTTTGTTTATATCATTAGCAGTTTACAGTGTTGCTTTTCTCCATTACCCCTGTCATGCTGCCATCTGGCCAGACATTGATTGAGGAATGGTACACTCAGAAGTCGCTGTCCAGGATAGATCCCAAAGAGATGATGCTAATCATGATCACCAGCCAATACCTGAGGAACAATTGATCCATCCAGTGCTTCTTCCTTGTGTGTCCCTGACAAATATTATTTAGATAAACTCTAATGTCATTAGAATTTTAATTTTTTTCAATAATTTATTTATTTTTTATTCACTTTATACCCTGTTCAAATCCCTACTTTCCCATCTTTTTATAGTTTTGCACTTACAAATCCTTCCCCACTTTGCCCTCTCCCCTTCTCCTCAGAGAAAGCTGAGACCCATTGAGTACTACCAGACACTGGTGTATCTACTCCCAGAAGGACTAGGTGCATCTTCTCCCATTAAGGCACAACCAGGCAGTGCAGATAGGGGGGAAGGGGATCTAAAGGCAGGGAACAAGGACAAAGACAGACCCCACTTCACTTATTAGGGTACTCACATGAAGACCAAGCTGCACATCTTATACAATTGTATAGGGAGTCTAGGCCCAGCTCCTGCCTGCTCCCTGGTTGATGGCCCAAGCTCTGTGAGCCCTCAAGGTCCCAGGTTAGTTGACTCTGTGGATCTTCTTATGATCTGCTTGACCTCTCTGACTTGCTCAACTCTATTACCCACCTTTCCACAAGATTCCCTGAGCTCTGCCTGATGTTTAACTGTGGGTATCTGCATCTGTTTCCATCTGATGCTGGATGAAGCCTCTTAGGAGACAGTTATGCTAGGTTCCTGTCAGTAAGCATAGAAGAGAATCATTAATAGTGTCAAGGGTTGGCTCTCTCACATGGGATGAGTCCCAAGTTGGGGCAGTTATTGGTTGCCTGTTCCCTCAGTGTCTGCTCCATTTTTATCCCTGTACATCTGGTAGGCAAGACAAGCTTTGGGTTGAAGGTTCAGTAGATGGATTCTGTAGATGCCCCCTCCTTCCTCTGTAAGTCCTTCCTGTATACAGGAAATTTCTAGTCATTTTCTACTGTGTTAGAAGGATACCTTATAAACACAACATTTGCTATGCAATGAATACAACTGTGTTAATGAATACAGCAGTGGCATATTATGATGAAAACATGATTTTACCTCTGCAGTTTTCCTTCTCAATTCTCATAACCTAAATTTAAAGACACTGTGAAAAATATATAACCCTAGTATAGAACATTGCCGAAACCAATAGAAACCTAAGAACTTATCAGGAGACATTATTACTAAATGTAGAATACCCTGGTGGACATATTGGGTGGGTGGGGGAGTGCATTAAGTAGCCATTAGGAAAACTGAAGAAAGCTTGGATAGTAGTTAATAACAATGAATTGTCAAAGCAAAATTATATAGGTGTAGAATGCTCTATTGAAGGATATTGTTATGCCCAAAAAGTCTACATCACAAGGGCTACAATGGTTGGCTTGCTGTGGGATTGGGACAAGAGCTAAGAAACATATACTTCATAATGGTCCTTTTCACAGAAAACATAAACTAGTTTTATGCTCAAGATGATAAGAAGTTTCAGAGTTTGAAGCAATCCTCCCAGGGACAATGATTAGGAAACTCAAATTCCTTAACCATAATATTATAAGGGAATGGCTCCTGGGCCATTGAAAGGGGGCAAGCCTGGGCTAGAGAGGTATGGAAAAGATGTACACCCCACAGGAGCAGAGAAGGCTCCTGAAAATAGTTTTCTAAGAGGAAAGATAGACCTTTACTTTAAGTCATCTGATTTTTATAAGGGTCAAGGTGGTCAGAGACCTAGAGGCAGAGAGACATGACCATGAAGTTCAGGATAACTGAGAAAACCCCTAAGACCATCCATAATGTTTCTTTATAGCAAAAAATTTTTAATAATATAGTATTGTCTTGAGGTTTCTATTCCTGCACAAAACATCATGACCAAGAAGCAAGTTGGGGAGGAAAAGGTTTATTCAGCTTACACTTCCATGTTGCTGTTTATCACCAAAGAATGTCAGGAAAGGAACTCACACAGGGCAGGAACTTGGAGGCAAGAGCTGATGCAGAGGCCATGGAGGGATGTTTCTTAATGGCTTGCTTTCCCTGGTTTGGCTCAGCTTTCTTCCTTATAGAACCCAGGACCAGCAGCCCAGGGATGGCACTACCCACAATGGGTCCTCCCACCCTTGATCACTAACTGAGCAAATGCCTTACAGCTGGATCTCATGGAGGCATTTCCTCAAGGGAGGCTCCTTTCTCTGTGGTAACTCTAGCTTGTGTCAAATTGACACACAAAACCAGCCAGTTCAAATATCTTAGCACAATGAAAGTGCTAACTTGGGATATAAAGGTACTCGGTATTATTCCCAATACTATACAAAGCACACCTCTTGTAACAAAGGAATAGGTGATAATTTATTCTGAGCTAAAGATGAGGGACTGACTATGACTAGGAAGCAGTCATTCTGTTTCTCTCATGATGTACTCCACTGTACAGAAAAGTGCATGGACCTTTATAGTCACAACAGATTTATATAAACCAAGATATTTATCAAACATATCAGTAGGGAGATCTGAAGAGGAGGTAGATTACAGCCTGTGTCGGGTCATCTCTGCTATGGATCTCACATTTTATCTGAAAGCATTTTAGCAGTTTATTTGTTGGAAACAAATAATCCACTAAATTGGTCTATTCCAAAACTTTCATGTCACAGTACCAAAGATTTTAGGTCAGAATCTGGCATTGATAATAAGTTGCTTTGAAGAAGACTAATGATATCTCAAAAATAATTTTCACTGTTGGTCTTTAGTATGGCATGCCCTCTCTCCATGATCACAAAATTGTAGTCAGTCAGCTGTCTGCAATATTTTCAGCATAAGTGGCACACATAGGGAAAAATTCAGCTCACACCAATTAAAATGATTAAGTTTAAATCTGCTTCAAATGTTTTAAAATGTGTTTAAAAGTAACCACAGTTCACAACTCTTGCCCTTAATAGTTATGCACTGCTTTGTTTCTTACTGTCCATCTCAGAAGGCAAGTTTTCACATTCATTGTCAGATTGGCTTCTGCAAATTAATTCTTCATTCAGCTGTAGACTTCTTTCTACAAACTGCCTCTAGGGTGAGTCCACTAGGCTAAATCCTAAGTACATGGAAAGCACATGACAATTTCATGTCATTTTCCCCCTAAAATAGTGAAGAGTTCTAAACTATAACTTTTAAGAAACTGCGTTTTCAGGGTCCTGAAGAAGATAGGGACTCCACAGAAAGACCAAGAGCATCAACTAACCTGGACCCTTAGGAGGTTCTCAGAGACTGAGCCACCAACCAAATAGCATACTCAGGCTGGACCAACCCTCTGACACATATGTAGCAGATGGGCAGCTCAGTCTCCATGTGGGTCCCCCAATAATTGTAGTGGGGGCTGTCCCTAAAGCTGTTGCCTGACTGTAGAATCCCTTCCCCAACAGAGCTGCTTTGCTGGACCTCACTAGGAGAGGATGCACCTAACCCTGGAGATACTTGATGCACTAAAATGGGATTCCCAGGTGGCCCCCACCCTCTCAGAGGAGAAGGGAAGATGGGGAGTGGGGAGAGGGTCTTGTGAGGGGAGATTGGAGGGCAGCAATCAGAATGCAAAATGAATAAATAGATAAATGGCAAAAAAAGAAACTGGGTATTCAGTACAAGTGGATAAAAGTTCACCTTCCATTCCCCCAGCATAAAACTTGGCTTACACAGGTTACTATTGATCATTTACTTAAAGAACGTGTGAGAAAAGAAAAAAAAACTAAATTATATCTGATATTTGCATCATATAATTATTTAATCAACCTCCCTCTCCCTCCCCCTCCCCCTCACCTACGCTCTTCTCACCCCCTCCCCTTTGTTACACTCATCAGGACCGTGCACAAAATCTGAATGAGAGGCGAACAACTACCACCACCCTCACAGTAGATGTTCTAGATGGAGATGACCTGGGACCTATGTTTCTGCCCTGTGTTCTTGTGCCAAACACACGTGACTGCCGTCCACTCACCTACCAAGCTGCCATTCCTGAACTGAGGACTCCGGTAAGTACACTTTCTTCTTCTTTCTTTCCCTCTTCCTTCCTTCCTTCCTTCCTTCTGTTTTTCTTTCTTTCTCTTTCTTTTGTTCTTTCTTTCCTTTCTTTTTTTCCCCATCTCTATTGGCATCTTTAAACCCATTGAAGTCCTGTCTCAGAGTGCTTTGCAAATAGTTTGGTTGATGATATCAAAATTCACTAGCAAAGAAACTAAAATGATAGTTTTTTAATAACACTATTTTTCTGTAATACATAGATAATGTCATAATGTATAATTTCATCCTTTACAAAGCAGAAAATATCTCAAGAAGCCACAAACTTTCTGACACTGATATTTAGGAGAGTGTCCACCAATAAGAGTTATGTCTAGTTGCTAACACATTTAGAAATGTTGGAGGTGATGCTGGGCTCTCTGGAAGTTGGCTCTCTGAATATACATCTCCACCCCTTGAAGGTATGTTTTTAAAGAAACAGAAAAGCAAAACATGAATAGATATTTTCCATACTCAGTTCTGAGTTTTAAAGCCTGCCAGCAGAGCTATACACTCCTGATATTGACAGTCACACTGTGGAACATCCTGGGTGCCAGAAACAGATACTTTAAGAGTCAAGATTTTTAAGACACCAGTGTTCATGAAAATGGCATTAGAGACTCAGAAGAACAGATACTATATGTATTTTCTAATGTTCAGAACCTAGATGGATGGATGGATGGATGGATGGATGGATGATGGACGGATGATGGATGGATGGACGGGAGAAAAGAAGGATTGACAGGAAGATGGATGGATGGTTGATGGATAATAAACAGTTGGGTGGATATGTTGATGTGCAAGTTGCCAGATGATTGATTACTTGATGAATAAATGAACTGATATATAATAGTTGATATGATGACTTATCAAAGTAGAAGAACTGTTTGAAAAATGAATCCAGCAGGAATGTGAGGGGTCAGCACAAGACAACTAGGGTGAATATGATCAAAGTTTATGATATACATGCATGAATATTTGAGAAATAAGCCTATCATTTTACATAACAAATATATATTTTAAAAGGTTAAGAAATAGTATCTTTTTCTCTCAGATGTGTGTGTTGTTGTTGTTGTTGTTGTTGTTGTTGTTGTTGTTTCATAGAAGTTAAATTCCAAGTAGTCATCTCCCTGAATTTCTTTGTTATTTGTCCAGCTTTCTGGGTTCCCAAGATAACTCACAATGTTATAATTTGTTGGAAAAATCTTTGAAGCTATTATCAATAATGTGAAAACAGAAACAGAAGTTTGAGGTATATTATACTTATATGAGAATTTAGATAATAAAAGAGAAATGTTCTCTCTTAAAACTTCAATAATTTTCTGCATATCTTATTAAGTTCAAAGAGTTCTCATCTATTGTTGTAGACATTTCTTCCAGTGCATTGTATATGTATGAGAACTGAGTCTACAAGTACACCATACAAACAATCACTAAAATATTGACCTGAATGGTTGACAACTTTATAAAGTATTCATGTTTGGATGCATATTATATGACAATAAATTTTACTAATTTTGAGATCAGGTGCTTTAACCGGGTCTATGACCACAGACAATGGCAAATTTTACAAATATTGAAAGGCAAAGGACTAAACAGACTGGTATAAATGTATAAATATGGGCAACTTAAATTTTTGTCTTCACCTTAATATTTGACTTTCAGAAAGAAAAGTACCGTGAGTGGGAAACAACGGGGTGTTTTTGTAATGTTTAATAGGAATAGTAACAATATTTGGCTATTTGTTTCTGGGTTAGTTAATTAGCTTCTGAGACTGCAACAGGAAGTATTATTGGTGTAGGAAGAATAATATTCACCAACTTGATCTGATGGCTGTTTAATAGTGTTTTGATGACCTAGTATTTTGAGGAAAGGCAGAAACTGTGGTTTGAGCAGCAGTGTACCCTGGGGTTTTGTGAAGAGCTTAGAGCACTCCAGGATACTGTCAAAGAATCTCCTTCTTTTGAGGTTGGAGGAGTCAGATAGTAACAGTAACTAACAGTAAAATTCAATGTCCAGTTTGCCATAAGCTCTGAACAAATATTAACTGAGCCAATGTACTTTTCTTTTACAGAGGCCCTCATTATGGAAATTTTACAGATGAGCCTTCAAAGGGTTTATGTAATTTCTATTATGACAAAGTGCATGTGTGCAGATTATACACATGTGTGTGTGTGTGTGTGTGTGTGTGTGTGTCTAAAAGTTAGAATATATGACCAGCAATAGTGTTCATATCTATTGCCTGGCTGTTACCACACTAACATAGAGGAGTTCTGAGGTCTCTGTGGCATGTGTTAAGCTGGGCATTGATTTTTCCTGTTGACACCATGATGCCATAAGTGTCTTTCACCATCCTCACACTACACATGATAACTCTCACACACTGAATAATAGAACCTAAGGCGTACGGAATTCAACTTTAAAAGTTCGTGTTTTTTCAACTGGCAAATCTGTTCCTTTGCTCAGAATGTACTATTATAATACAAGGAGAGAACTGATATCTGCTCAAGAAATCTCTGACACATTAACTCTCTGAAAAACAGTTTGAATAGAAATGTTAGGGCTTCTGATCACAGCAGATGTTTTCTGGTATAAAAACGAGGTTTTTAAACAAAGAAAATAAACACTCTCATGAAAACAAAGACGCTACCCTTTAGATAGCTTCTCAAACTATGCTTTATAAATTAATGCTACATTAAAATTCTAGAATAATCAATCATTATACTTCAGATTTTTTAAATTAAAATTCCTAGGGTCTTGGATCCCTAGGAACTGGAAGAGTAGCAGGCAGTTGTGAGTTAAATGATATGGGTTCTGGGAATTGAATGTAAGTCCTTTATAAAGGTAGTAAGTGCTCTTAACCTCAGAGCCACCTCTCCAGTCTCATATTTCATCATTCTAAGAGACTGATTCTTTTCCTCAATGCTCTGTTAAACAAAGAGAAGTTCATTTTTACATCCATAAATATATAAGTTAATAGTTACTCATTAAAAATTGTTTGTATTGCCGTCCAGCAAAAAAAAAAGGGGGGGGGATATGTTTACTTCTAAACACAGTACCTTCAAATGATAATCATTTAAAGTTTTCATAAAGCCATCAATTTATCTTATGAGACTTTGAAGAAGCATCTCGATATTGCTGCCTGTAGCACAATAGCTATGTTTAGCACGGGTAACTTTAGGATATTTGGTTTAGCCGTAGACAAGCATTGCTGGAAGACTATCCAAGTCCTGATCTAAGAAGACCATATGAAAAAGGATATGCTTCGGGGTTTATGGAGTTTTACACATCATTATTTGTGCATCTACTCTGAAGCATCACAGGTCAAACTGGGGTTCAGTTTTAAGTTTCTCATTCAAATAGCTTAGTTTATGCCTTTTCATTCTATTTATACAGGTATCTACAACATATATTTATTTTATATTATAGCTAATATATAATATGTAATTAATATGTAATGTTAGAAATTTTCAATAAGTAGGATCTTCCTATTCAGAGTGAGAAATCCACTGATGTCAGCTAAACCACACATGCTGACTTTAATTACACACAGGCTGTCCCTTCTTCAAACTTAAGTCTTTGAATCCATAAAGCCCTTTCACCTACTCAGGCCTGTGTTGGTGGAAAATTTTCCAATAATTACCATCGTGATATTCTTAATTATACTACAGTACACGCAAACTATTTCAGCTAAAATATATTATTTTAATGAGTATATATTTAGAGATAAAATATTTTATAAATGTAGATTGTGTTTCCTACTAGAGGAAACTGTCTTCAGTGAAAAATTAGTGTCTTTAGGGACACTAATATTAATAGTGTCAGATACATTATGTATATCTTGTGTCAGATAGACCCTAAAGCCATGGGTAGTTCTAGGCCAGTTATTTATTATTAATTTTATAAATATCAACTAAGCACTGATATGTGTGAGACTCCATGTTAATGATAGAGCCTGGCTAAATAAGATGAGGAAAATCTTAGCAAAATACTCTTTTTAAAAATTTACTCTGATTTTATCTTTTTTGTTTGTTTGGTTGGTTTGGTTTTTTTGTTTTTGTTTGTTTGTTTCTTTTTCAAGACAGGGTTTCTCTGTATAGCCCTGGCTGTACTAGAACTCACTTTGTAGACCAGGCTGGCCTCGAACTCAGAAATCCACCTGCCTCTGCCTCCCAAGTGCTTGGATTAAAGGCATGCACCACCACGCCCGGCTTATTTTATCAATTTTTAAAGTTATTATGCCTATAATATTTGTCTTCTAATATCATGAATAAACCTTTGTAACTAGGAATGTAGAATTCATTGTTCATTAATTAAATCCATTCTGTATCACAATGGGTCAAATTGGACTTCGCTTTTATGTTTCACATTAAATTTTCTGTTTATATGTTTTTATATTTTTGTGTATGTGTTCTAAATTAAAAATGAAAAAAGACAAAAAAGTTTGACTCAAAAACACCTGAGTGTATATATATATATATATATATATATACACATATATAATATGCAACAAAATATTGTCAATCAATACTTGTAATATATTATAATATAATATTCTATATTATATATTCTATAATATATTTATTACACATTATGTATTTATATTGTGTTATATATGTTGTCTCATAGTATATTACATATATAATTATAATATTATATATTATATATTATAGATATTGTTGCTTAGAAATGTTTTTGTTGAGTATTTCATCTCTAAATAGATGCTCTGACTTACTGACACCATATTTCTTTACCTGAATACACCTTCCTTGAGTTATTGTGCCACATGCTTTTCAGTATGTGAAAATTGACTGCCTATCAGTCAAGAAAACCCTTTCCTCTCCTTTGTAAAGTCCTTCGGATAGGTTCTCATAATGCCCAGCTGCAAATATATCCCCACTGCAGTCTATAAAAGAGATCTAGTTCTCACAAATCTGTCAAAACATAATTCCTTCCGTTTGTTTATATTGTCTTATTCTTTGCAGCTACTCTGTTCAATATCAGAATGATGGGGTTTCCAGAGATGTCCAACATTAAAATATCTTCCCAGACCATACTCTATATAAACATTCTGCACTCTGGGAGTTCACACATCTGTGCCTTTTTCTTTCCTCTTTTTCTTTTCTTTTCCTCAAGGGCTTTGAATTCATCATCGTAAATATTTGGTGTTTTTTTTTTCTCATTTTGGAAAAACTTGTATTTTATTCTAATCTTAAATGTAAAGATATCTAGATTTCTATGGTTTTAGCTGGGTGTTTTGTTTTGTTTTGTTTTGCCTTCATACAGGTTGTAGTAAAACTAACTTAAGCTATACTACATCAGTTAAGTTCTGTTTCCCTTGACTTAGTTTGTCACTACATCTCTGAGTCCATTTCTAGTCCACCTTCCAAACTTTGCATTGTCACTCTTCTGTAGTTACTGTCTATCTCAGCACTCCCTTACTTCCCTTTCAGATTAACTCAGATGTACCTAAACCCACTATCATTTTTACCTCATAAGTGTGCTCAAATATGGTTGATCCCCTCAATTCCCAATGCCAACCCATCTACTTAAAACTATTCTGTTAAATCTGTGAAGCCCAAGCCTTCATTCTTTTCTGTTTCTAGTCACCCTCACAGCAAAGCCAAAGGTAGTTTTCAGATCCAGTTATATTTTGATATGTGGCTGTATAAAATTAAAACAAACAAACAAATAAACAAAAAAGTGCACCTTAATGTTTGACACTGTAAGTGTCAACATTACCCAGTAAGTAATAAAGCCCTTGTTTTTACATTTTTATTGGTTATTTTGTTTATTTACTTTTCAAATGTTATTCCCTGTACCAGTTTCCCCTCCAAACACCCCCTATCCCAAGCCCTCTCCTGCTTCTATGAGGGTGCTCCCCCACCCACTTACCCACTCCCGCCTCACGACCCTAGCATTCTCCCATGTTGAGGCATCAAGCCTTCACAGGACCAAGGGCCTCCTCTCCCATTGATGTCAGACAAGACCATCCTCGGCTGCATAAGCAACTGGAGCCATGGGTCCCTCTATGTGTATTCTTTGGTTGGTGGGTTAGTCACTGGGAGCTTTTGGGTGTCTGTTTGGTTGACATTATTGTTCTTCCTATGAGGTTGCAAACCCCTTTAGCTCTTTCAATCCTTCCCTAACTCCTACATTGGGGTCCTTGTGCTCAATCTGATGGTTGGCTGCAAGTATCTGCATCTGTATTGGTAAGGCTCTGGCTGAGCCTCTCAGGAGACATCTATATCAAGCTCCTGTCAGCAAGCACTTCTATTTAGCATGTTGTTCAAAGTAAGGTTACACCTTGTCATTTCCTTTAACTTGTCTCCCCTAACTCTTCGAAACACTTTATCTAAATCACATGATTTTGATTTGACCCTTCCTTCTCCTTGGCTTTCATGTCTCATATATCAAGTTTATATTTCATATTCAAGGATCATTTGGACAATTTAAAATGTTGTTTCTGTATATCCCTGCCACAAATGTTCATCACCCATTTCCTTTTCAGTAGAATATGAGGGTTTTAAATCCATACTTTTCATTATATTCCAGCTTGAATCCAGGGACTTCCCATAGCACATGTTAAGTGTTGATTTAAATTAATTCACAGAGATATGAAGGAACATGCACCATGCACAAAACAGACTAAACCAATAAATAGAGCTGCTATACTACCCTCTGTCCTATCACAAATAAAATGTAAAGAGCTTGTAAAGATGTGATCACATTGTTTTAATATAACCACACATTATAAATACAGCCACATTACTTATGTATTTTAATTCATTTTAAGTCTTTTAAAGTGAGAATGTAGGGGCGTGCACCAATTTGCCTGTCCTTTTTCTAGTCAAGGTGCCCTTTAAACAGGAGTCTAAGAGTCCCCATAAAGTAAGCATTTTGCCTAGTTGCCATAGCAAGCCCCAGGTGTCTTAACACACGGATCATCATGCCTCCTACCCACTTCAATAATGTCTCAAATATTGAACTGACTCCTGTTCCATCTTTAGGACAATTCTTCTCAATGTGTTTCCCATGGAGCTTTTAGGGAACCTTGTACACATGCTTGCAGAAGAGACAATAGCAACTTAGACCATCGACAGGACAACTGATAAACACATCCAGGTGACATATGGTATGTGTCCCCCAAAAGTCAACAAATGATCTGAAGCCTCAGATTCAGGTAGTAAAAGCTACAGCTCATCAACTCAAGTGACAGTAACAGAGACTAAAAATTCAGTTAGCACTGTCTCGGATGTACAGTTATAGCACTGTTCTTCAGGGATGAAGGATTTGTGATAGATGGGTTAGATACAGGCTCTATCACAGCTCCCTCTCAATAATAAGACATTGCAATCTTTGGTTGAACAGTTAAACTTTGAAAAGGAATTGATTTTCTGAATTCTGGAGAAATGTTAAAGTAATGATGTTCCAAGTAGCACAATTAAGGTCATCTTTACTTGAAAAAAAAAAGAATTCCAAATATTAATTTATAAGAATTCTTCATCTATGTTTGTCTATGAAATATGTGTTAAAGAAGAAGATAAAAGATGTAAACTATGTTAGATAGTTTAACTTTTCTTAGCTATGTATTTTGAAACTCTCTGATGGCTTTCCCAATTGGTTTGGAAAGAACTTATACAGATGTTTTCTGCCATAATCTAGGACACTTTTTAGTAAGTCAATATGAAGGGAAATTCTCAGTGGTGTTACAAACCATGCTGTATTTGTAAAGTATTGGGGAAAATGTCCATCACATGTGATGTTCATGGGTACCACTAAAGTGAAATCGTGTATTACAACTACTTCCTAGAAAAGGGTTTAACAGTACTGTTTATAGTTCTCATTGTCAGTGTCACAAGTAATCACCTGGTAGGGTGTTCTCGAAGTGACTTCTGGCAACAAGTAGGTAATTTAGATTAATTTTTAAATATATGACTATATTTAATTTGAATTTCACCTTTGAAAACTCAGTTGTAAGTGTCAATGCTGCCTAATTTATTCTGATTTGGTGTTCCTAATTACTTCAGTATGATTTTAGCCCTTTCAAAGGATTGAGTACCTGTGCTCTGTATTTTTTAAACAGCCAGGTGTGGTACTGGCAGGCTTGTGTTGAATTAATTATGCAGTATATTATCCCTTTGTGCAGAGGAACAGCTGAGGCAAAATGCCACAAGGTAATAAATGCCCCGAGCCAAAAATATATCAACATGCCACATTCAAAATGTCAGCAGGAGAGCATTCAGCCTGATCCTTTCTTTGTTTCCTACATAGAACTATAAAAACAAAGGATTTTAATAAAGTTTTCCAAACTGTCCTGCTGAGCTCCCACCTTGGGAAGGTGCCTTGGGGCTTCACATTACCACGGACTTCCACTGACCATATCATTGGACATTCTGCCTTTCACAGAGATGGAAACAAAACTACAATTTACTTCAATTATAAAAGAAAAGGCTAGTGATTATACACAGTTTACAGAAACATCTAAACATTGTACACATTAAAAATTGATGGGTTCAGCCATTTCCCTCTAAATGGAGGGAAACTCAAACCATGAACAAGACAGGCAAGGTTGCTCTTTCTTTATTCATACCAATTTGATATAATACTAGAAGCCCTAGCTGTAGCCACAAAACAACTGAAGGAAACCAAGGCAATGCAAATAGGAAAAGAATCAAAGTATCTTTATTTGTATGTGATGTTCTTTCATACATAAATGACCCCCAAACTTCTACCAGGAAACTACTACAGCTGGTAAACAGATGTCAGATAAGGCCATTCTCTGCTACATACACAGCTGGAGCCATGTGTACTCCTTGGTTGGTGATTTAGTCCCTGGGAGCTCTGGTGCGTCTGGTTGATTGATATTATTGTTCTTCCTTTCTGGTTGCAAACCCTTCCAGCTCCTTCATTCCTTTCTCTAATTCCTCCATTAAAGACACCATGCTTAGTCCAATGGATAACTGTGAGCATCCACCTCTGTATTTGTCAGGCTCTGGCAGAGCCTCTCAGGAGATAGGTATATCAGACTCCTGTCAGCAAGTCCTTCTTGGCATCCACAATAGTGTTTGGGTTTGGTGACTGTATATGGGATGGATCCCCAGGTGGGGCAGTCTCTGGATGGCCTTTCCTTCAGCCTCTGCTCCACACTTTGTCTCCATATTTCTTCCTGTGAGTATTTTGTTCCCCTCTCTAAGAAGCACCAGAGCACCCACACTTTGGTCTTCCTTCTTGAGCTTCATGTGGTCTGTGAATTGTATATTGGGTATTCCAAGCTCTTGGGCTAATATCCACTTATCAGTGAGCACATACCATGTGTGTTCTTTTGTGATTGGGTTATCTCACTCAGGATGATATTTTCTAGTTCCATTTGCCTAAGAATTTCATGAAGTCATTGTTTTTAATAGCTGAGTAGTACTCCATTGTGTAAAATTACCACATTTTCTGTGTCCATTCCTCTGTTGAAGGACATTTGGGTTTCTTCAAGCTTCTGGCTATTATAAATGTCCAAGTTTCCAAAAGTAAGCTATGGATTCAGTGTAATCCTTATAAAAAAACACAACAGAATTCTTCAAAGATCTTGAAAGGTGAGTTTTCAGCTCCATATGAAAATATAAAGCAAATAAAAAACCCAGGATACCTAAAACAATCTTGAATAATTCAAAAGATGTTGGAGGTTTCACCATCACCAATCTCTAAATGTACTACCAAGCTATAGTAATAAAAACATTATGTTATTGACATTAAAAAGCCATGTTGATCAGTAGAATCTAATGGAAATCCAACATATAAATTCACACACCTATGGATACCTGACTTTTGGTAAAGAAGTAAGAAATATACACTGGAAAAAAGTGTTTTCAACAGATGGTGTTGGCCAAACTGGATAGCTGCATGCAGAGTAATGTAAATAGATCTATACTTATACCAGCCTGCACAAAACTCAAGTCCGAATGGTTCAAACACCTAAATATAAGGCCAGATACCCTGAACCAGATAAAAGAGAATGGGGCAGGATTAGTGGTGGAGACAGTCTTGTACGCACTGGCACAATGAAAGGGACTTTTGAACAGAACACCAATAGCACTGGCATCAAGACCAAAAATTAATAAATGGGATCTCATGTAACATAAAAGCTTCTATATGGCGAAGGATACCATCTTTGGGACAAAGCAGCAGCCTACAGGATGAGCAAAGATCTAATAGAGAACTAATTTTCATAATATATAAAGAACTAAAAAAATAAAATCAAGAACATTAATGATCCAGTGAAAAATAGCACACCGATCTAAACAGAGTACTGTGAAAAGAGGAGATAGACTTTAATGAGAAGCACGTATAGATATGTACACCATCCTTAGTCATCAGAGAAATGAAATCAAAACTACTTTGAGATTTCACCTTATACTCATCAGAATGGCCAAGATCAATAAAGCAAATGAGAACTCATCCTGGTGAGGATGTGCAGCAAGAAGAGCCCTCATCCAATGCTGGTCAGAGTGCAAACTTGTACAGCTACTATGGAAATCAGTATATCAGCTCCCTGGGAAGCTGAAAATAGATCTGCCTAAGCATACAGCTCTCTTACTCTTGGGCATATACCAAAACGGCTCTATATTCTACCATGAAGACTCTTGCTCAACCATGTTCACTGCAGCTCTATTCATAATACCCTGAAATTGAAACAGACGAGATGTTTGTTGGTGGATGAATGGATAAAGGAAATGTGCATTTACACAATGAAATATTAGTCAGGTGTTTAAAAAGCAAAATTCACAGGTAAATGGATGGAGGGAGCACACAATCATCCTGAGTGAGGTGTCTCAGGTCCAGAAGGACACATATGTTATACATTCACTTATAGTTGGGTATTAGCTGTTAAGTCTTCAATAAGCAGACTAAAATCCATATAATCACAGAAGTTAGGCTTAGCGTAAGGGACTATGGGGACGAATTGGATAAATCTAGGAAGGGGAAATAGAATAGGTAGTTGCAGATGGTTGGGGAGCTGGACTGGGAAGATTACATTGGAAGCAGTTGGGAAAGCAAAAAGTAAAGGCCATCGGAGAGAGTGTGTAAAAACCTTATGCAATAGAAACTTTCTAAAATGTAGACGGTAATCTATATTTTACCTATATAAATCTATATTTATAAATCTCTATTTAGATGGACAGAGGCCCACACAGAAATCTCTCATTACCCAGTGAAGCATTCAGTGCTAGGAGTGAGTTACATTTAATGAAGTTGTTGCCCAAAGGGAACGTGGAAATCTCCAAACAACTGAAGCTGTTGCCACCGCTGTTCGTTGCTCCCCACATACTGATGGTGAAGCCCTATTACTGTAGACAACACCTCCACAATTCACTGAACATGGAGAAGTCAAGCTGGTGCTCACATAGAACCTTTACCCCTTCTACTTAGTGTTCATGGTACTGGATATCTATCACATACTATCAGAGGAGGAAGGTAGCCACCAACCCAGCCTTGTCAGCAAAGATCTTAACCCCCTTTGCTCTCTCACTAACTGTTTGATAGACCTCCATATTAAATGTCATAGTGACTGTACCAATTTACACTCCCATTGGCTATTTATAAATACACATTATTCTTTATAAAATTAATTCATTTAATTGCTTTATTAGTATTCCCCCTTTCTCCTCAATTTGGGACAAATGACTTTAAAACACCTGGTGAAATATTTCAATGCCTTCTAATTATGTTAAAGCCGGGCATGGTGGCGCACGCCTTTAATCCCAGCACTTAGTAGGCAGAGGTAGGTGGATTTATGAGTTCGAGGCCAGCCTGGTCTACAAAGTGAGTTCCAGGACAGCCAGGGCTATACAGAGAAACCCTGTCTCGAAAAACAAACAAACAAACAAACAAACAAGAAATATAATCCCAGTTTTCAAATATGGCTTCAGACAAAAGATGTGGTTTTTAAGCCCTGTCTATTATTCTTTTCTAAGTCTCCTTCTTATTCCTTTAGCCTTCTGAGTTTGTTCACATGACCAAGCTGTTGTACACATTCCTATGCAGAACACATCTGATTATCTCCAAGGGTGATAGATTCTCTTCCCTCCAATCCAGCTTTCAGAAATCAAAACATTGCATTAATATCCTGGCAAACCTTCTTAAAGTAGATTACAACACCAAATTATAGGCCCCAAATTACTGTTTGTTTGGTTTTTTTTTTGTATTTTTAGTTTTTATGGAACGGTGAACAAACTTTACAATATCTCTGTTAAAATTTCAGTGAGATTTTTCTTATCCTTGCAGTGGTTTTTGTGGTGATGTTGAAATTAGTATATCAATTAATAATAAAGAAAACAGCTAATACTGCCTGCATGAAATAGAAAAAAACTGGCATTTTGAATAATCAGAGAATAATTACCAGAGATCCTGTGTTCATTTAGAGTGATATGGTCAAAACCTGTAATAAACTCCCCCAAATCTCGATGTCTCCAAAGTAGAGTTTGACAGAGAATTTATGTGAAGACATAGGCTATGAACAGACTACTTCCTAAAAAACATATTACTCTTTGGGTGACATTTTCATACAAGAGGAAAAGCAAGGAGGAGATGTGAGTAGATTAAAGAACTCTGCAGGGAGCATCTGAATGTGATTTGAGGGTCATAAAAGCCAGTTTGCACTTATCAGCATGGCGTTCATGCACCGGGCTACAAGTTATTAAAAACACTACTATCTATTCAGAGTACTCATTTCTCAGTCCGTTTGCTTTGATACAAAGTGTCACAAATAAGGAAGTTCTCAGGTTGAGTGTTTAGATTGTAAATATGTCTTGTGTTCAGAAGCAGTACTATACCCTACAATGTTTAAAGATGTCACATGCCAGATTGGTAAATCACACTGGGGCTAAAATTGGGTTTTCTGTGCACATGGCAAGATGTATAACCTAGAAAGCATGTGTGTAATGACCTTCGGTGACACTGCTCTAGCATCAGACTGGTTGCTGTAAGATAGAGTCACATTATCATCTACAGTGATCTGGAGATTTCAGAATGATATGCAAATAGACATCAAAAGAGAGTCAAGATGATCATCTGCTTCCAAAATAATCGAGCTCCAATAATTGGTTTGCAAATTAGCTATTTGGGATATGGAACATTTTTATAATGATGATTAAGGAAACCACCACGAACTCATTTATCTGGTTTTCAATTTTAAATCTACAAAAATTTCTACACATTTCTCTGGGTAGTGGGGAATGCACTCAGAGATTTAGCATGGAATGGCAAAGTAATGTGAGTTTCAGAAATTCTGTGAACTATAAAGGGCTCTGATTTCATAGCTATGTCTTAGGCGGGAAGTCAACTCTGGGTCAAGGGTGATACCTATTCTTGAAGACTCTCCCCTTCAGAGACTTACAGTTTAAAACCCACCATTCAATAAACTAAAATTAAACATGAGGATATTTCTTACATTTTCTTATATTTCTTAAATTTTAATGTGAACTAAAATCAATTTGGTAAAAGGAGCAAATGATCCAAAGCAAAGACTGAGTTCAAAGAGGGAGCTGACTGTGAGCATGCCTACAGTATGTGATTATGCTTTATGTGATTGGGCATATCATAGCAACAATTCTTAGTGTGTTTAAACCACAACAGAACTACCAGAATCTGCATAGTTTTAAACCAGTACATATTTGTTCTTTCACGATTTTAGAGTTTGGAATGCTTAAGATCAGAGCTTCAGTATAATGTGTGTGGCATTAGCTGTGTACTCACAGGATCAATAAGCATGGGACCATTTTTAGACTTCTCACTTACCATGGCACTAACCCATTGATTAAAGTTTGAGTTGGGTCCCTGAATCACTCTTCTAACAAAAGCTCTACCTCCCAATTCCATCACTTTGGGCTTGAGAGTTTCTCAATGTACATATTTTTGAGAGTCATGTTTCTTCAGATAGTACCACAGGTGGGCCTTAGAATTCAGAGAAGCATAGCTGGATTTTTTTTTTGTGTACAGCAATGTACCTATGCATGACCCAACTTGACTTACCCATCCCTCCCCACTTCATGCTTTTCTCCCTTCACTGATTCCTTGCTTTTCTACTTTTATTCTCTGTCACCATCATCATCACTGTCACTATCATCATCATCATGAATATTCAAATGTAGATACTCTCAACTCTGGGCTTACCTCAGTCTCTGGAGAACTTCCCACAATAATGATGATTTTATAGCATTCTTCAATATTTGATAGTACTTTTAGGATCCATTCTCATTTCTACCTAGGACTGATTAGTCATATAAGTTTTCTTAGTGATGAATTTGTAGACAACTCCAATTATCTCATAGAGAACTGAACCAAAATTTCTGTTAATTTGGCTTTTGGATAAAAACAGAATTAATATACACTGATGAAACCAATGTGGTTGAAATGGTTATCACTATTTTGAGGACTACATGGGCTTATGAACCACTGATGAAATACAGAAAATAGAATACAAGAAAATAGAACGCACCAATTAATTCCTAATATCTTTGAGCCTCTGCATAAAACACAAAGTGGAGATGAGAAGTCATAAATTTCCCATCTCCTCTCCTGTAAAGGGCAGGGAGATCTCTGTGTCGCATCCTGTCTTAAAAGTGTATTGTGGCATAAAACAGCCCTGATAAAGCTGGCATTACAGCCACTTCTATATCATGGACTCATTGAGGCTGGCTAGCAGTGATGGCCAGGTCTGCAAGGACAAGATCAGCACTGCACCTTAAAAGTCACTCTTACCTTTGCGAAGAAATCAACCTTTATTTCTGACCTTTATGGAAGCTGAATGACTTGGGCATCAAAGAGCTACCTCTGACTTAAGTAACAATTTCTTCAACTTGTTCTTTATCCCTGGTCAGGCCTTTGATGTTATCAGTTTGTCCTGTATTTATTGATATACTTAGGATCCTACAACACACCACACGACATTAGTTATCACACTACATGAGCAGACAATTAATGCTGAAATTAGAGAATGTTGAACTAGTAGACCCTGACACTTATATTCATAATTACAATCAGAAGGTAGTTGCTTTAAAACAATGTTACATTATTTTCTGTGATCAAAAAAAACCAAAAATAATGAAAATAAAAACAAAAACAAAAAGCCAGAAAGATTTAACAGTCATCTCTAGATGGATACAAATGTTCAAACCTACTTCTTAAAACTGAACTACTAGGGTTTCCCCACCTAATCCATTCTAATCCATTTTACATTTATTATTTACCTCTTTATTCATTGGTTTGTCTTAGGGATCTTCTGCAGTGTAGGCTGGCTTTGAACTTGTGATCCTCATGCCTCTACCTTTGGAGGCCTGAGGATTACAGGTATTTGCCTAAATGCCTGGTTCTAATCTATTTTTAATTGAAGTCCACTTAAAACTTGATTGCCATTTTAACTTTTCTCTCCTCTACTTAATCCATTTACCTCCCATGGTTCCCCTGAGAGAGATCTGAACATCAAGTGAGCCCTGTCACCTGTTCTAGCATGTCTTGTGGAAAATGCCAAGTTTCCAGTTTTTATTTTAGGTGATACTCCAAATTATGGTTTTGTTTGTGTATTTCCTTAGTCATTTTTTTTTCTTAGACTATATTTTGGTTCCTATAATGAATATGAAAAAAATAACTTTTTAAATTTTTATGCTGATTTTGGAAACGTTACTGCATAGTGCTACTTTCCAGAAAATAGACTTAAAATCTTAGTACTTCAGTGAGACTGGGCTTACAATCCCACCCTCTACTGACACTGGGCACAGTTTCCTCCCAGCTACAAAGTAAGTCAGGTTTGGTTTTGTTTGTTTGCTTTTCAATGCAATATGGCCAGTGAGTGTGTTTTTAAATAGAAATTACATTTTTGACATCAAGGACGGTAACTTTAGTTCAGTTAATCTCTTAGCGGCAAAAATCGGAGGAGAAACAAGAGAGAGAAGCCAAAGATGAAATAGGGTTTGGTAAAGCTCCCATCCCTAAACCAGGCTATGGCCAAGTACTGGCTGCGCCACTAAACCATCACCAGTATTAATGGAACACAGGTTCCGTCTCTCGGGAACACTGCGCAAACAGCATGGTTCTCTCTACAGTCTTTCAACATGGTGGATACTGACAGCGCCAAGTCTTGATTGCTCTGCACCCATTCACCTGAAAGGGCACCGTGTCCTGACTTTTAGTAGATAGTGACATAGATGGCTAACCCAGTGGGTTTTTTCTTTCATGTCATTTTTAAATCACCACCTAATTTTTACACAGTCTTATACAAGAGGTTATTTTTCACCTTCTCTATTCTTTGTTTTGATTGTCCATGGACCCTGTGGGGAGCACTGCCTGCCCAAGTGGCATAGCTACTTTTATTATGCTCATGTGTGTGTGTGTATGTATGTATGTATGTCTATATGCATGAATGTATGCATGCATGTATGCATATAGACTTTCTATATGTATATACCTAAAATGACACAAATATATAAATATATTCAGTATTAACTTCCTTCCCCTTAGGAGATACAACATGCTTAGGACACAGGACTTGAGTTTGAGCTTGATCTAACTCTAAAGTCTCCTTCATGTTGTTTCACTTCTGTGGTACCACAAACTACTATGCCAGAGGCCAAGGGGAGGAAGCAAGCAGTAGTACCACAGCTGTGACATCAATGAATCACAGCAGTGACTACCATAGCAAGATGCCCCTAAAGATGTAGCAGTGGCACTCATACACTTAGGAAGCCAACAGCTGATTAATTGGACTCAAGGGGCATTCAACATGAGGGAAATATTATGAAAATGTATCCAGGGCTAAGGTGGATGAGTCTTAGAAGAGAGCCTAAGACTGACATGTTAATACATCAATATAATTCCTTCTTACACTCTAAAGCTGGCCTTATATCCACAGATAAGTGTAGCTCTCATCCCTTCATCAAACATGCTTCTCTTTAGAACAAATTGAGCCACCATTGAGAAACCCACAACTGGATGAACAATGCAGAGGCCAGTGGAGCATAGGAACTCCAGTCCCATTGGAAACATCTATAACCCAACTCCTGTAACTGAGGCTCACAGACCATCTTGACATGCAGACTCGGGACAAGGAAAATCTCAAGTGGTCCAACCCATAGTTATAGGACTTAGGGCTACTAAGAACTGCTGAGAGAGGGGGCAGGTGTCAGCTTCTCCTGGTCTGCTACTTGGTTATCCAACACAATATAATCATCCTTGAATAGTATACACATAAACAATAAAAATGAACACAGCAGGTTTCATTTACTACATATGGTATGTATACGTGACACTAATAAGAAAAAAGACGCTATACATTTGAAAAGTGGGGAGGGGGAAGTAAATGAGAGGGGAGGGAGGAAACGGAAAGAAGAAATATTTAATTTTACATGATATAATATATGGTGTATATTTATATAATGATATTTTAATTGGTGTAATCATATTTTATTTCAAATGTATTTTAAGTTACATTCTGTCTAAAATATAATTTCATTTCGTTTTAAATATATTTTAAAGAGAGAAGCGAAAAGGAAAATATAAAGTTTGCATAGCATGTGTGCTGCCTAGTTTTGTGTCAGCTTAACACAAGCTAGAGTCATCAGAGAAGAAGGAACATCAACTGAGAAAAATGGAGTCAGGTGTATAGGCAGAGCTGTGGGGCATTTTCTTAACTGGTGATTGATATGAGGAGGGCTCAGTCTACTGTGGGTGGGGCCACCCCAGGCAGATGCTTCTGGGTTCTATAAGAAAGCAGGCTGGGCAAACCATTAGTAGGAAGCCGGTAAGCAGCACCCCTCCATGGCCTCTGCATCAGCCCCTATCTCCATGTTCCTCCCCTTTGAGTCCTGCCTTGGCTTTCTTCAATGCACTTTGACTTGGATAGGAAAGTCAAATAAATCCTTTCCTCCCCACATTGCTTTGGGTCATAGTCTCTCAGCACAGCCAAGGTGACACTGACTAGGGCAGTACATGAGCAGGAAAGAACACATGGCCTTCTTTCTGTCTTTTGTGTTTAAAACTCAGAAATTGATTTCTAAATGTTGCAGCCCTTTGCAGAATTTCAGCTGTTTCTACTAAAATGGACACTCTAGCAGGATTTTGTCTTCTATATTTCTTTCTCTCTCCTCTACCTTCTTCCCTCTCCCCCTTCCCCTCACTCTCTTCCCCGGTGCTTTGAACGTTCTAGAATCTGTTGAAGTTGTTGATAGAATGGATTACAACTTCAGTGGCTGGATCCAAAGCACCTCTGCTTCCTTAGAGTGAGAGTGAAGCCTGCAAATTTATAGTCCCCCTTTGATGTGGAGACCAGGGCTCCCTCATGGGTAACTAATGACATCATTTTCACCATGGATAAAGGATAAAATATAAGAGCCTTATTGAAATCTGGACTTAACAGAGGTTTTCAATAGTAAATGTCAGAGAGCATCCAGCCTGCTTACAAAATCAGTGGCTCTGATTGGCTCCAGAAATCAGACTAATTGAAGATTCTGGTCCTAGCACCTTTAAAGGGGTGAATTAAGATCTCTTTATACTGACATGCACAGGTGTTATTACTTACATCGCCTTAGCAAGAGGATACTTTTGAAGGGTTACTGGATACTTTATTTCTTTAATACCTGCAAGATTACTTTGAGTGAACGGCTTGATATTTATCAGCAATTATAGAATAGACATACTATGCTAGACCAGGCAAGAAGAACAGCTTAATTATAGAATGAATGATACCCAGATTTATTAATCTCATTATTCTTCCTGGTGTGTAGTTATCTTGGCACTTTTTATATCTAAGTGTGATTTAAAAGTACTACTTAGAGGAAACTGGTAAATAAATTCTAAAATAAAGAGGCCCAGCTTTCCTAGCTGTGGACCTCACATCTGTGGAGGCCCCGAGCACATTGAGCTGTGTGAATCATGCTACTCCTTCTAGAACAGTCTGATGATGATTTTATCTCATGAAGAGTTTTAGAATTTTAAAGGCAGTGTTCAGAGTCATAATGTTTGTGCTGTCATATCCTTAAGTCTAAGCTCAGCTTTCCTCAAGGATAGAAGTTTATCTGTAAACCTTTCAATTTTAGTTTTACCTATGTGCAGTCTAGAGTCTATGAGGTAGTGTTTAGCTGGAGGCTTTTCTGAAATCTTTATTTTCTTAGATTTTATACAATGCTACATGTACAAGTTATTGTCACAACAAATTCTAGATGTTGCCAGGACAACATCTTTAAACTCCTCCCTCTAATAAGAGACAAGGCTTCGTATTCTTTGATGTAATAATTTCATATTGGTTTTAGGACATGGTGTCATAGTAAAAATTTGATTGACATTTCAACAACTTAAGAATGAATATATATATATATATATATATATATATATATATATATATATATGAGCAGAAAATCAACTGTTCAAGTTTTAAGCAAGGCTATGTGTTGTCAGTTTTATGAACAGATAGCAGTTATTATTATGATAAACGAAGGCCTGCTGGGGATTACAGACAAGAAATCCACTTTGTTGACCACAGTTATGATGGAATCCAAGAAGACATCTTGGGCATTACACAAAGCATTCATGTTACCAGGCACAACCACTTTTGCTTTCGCAACATCTGTCATCCAGTAAACATCAGGAAACTGGGCAGCTGTTTCATCTAAAATGCTTGTATGCAAGATCTTCTTTGAGAATTTATGAAAAGGCAGACAATGAGCCCTTGAGGGAGATTAGAAGATTAATCTACAGGCCTGAGGACCAGACAATTGAAACAGACAGGATACTGAAGAAGAAACCAAAACAAAGAACAAAACCCTCATTAAATGAGGGTAACAGTTAACTGATAACAACTTATGACATAAACAGTATAAATCTCTTTTACGAACTCTCTTTTAGGAGCATAAAATCAAAGCAGCAGGATGAATTAATGGCTTATCATAGGCCATTCATTCAAAAATAATAATAAAATATCAGATATCGAAGGAACAGAGACCGTTGTAGCATCTCAGTATTTGGTGAGGACCATAGGAACAGTACAGAGGCTGAACAGGTGGATGACTTTGCCTGTGACCTTGGCTTCATTGTCATGAGTTAGCAGACTGTAGTCTGGGAAGTTTCTTGTCATAATTGGAAGAGAAGGGAATGTAAAGCTGAAGCAGGTTTTCATCTTGTGTGTAATTTGCAATGTAATGGTTTCACCGCAGAGGAGTTCGTGCCTTAATACCATTTTAATAGGACATGTCTTTCAGCCATGTCAAAACGGGTTTTGATGAGCCAGGGATTTCTGGGAAAGTCTCAAAGTGCCACAGAAAGCTGACTTTCCTCCACGGCCCCTCCCCCCACTCTGATCAATCACGTGTCAGCTACACGCAGTCATCTGAAAAACAATTTAAATAAATGTCACTGTAAACAACCGAAGCATAGAAAGGTTAAAATTATAAAGATGTGAGTTCCAGGTAATTAATTTTTATATATCTGAGACTGCTCTAAGAAGGGCAGAAACAATTAAAAGAAACGGCCGCTAATTGAGTAAGTGATTGAGATGTGAGAGGCCAATCAGTAACGTTTCCCTCGAAGAAATGGAGATCTCTAGACTCAGCTATCAGGACCAAGTGCTGGTTTCTGTCATATCCCACTGGCAAATTAATTGAATGCTGATACAGAGCAAGATTTCTTATTACAGAAAATGACACTATTCACACACTGTTCTCCACTGCAGAGCTCCTCCCCAGTCCGAACCATATTGTAGGAAGATGTCTTAGGAATCAATTTAATTATTAGCATACAGTGCTGCCTTTCATATTGTGATTTATTGGGAGAGATGAGAAATACTTCTAAATGGTTATTTGAAGCACATTTAGATGTGGTCACTGTGTTCAAGGAGAGGGGGTACAATAGAGAAACTGTGGGCATGACTGCTCCATCGGAGGAAGGTTCTTTTTGTGGATAAGAGAAAATAGCCAGGGGCACCTGGCAGACTCCAGAGCAGAGAGGAAGAGAACAGGCGGGACATGACCAAGGCTAAGAGTGCAAGAGAGCAAGAGAGAGTAAGGGAACTAGCAGGAGAGACAGCAAAGGAGTCGAGAAAGGAAGCACAAGAGAACAGAGCAGTAGGTAGCAGGGATAGTGAGCTAGTTCAGGAGCATGGGCTGGCCAAACCATGTGGATTATAAAGGGAATGTGTATAGTCCAGCTTGAGCTCATTCCTAGACATATGGAGAGCCTGAGACTTGGCAGTCACTATCTAAGATCCTTAATTTCCTTATATAAATATGGAATCTTTCTCCCAGTAGGCCATACTGTTGTGTGATTATACCTCACAAAATATTCTCTTATCTGTAAAAAATGTCACACGTTTTTATATTATAGTGTTAATTTGTGTCTTTCTCCAGGATGTATTTATTGTGTATTTATATGTATCAACAGAGAATGGCAAGGTAGGAGGACAGGGGCTGTTACAAGGAAGTTTACAAGTGTCTATTAAAACACACTATACTAGGTGTCTAACAAGTCCTTGGAGATGCTGTAGGATGTGTAGGGTTTCAGACTAGGAGTATCTGGAGTCCAAGCTTAGAGAATTAGCAAACATCTTGGAACGCAGCAAGCAAATAGAATAACGTGACAAAGATACATATGGGGGAATCAATTTTTTCTTAAAGCTAAACATTCATGTCGTGAGACTCCACAGGCTGGATGCACAGAGGAAATTAAAAAATCAATTTAAGCATGCTTGCCCCCACATCTAAAGCTGCATGGGACAAATCTCCACCTCTCACATTTAAATAAACTGTTCTAGCCTGAGCATTTGAATAGCTTCCCACTGAGCCCACTGCTCACTCTGTCCACCCAGGACTTCACTCTCAGATAGGTATCATTGTGATGCCTTCAGAATATACTTCCATTTTGTCAGTCTCCTATAGTATTAAATTAATTAAATAAATCCTGGCTGCATGTTCCATGATACCTGCCCCCAATGTTCTGGATTCCCAAATGAAACACACACACACACACACACACACACACACACACACAGCCTTTGTATTTTGATGTGCCTTAAATAGTGCAACTGCTGGGCCACTTCCCAACCTCCACATGGTTAATCCACCTCCCACCGATAATCCCCAGTTATTGCTTACTTAGTTCTATATTCTACCTTGGCTGCCCTGGACCCAGAGGGCTGCCCAACTGGACTCCACCCTGGGCCACATTCTCCTGGCTCCTGCACATGATGGCCATGCCTCCCTGTCCTCAACTCTTCTCAGGCAGGGCATCTCTTCTCCTCTCAGCTTAGCAGATCTCCTCCTCCTCCTTTCTACTCTCCTGGTCTCAAGCTGGGGAAATTCTCAAGTCTCATTCTGTCTGATCTGCTCAACCATTGGCTGCTGGCCAATAAGCAAATAAGAACAAATAAGAACCAAGGCCCCTCAGTGTCTTATGTGCAGACATCTGTATGAGCAGTTCTAGAGAACATAATTAACTGCAGTCTCCTAGCCCCGAGTTCCCCACTGTATTGTTTTGATGGCTGGTTCTGGTCATCCACTTGACACATCCTAGAGTCACCTGGAAAGAGACTTTCCATGAGGGATTGCCTAAATCAGTTGCCCACTGGACATATCTGTGGAGGATGATCCTCTGTTTATTGATATGGAATGACCTACCCCATCGTGGGTAGAGCCATTCCCTGTGTAACTTACTTAGAATGCGTAAAAGAGAAAGGGAAATTAGTAAAATCATACATGTATTCATTTAGCAAGGCTCTTGTTGACTTTGGATTTGATGTGACAAGCTATTTTAAGTTCCTGCCATTTTGACTCCCTTGTCATGATAAAGTGTAATCTAAAACAAGCCCTTTCTCCCTTAAGTTGTTTCCTTTCAAGGTATTTTATCACAGTGACAGAAATAAAACTTGAACTATTCCCAGTTCATTAGAGAAAATTCAAAGTATTGAAAATAACTAGTATTTTGCTTCCTGCTTCATTGCCTTCACAAACCTTCAGAGAATCTTCATAAATTTCTGTAACACCAAAAAGGACATATGCCTTATTACTATTTTTGAAAACTCCTTGAAAGGATGCTGGGTATAACATGACATTTCCAGTTAGGTTTAATTTTTAAATAAGAAGCAATGCTTTTTTTCTTTCATTGATGCATAATTTTAAGTAATTGCATGTAACATGTGTTAAACAACACTTTGAAAATATTAAATTCACACATAATTGGTTCTCTCACAAATCTAATTGTTTACCTGTTATGTGCAGCAATTCCGCCTTTATGACTACAAGCTTATTAGGACCGCGGTTTGCCTTCTATATTTTTTATGGTGTAAACAGCTGACACTTCAATATAGTGTGTGGATCACCACCTATCCATCATTAGTGACTGCTCTTAGGGCTTCACATTTTCATCAGGTTTGGTATGGGTTTAGGTGGCATTCCTGGGGCCAGAGCTGTAGCTAAAGTTGGCTAACACTTAACTGCTCTTACTGAGAGAATCTGGGTTGGGTTCTCATCAGCTCACAACTGCCAAGAATTCCAGTTCTGGGAAAACTGGCACCCACTCTAGTGTATCACTTTCTGTTCTACTCAACATTTTTATATAGAGATTTAACTGCAATTAAATTCTAAAACTAGCAATGTTTTCAGGACTGGAAAGGTGGTCCATTGGTTAAAGTCATCAACTGTTTTTAGAGGGACTGGAGTTTGTTTCCAGCACCATACCAGGTACCTCACAATCACCTCTACCTTCAAGTTCAAAGAACCCAACACCCACCACATACACAACACACACACACACACACACACACACACACTCATAAACTAAAACAAATCTTTTAAAACTATATGTTTCTCATTCAAGCATTTGAACTATAAATTACATGCAACTATGTAATTTCACAAACATTAACAGAACTATCTAGATTTGGTCTTGTTTCATTTTTTGAGGCAAAGTAAAATGTAGCCCAGGATGACATTGAACTCCTAATCTTCCTCCCTTCACCTCCAACTTCTGGGGTTACAAGCAAATGCACTGCACTGTTTTATGGGGTACTGAAAATTGAACCCAGGGCCTCCTCCATGCCAGGCAAGCATTCTGCCGGCTGAACTACACCAGCACTATCTCACCTTCCCCGGTTATTTTTATTTTACATTTTATGAGGTAATATTGCCAGAGTGGTCCTGCTTTATAAAATTTGAAAATATTATGCCATTAGGATATTTTTGTTGTACATTCTCAGAAACATATCAGCAGCGAGGACATCTCCATTCACCTGGTATCCTTAATTCATTTCTGTTGTCTGTTTAAACACACTCTCTTTCCATCTTTAAAAGCTATCTTCTCTCATTATCAGATGACTTAAATTTCAGATCGTACATTCTGTCGACCTTTCTGTTTTTCACTTGATAGTGTCATTTTGAACAAGCATTAAAATTATGAGATTTACTTTTCCCCGCAAAGATCCCTCTCTTCTGTGGTCATCAACATTCAGCAGATTACTAGTACCAGTAAAATAACTTTAATGTCAATATTGATTGCCGTGCTATTAACTTAGACCCCAGATAGCTGCTTATGAACGTGGGAGCTGGGGATACTTTTTTTTCTGTCCTGTTGAAACAGCGAGAGTCCTAGGCGATTTGACAGCTGTATAATTAACCAAATAATGGGGTACAGAATCAAATCCTGCATGAACTATAAATACAATGCCTGTTGATGGGTAGCTGTAAACAAACTTAGAATTGTGCTTCTGGTACCTCTGCTTTCTTAAATGACATGACTTTAAGAGATCCATATTCCCTGGCTACTGGGTGGGAGGGCTGGCAGTCTGTTTCTTTCTCCTGTAGGAATGGGGAATAGTATGGCCTGTATCTAAGGATGGTGGGCACACAGAAAAGCAATGACCTCTGTTATTCCTTGCCCTAGGGTAGTCTAGATGTATTTGCATGAGATGTAGGATGTCTTGATTTAGCCTACTTCAGTTGTCTTTGGTAATTAAGTTTTAGAAAATATAAACATCATATGGGTTAGATACTTCAGTGATATCAGAACAGTGTAAGGATTACGGTACTGATTAATGCACATCTTATATATGCATTTGTTGATTAACTGGAAATGCCGTAAATGTTAAATGACAATTATTAATTCAAAATGGAAATGTGAATAATGTCTGGTACCATTGGAAAAGTATGCAGTGTGGTTAGAAGATAATCATTTTGATATATAACTTAAATTTAATTTAACATTTAAATTTAAATATTACAAGTTTGCTTAATATAATAAATATGCAGCTTTCAACTTCACATTAAAAAGAACAGCAGGTTGTGGGTTTTACAGTTGTAACAGAAGGTTGTATTTATTAATAGCATTTTCTAAGTGTGCATATGTGTGTCCTAGGAGCCAGACCAAAAATGTTTGAAAAAACCAGTTAATTATAATAAATTCTGTTATGTGGCAGTGATATTGGTCTTGAATGATAACAGTTGAATATTTTTGTGGCTATTTCTCTTTAGGCCACTTTTTATTATAAACTCACACAACTTACTAAAATGAGTTTTTCAACATTAAAGGGCACATTTGCTTATAGTTACATTTATAGTTATGGCTCAAGTGTCTAAAAGAGTACCTACCATAAACTAGCTAGAAAATGGTTTGTTGAATTAATAAATATTTAGGGAAAGAGAAAGAAAGAAAATTTTAAAAGACTTCCTTTATTTTTACTTATTCGCTCATGTGTGTATATGCATGGAGATATGTGCATGTGAATGTTGTTACCACAAAAGCCAGAGGAGGGCGCTCTATCCCTTGTAAGCTGCTTCATGTGGGTGCTGAAGATCCTCTTTAAAAGCAGCAAATACTATGTCCTTTGTCTTACAGAAACTCTCCAGTTTCATGAGGTCCCATTTATCAATTCTTGGTTTTAGAACCCAAGCCATCGGAGCTCTGTTTAGGAAATTACACATGGCATGCATTCACTGTTAAGTGGATATTAACCCAAAAGCTCATGGAATATCCAAGATACAATTCACAGACCACATGAATCTCAAGAAGAAGGAAGACCAAAGTATGGATACTCCAGTCCCTTTTAGAAGGGAGAACAAAATACTTATGGGAGGAAATATGGAGATAAAGTGTGGAACAGAGGTTGAAGGAAAGGTCACTCAGAAACTGCCCCTCCTGGGTATCCATCCCATATATGGTTATGGACATTGTTATGGATGCCAAGAAGTACATGCTGACAGGAGTCTGATATAGCTGTCTCTTGAAAGGCTCTGTCAGAGCCTGACAAATACAGAGGCAGATGTTCGCAGCCAACCATTGGACTGAGCATAGGGTCTCCAATGGAGGAGTTAGAGAAAGAACTGAAGGAAGTGAAGAGGTTTACAACTTCATAGAAAGAACAACAATATCAACCAACCAGAACCCCTAGAGCTCCCAGGGACTGGACCACCAACTAAAGAGTACACATGGAGGCACTCATAGCTCCAGCCAATTATGTAGCAGAGGATGGCCTTGTTGGGCATCGATGGGAGGAGAGGTCCTTGGTCCTATGAAGGCTTGAGGTCCCAGTATAGGGGAATGCCAGAGTAGGGAGGGAGGAGTGAGTAGGTGGGTGGTTGTAGGAATACCCTCCTAGAAGCAGGAGGTGGAAGATGATATGGGGCAAAATATCTAAAAAAAAAAAAGAAAGAAAGAAAGAAAGAAAAAGAAAGACTAAATTGATATTTTGAGAAAGGAAATTACGCCTGTGCCAGTGAGTGAGAGGCTCTTCCCACTTTCTCTTCTATTAGATTCAGTGTATCTGGTTTTATGTTGAGGTCCTTGATCCACTTGGACATGAGCTTTTTGCAAGGTGACAAATGTCTATCTATTTTCAGTTTTTTTTACATACAGACTGCCAGTTAGACCAGCAGCATTTATTGAAGGCGCTTTTTTTTTGTCCATTGTATTTTTTTGGCTTCTTTGTCAAAGATCAAGTGTCTGTAAGTGTGTGGTTTTATTTCTGGGTCTTCAATTATATTCCATTGATCAACCTGTCTGTCTCTGTTCCAATACCATGTGAGTTTTTTTTTGTTTTTGTTTTTGTTTTTTGTTTTTTTATCACTACTGCTCTGTAGTACAGCTTGAGGTCAGGAATGGTGATTTTCCCCCAGAAGTTCTTTTATTGTTAAGAATTGTTTTCCCTATTTTTTTTTTCAGGATGAATGTGAGAATTGCTATTTCCATATCTTTGAAGAATTGTTTTGAGATTTTGATGGGAATTGCGTTGAACCTGTAGATTGCTTTTTGTAGGAGGTCCAATTTTACTATATTAATTCTACCAATCTGTGAGCATGGGAGATCTCTCCATTTTCTGAGTTCTTCTTCGATTTCTTCCTTGAGAAACTTGAAGTTCTTGTCATACAGATCATTCACTTGTTTGATTAGAGTTACCCTAAGATATTTTATATTATCTGTGGCGATTGTGAAGGATGTTACTAGCAGAGGACGGCCTGGTCAGCCTCAGTGAAAGAAGATGCTCCTAACCCCAGAGACCTGAAGCCCCAGGGAGTAGGGAGGCCTGGTGGAGTGGGGATGGTGAAGTGGTAGAGTGGAGACATCATTTTGGAGACAGGGGGAGGAGGGAGGAAAAGGTAAGGGATGGGGAGTGGTAGGGGGCAGACCAGGAGGCAGATGAAGTCTGGACTGCAAAAAAGGATTAAAAAAAGAAAGAAAGAAAGAAAGAAAGAAAGAAAGAAAGAAAGAAAGAAAGAAAGAAAGAAAGAAAGAAAGAAAGAGAGAGAGCAAGTGAGCAAATACTCTTAACCACTTGTTGTAGGTTGAGATTTTTCAAAACCTGCTTTAATGTGGGGTTCTTAAGCCCTTCAACCTCCCTTCTAGCCCACCAACCAAAGAGAGGAGAGAAAGAAAGTTCATAGGACAAGGGGATATAGACAACCAATCTTTGTTGTCAGGATATCAGCAATCCAGTCAAAACTGTCAAACATAAATCAGTAGTGGCAATCCAGTCCAATCAGAAACACCGAACACACATCAGTAGCTGTGACTCAATCCAGAAGAAATTACCAGGCTCCTCAAATTGGCACAAGTCCTAGGAAGTGGCAGGAAGCAGCTGGAGTTCGAGATGTTCCCTGGCACATTTCTCTCAATGACATCACAACAAACAAAGATCAGTGAAGACCAGCAAAGTGTTGCAAGGCAAGCCAACGCAAAAGAATTCCCCTTCATTGTATGTGGGTTCTATTCATATTTTTCTAAACGTCACACGCCTCTCAAGTGCCTATTTCAGCAAAATACCGCATGCCCCTTTTCCAGGCAGCTTCCAGAAAAGCATCACATGTCTGTTCTCGGCAAAACATGCTCTCACGTGTCTGCTTCAGCGAATTATCCTCTCATTAGATAGCTTCCAGAAAAACATCACAAGACACAACTGTGTCTAGAAGTAATTAGAAATTTCTACATTAACTTGCCATCTCCCTAGCCTCAAGAAAATATTTCAAACTATGCCTATGTTTTTAATCAAAAGACAGAATGCCATAGGCTCCTACCATAGGCTTTTCACATCATGAACTGGAAATCATGTGCAAAATCTGGTTGATATTATCTGCTTTGGTTCATAGCCAGATCACCTTTAAGATAAACAGATGGATAAACAAAAACCAAGGGACTGTGGAGGAGAGTCAGAAGAGAATCAGTCCCTTTATAATTTTATCCCCAAACTTTGTAGGGCTTCTTTCAGCTCACCACACATTTGTTTGCCTTGGAACATTCAGAATGATAATTGTCACAATCTAAAAGATGGGCAGGCTAGATGGCTAAGAGGCTAGCACCCCTATCCTACAGCCAGATACCCTGAGTGAGAAACCCCAAACTAAAAGTGGAAAGAGAGAATGGTTTCATGAACATTGTTCCCTACTCTTCATTGTCTGTATGCATGCAGTGACACACACACACACACACACACACACACACACACACACACACCACTAAAAGTAATGGGCTAAAATAAAATGTTAAATGTCAATGTGCCCAGTATGTTATATAGAACATTACTGTCTACCCAGTCCTTGTCAGTATGGTTATGGTTCTATTTACAAAGTGCAATAATTCATTTTGGCTAGCATATTTTTAATATATTTGCTTAATCAAAGTCATTTTATTTAAATATTTATTGTGGTTAATACTAAAAGTCTACGCATAATTTCTGAAATTTCTCAAGTGTCCATGAGCCCTTTTTGGAAAAAATGAAGCAGTTATCCAGAAATACTTTACTGTAGAACTTTACCCTTAAGAGAAATCCAACCTCTCTAGATGGTGTCAGAGTTCAGAGGAAATAAAAAATAAGAAAATCGTAGCAGTCTCCCTTTGTGAAAGAAAAATGAAATGTCAATGGGACAAATCTTTATGGCTCTTAATCACAGTTATCAGACTGTGCCAAATGGAGTTTCAACAGCGACCCCCACACTCCTGAGTGGACCGCACATGAGACTGAACGGCGCCTGAATACGAAGAAAGGCACATTATTTCACGATGCATTCCTGGTTTGGTTCAATGGTTTATTCTGTTGAGGACATCTCTGTAAAGCTTGTCAAATAAAGGAATCACAATTTAATAAGCGCCATGATCAAACACCTCTGCAATCTCTTTCTAATCTTTTTTAACATTCAGCACCCTTGATTTTATCTTAAGTAGAAAGCATTTTGTTCCCCTACCACAAAGATTCATTAGGCTCTATTCACCGTTCCTTATAAAGTGGTTTGGATCCAGCCCACTCCCCGCGGACCTCATGCCGCGACTGTTTCCTTGCCTCCAATAGAAAGCCTGTGTTCTTTAGCACCACCATGTCTTAAGACACATATTTGCACGTTTTATTTCAGCTTCTCGTTTATCCTCATTTGTTCGGCTCCACTGAAAGCTGAGCATCTGCTGCCTACAAATAACCTGGGCTAATTGACTCTGTTTCTTATACATTGTCCAAATTAAATTTCCACTTGCTCACTTTTTCATGATTATAGTGTTGAGAGAACACAGCAACACCGACACTGCAGGGAAAATTACTGACACTCATGTCTGATGCAGGATCCTGAGGCTCCTTAGACATATAGTGACTTTAGCTGCCATATTGTATCTGAGCAGACAAGAGAGAAGAATGTCAGACATGTAAGATACATAAAGAAAAACTCACAGAAAAGCAAATTGTGGACGTTTCCTCCCCCTAAGATTGTGGTTTCTTTTCAATCCTGTCAATCAAGAAATATCTTCAATGAAAGAATATTTCTTCAATTGCTGCATAAAAATTTTTGTTTGCTATCTTAGAGTTGTCTTCATACTTGTGATTAAATAATCATTTGCATGAGGCAGTCTTTAATTTAATGAGGCCTTGTTGGTATGAAGAAATATATTCTTAACAGGAAATGGGATTTGTATTTTGTGTCAGAATCATGTTCTGAATATGTGTCAGAATATTGAATGATAAATCCTTAATATCAAGGTGTATCGTATTTCTTAGAAGAGATTTTTTTATTGAGATGCAATTTCATTATTCAATGTTTTCCATTGATAAAATTATTTTCATGTTAGTGAGTTTATGTTGACTTCCCCCCCATTCTATCATTTCACCCGATTCAAGAGTCTACAATGTGCTGAGATAATTGTGTCAAAGTTCAAGTGAAAGGTGTAACTGATATTCTCTTTACATGCACAGATTGGAGAGAGGTGGAATAAGAGAGAGAGAGAGAGAGAGAGAGAGAGAGAGAGAGAGAGAGAGAGAGAGAGAGAAAATGAGTTAGCAGCAAGAACACACTCAGGGGTTAGTGTCACATTCCTCAGATGCTGAAACACTTTCATGACTGATGCTTCCCTCTAATAGTGATTTGTATTTATGTTGGCTCAAGATCCCTTATTCCTCTCTAGTTGATCCCTGAGCCATTCCACTGTATATTTTTCCTAACTCTAGTTTCCCTTTATGTAGTCTTTTCATAGCAGTGCCTTCTGTTCCTTAACTGTTCACATTCTTCGGTCTCAGTGAGCAAAACAAATTCTGTTCTGAAACCAGAACAAGACATCAATCTAATTCACTCTTTGACTTTCTGCCTCCCCTTGGCCAGGCAGGATCTGTGGTATCTAGGCAACCGCATCTCCAGGTCTTATCACTGACAGACGTGGCTCTGTAATATTGGATAAAAATCAGAGAATGTCCCAAAAAGGAGAACAGGAACTGAGTCTGTGAACTGCTCCATATGGGTTGTGTTTCCATACTGAACAGATCCAGCTGTATATGGAGTCAGGTCTCATGTTGAGATTTGTTCACAGAGAAATGGCCACTAAGTACCCTTTTATTATGTGGCGAGATGGATTTATTCCTATGTGAAATCAATTGGGAAGAATTACGATTAAAAAATGCATGCTTTCTGCAAGTATGAAACCCTCCCTGCCTCCCCCAAAATGAATGCTTCCACCATACTTTATATTTTAGTAAATGGCTAAGTATAGCTTAATTATATCCCTCTACTTGCTAGGCCATGCACTCCTGCACACACATATGCATATAAAATGTTCTTATGTAGGTAGTTAATCTGTGATCCTGTTAGCAGATTTTTATCTCCCCCTATAGCTGGATTTTGCCAATGAAGAATATTCCTGTATTTCTGAAGTAGTCCAAAGAAGCTGGTGGTCATCTGGTTCTGTCTTCTATAGGAAATCTTTACCATGACTGACTGCTGTGCAATAGGCCATGGTCCACAGAGAAGGCATGCACTTATATAAAGGCAGTTGCATGAAGCAGTTTGGAGATGTAGGCTGGTCACAGGATACTTTTCCAAGGGAAGCAATGTCTCACTTGAAACTTGCTTTATGAGAAGAAAACTTAAAGAAATAGGAAATGTAGGAAAGTAAATAAATAATTAGAGGTGACTACATTATGATAAAGAGAAAGAGAGTCAGAGTTTCCAGCGTGCTGGGAATGAGAAACAGCATGAGAGATGCAGTCGGACAATAAGGTCAGGAAGTCTTGTCGTCATGAGTTGAGAAAGTCCCGGGCATTGAGGAGGCACAGGCTTCAGGGTGACCCTCTGCCTCACAGCATCCCACTTGCTGTTCAAGTTTCTGGCGGTCTTCATAACAATGGGAGTTAAAATTAAAACCACATAACCTGATGGAAATGGCCCTGACCCTGCTCTGCGTTTAATTCCAGCAAGTGGATGTTGATTGTTCACCCCATCTCAGGCATTTTACAAATAGACGGTGCTGGCCATGTGAGTATTCTTTCTGAGTTATTTTTAAATGAACTTCTTTGTTCTTTGTGTCATTGCTAGAGTTCAAAGCCTTTTCTATTTAAAGTTCCACTTTCCTCCCCTGTTAAATCACGACATTAACTGGTGTTTCATCACCTGTTACATAAACCCTGAGATACAATGTGTGTATTCGGTTAAATCTTGTGGTTTGTGGGTAGCTTATGATAGACAACCTTCAGCTACATAGAGTATTTTGCCATCAAGAAGGATTTTCCTTTTAAGATATGCTTAGCAGTGTATTTTTGGAAGTGGAATTAATACCCACAGATTCAAATTTACTTATTTGGAAACATTTGAGCTTCTACCACAGTTTTGTTTACAAGAATAAAACTCACTGGAACCACACAGTAAAACCTGCCCAGGCCAAAGGAGCTTTAAATGCAGTAAGAAGCATTTTCCCCCAAACATTTACAGAACAGATACCCTGCATGTGTTCCATACTTTCCTGCACCTTCAATGTTATCTTCATTAAGAATGCAGTAACTCCAGCTTTAGGGGATCCAGCGCCCTCTTCTGGCATCTGCAGGTACCTTCATTTACATGCACATGCACATAGGCATAATTTAAATTGATAAAAATATTTTTTTTAAAAAAGTAAGGAGAGAATTAAGTAGACTCGGGAAAGGACTGTATGTAAGGAAATAATATAAGTCTCTCAGAAAGAACAAGGACAGAACCTTGATAATACTCATTCCCTGAGATATTCCTTCAAAATGCAGGGTACCCAGAGTCTCCCTCAGAGGTCTCGGCTCTTACTGTTCCTTTAGAATGAGGCTTCCTTAACAATGGTTTTTCATGCTAATGTAATAGTATACACTCTTCCAAAATGGTCAATATAGTAGGGAAAACAAATATATTCTAAAGAGTAATTAATTGTAATTCACCAAAGCAGAGAATGAAGGATAGACCTATCACATTGAACCTCTAAGGAAACATTGAAAAATCTAATTGACGCAGTTAGGGACCCTGGAGGAAAATAACCAGAATCACTTGGAAAAGACTTATGAAGGTAGCCTTGGTACTTTGCAGGCACCAGTGTTCAGAGGTGTCAATAACTCTGAGAGATTTACAACTCCTGCCTCACTCACAGGGATCTGAACCCATATCTGAGTCCTATTCCTCCCAATGATAAAACCAAATGTTTCATCACTGAAGAAAACAGATGCTGGAATTGACGTGATGAGAAGATTCCATCTGAGGAAGTTGCTCTCCTGCTTCTGGCTCAGCTAGGGTGTGGAGTTCACAGGGCAGGCTGAATTTTGAGTTCCTTCCATAAAGAAGGCATGGGAGCCTTGGTGTTTGCTTTCCTTGTGTTCTCAGGAGGTCCCAGGCATGTGAGGCCCCAAAGACAATGAGGACGTTATATTTCCAGGGTTTCCTGTGAGTTTTTCCCTTTCAGTGTTGGTGTGTGGTGTCCTATTTATCAAAGGGGTTCTTTCCCAATCTGCATATTCTTATTCTTGCCATTTAAGCCATGCAGACACTTTAGTGGGACAAGTTCTGTTTGTAACAAGACATGCCTCTTCTTACACAAGTTCCATTCACAGAAATACAAACTTAAAAAAAAAAAAAAAAAAAAAGGTCAGTGAATGTATGCCTCCAAAATGAGCATTCAGTTCTTTTTTTTTTTCAGTCTCATGAATATACTATGTATGATTATACAGGTTTTCCCCCTTTTCTTTTTACAATTTTACACATATTTTCTGGACAGGACATGATATCATTCATAATGAAAATGAACAAGTCATAAAACAGCAACATATTAAGTTGAATACATCCAGAGAGTGATATTAAGATCTCTCCTTAGTACTAAATGCAAGTTTAGTATATAAAATTGAAAAATGTTGTATTTGAAATACAGGACAGTGCAGGAGATGAGGATGTAATTCAGTAATAGAATGTTGGCTTCTCTGTCCAAGGCTCTGGTTCTATGACCAAACACCACAAAAACTAGAAGTAAAATATCAGTTCAGAAAGTACTAAATAAACTTTTAAGCAGTAATGAAAAGAAAAACTCACCTGTCGTTTACAATAAGAATTAATTTGTTCCTATTAGATATTTAATGAAATGAGACTTATAATAAACAATCATTACTAAACTTTAAGTAGTATTTATAAAAACTGCAAATATAACATATCTCTTCTATACTGGCCCATACTTACTATATAACAAATAGCAGTTGAGCAATAATTGTGCTTATATATGATTAATAATTTTTTATATTGATGGGAGAGCTCTACTTAACAATAGAAAATTGATGGGAGAGCTCTACTTAACAATGCTTACTAAAAGCACTTTGTAAGACCCAGATATGTAGGGTTGATGGGATGGCTTCCCTGTTAAGAATACTTTCTGCTCTTGGAAAGGACTGAATGTCAAGCACCTGAACCAAGAGATACACCACTACCTGTAACTCTAGTTTCAGGGGGTCTGACCCCATCTCCTGACCTCTCCAGCCATTTGCATTCACATAAACACATATACATAATTGAAAAAGAAAATATTTCAAAATATCGATCAGAACTTGTGTTTGTAATTAATAAAATATTTCTGATATTCTTATGAAAACCTTATTTGATAATAGAGTGTATAAAAAGACTGCTTAGTGCAAAAATAGCTACAGAGTACTCTAATTCACTCCTCTTAAGGCTCAAAGGTTCATAAGGAAAACTTCTACAGCAAACATAGTTATCTTTTAAGACAAATCCAGTCGTGAGTTATTTCTGAATAAATTAGTTTCCCTGAATAATCCAAATTTACTTAAGTATTTTAAACAGCTATTCGAGAACAATAAGAGTTCAGAATCAAAAGCTTGTATGGATCGTGGTTCTTGTTGGTGCCAAGGTTTAGAAATTCTAGTTGAAGGTTCTATAAGTACTGTGGTAAAAATAGTCTTTATTTCATTTGTCAAGAGAGTATATTTGTGGAGTATTCTTTATGTGTTCTTATAAAACCCAAAAATAAAAATTTTTTTCAAAAAAATCCTCCAAATCTCCATTACTTACAAAGCATTGCAGTGAATGTGCCGATCAAGGACGCCACTGTTATTATCATCGCTAATATTAATGTGCTGTATCTCTCCTCAATCTGTATATCATCTGCCTATTTATAACTTATGTTTCCATCATTTATATTTTACACTTATCTCTCATCTCCTTCTATCTATCATCTATCATCAATATGTATGTATCATCCAACTGTCTGTCTGTCTTTCCTCTGTTGTCCAGCCCTATCAGAGACTAGCTTATCCTCGTCTTTTTTTTTTTTTTTTTTTTTCGAGACAGGGTTTCTCTGTGTAGCCCTGGCTGTCCCAGAACTCACTCTGTAGACCAGGCTGGCCTCAAACTCAGAAATCCGCCTTCCTCTTTCACCCAAGTGCTGGGATTAAAGGTGTGTGCCCCCACGCCCAGCTATATATACAATTCTTATTGTTCTAAAATATTAACACATTATACTCCAATGTACATATTTTCATTAAGTGTTTTCTAGAAATGTTTATCAATAAATGTACTCTCAATATATTTTGTAAATTAACTTGGGAAGCACTAACATTTTGGTCCCTTATGAGGTCATCCAAGACTCCTACTGCCTGGCCATTAGAGTTCCAGTAAACACTGAAATTAATAGATTGATATGCTCATCTGTAGGACAATAAATTATAGGATCATCATTTCAAATTTTTATTTTTAAAATATAAAGAATAATTTTCCAAAATTGGATGTAAAACTATTAAATGACTTATTTTTATGAAAACTTAATTCACTGTGGCTCACTTTAATCAGCCTAAATAAAATTAATCTTAATTTAATATGAAACTCCTGTACACAGAATTTTAACTTATGTTTAAATATAATAATCAAATAATTCAATTTCAGATTTTCCATCTGTAGATGGTTTTAAAATTACATATCAATGAAGCCATTCATGCCTTTAAACAGCTGTCTCAGTAAAGTGTTGTGAGCCCCTGTCTTCTTTATGTACTCTGGAGACTGGATTAACTTTTGTCTATTAATTGAGGGCAAAAGAACATGGTCATATAACAGTTTTAGATCCACAAGTGGATTCTATAACGTCAGTGTTTTTCTGGGGGAAACTGGAATGCATGTGAGGAAGGCTCAGATATGTGGCCCTCATGAACACACTGAGTCATTCTGTAGCTGAAGCCATTCTTTCTAGAATGCTCTTGTGCTCTCTTGGTTGTCTGTACTACCGAGAGCAAAGAGGAATCAATCATATTCTCAAGGAATACACAGAGACACCCAGGCATGTAGCATCAAACATGGGACGAGTTATGATAAAGACCACATTGAACATTCTGTAAACAGGAATGAGTAAGACAATTGTCATGTATATCATGGGTGGTCAGAATATGTACAGCCGCACTAGCAGGGTATTGGGGGAAGGGGAAAGGATAAAATAGATTATAGTAAATGGGAAACTGTGCTTCCAAAAAAAACAAAAACAAAAACAAAAAAACACAGAGTCAAAGATAAGCCATGGAGGACTTTATAAAACATTCATCAAGAAAGAAGACTTGAATTTGGATACAGATTATTCATATAAATGTCTATATAAATTCATAAAACTGTGGACAAAAAAAGACAAATAAAATTAGGCAAAAGAAGATAACATCTGCTAAAGGAGTAGCCAATTGTTTAGAGTGGCCATGTCTCCACAGACTGGGATTATAAACTGGGGGGAAAGATGTGGAGCACCTAGCTTATCCTAAGATGATACATCAATGCAATATCTTTGACAGAACAACAGTAATCCCATCGATTAGACCATACAGCCCTTCAGTTGCTTTATTCTTTGGTTTGACACAAGCCTATCCATATGTGTAAGCACTCAAGAGTGGCTAGTATCATGTTCTCAAGGAATACACAGAGACAGTCTACAGTACCCTAGAATAAAAACAAGCCAACCCTTAGGAACATCAATAAAGAGTGCTTGCTTATTCCTAAATTAACTATATTATAAAGATTATGAGTTACTGTGAACATACATCTCACAGGCATTGATGACATCATGAAGCGGGAAGAGATGAATTTCATACCGATAGACAGTTTTCACTGCATATAAAATTAAAGACAACTACCACCTGTTGGTGATGTTAGCAGATGGGTCATTTCTGGATGGAACAACAGGTAGTGATAGATAAGGAACACAACAACGGGATCTGAGGCTCTGTCAGTATTCTCTGTCCATCTCAGTTGTGATCTCATGAATGAAATGTAACTGCTTTAATCCATTGAATAGATAATAATCATCAGCTAAGGTTTCTCACATTCGATGAAGAACATATCTTTTAAAAACAGCTAATGTGTTACACAGTCTTCTTTTACATGTGCCTCTGAGGATATTTTTCTCCTCTTCCTCCTCCTCCTCCTCTTCCTCCTCCTCCTCCTCCTGCTCTTCCTCCTCCTCCTCTTCCTCCTTCTCCTCCTCTTTCTTAATTATTATTTCTTCATTATTGTTATCCTTTAATCTTTTTTTACAGTCCAGTCATTATTCCCCTCCCAGTCTACCCTCCAGACAGTTCCTCATCCCATTCCTCTCCAAGAGGATGTCCCCACCCCACCCCCATCCCACCAGACCTGCCCTCTCCCTAGAGCTTAATGTAGCTTTGTGGGAGCAGAGTTCCCTACTCGGTATAATCTATTTTATCGTTTTCCCTTTCCCTGTCACCCTCCTAGTTCTGCTGTACATATTCTGACCACCCATGATGATACAAATGACAATTCCTTCCTAATTGCTGTTTACAGAATGTATTCTTATCATAACTTGTCACACGCTTGATGCTACGTGCCTGGGTTATCTGTGTATAACTTGAGAACATGATTAATGTCTCTTTCTTTTACTATCTGGAGTGCAAAATTCCCAGGTAGCACCAAAGCATTCTTGAATGAATGGCTTCCACTGCAGAAAGACTCAGTGTGTTCCTGGTGCGTCACAGATCTGAGCCCTGCTCAGAAGCATTCCAGTTTTCCAGATAAAAAGGACTGGAGTTAGAGAATCTACTTCTAATTTAAAGAACGTGCTTTCATTCTGAGCTTTAAGCCCTTCAAACTTGCCATGGGGTGTGGGTTTTTCTAGAGTGTAATCTGCAACTTTCCTATTGCCGATCATGTGGTCCTCTTACCGTCCTATGCTTACCATTGGATCTATCTTTACTTAGCGCTGTTTTATCTGGTGAGCAAATACTTTTCAGGATTATTTGAATTGTATGTCCTTGATGTGCGTGTGCGTGCGCGTGCACACACATGCTACAATACAAACATGAAAATCAGAAACGCCGGGGAGTCAGGCTGCTCCTTCTGCCTTTACTTGGCTTCCCGGGTTTAAACTCAGGACCTTAGGCTTGTGCAGAAATCACTTTACCCACTGGGACAGCTTGCCTGTTATTTTAGTTATTTTTCTGCTGTTGAGGTAAGATACGCTTTCAAATTTTAAGGGAGAAAAGGTTTATTTTTGGCTCACGAGTTCAGAAGGCTTACAATTCATCAAGACCGGGAAGGGGGAGCATTCCAATAGGACCACAAAACAAGCCCATCCTAGTGAACCAGAAGTCCAGAAACAGAGAGAACCGGAAGTGGTACCAGACCATAATGCTCCAAGATCTACCTCCTAATGACTCAGTTCATTGAGTGAGACTACACTCCCCGAAGGACCGTGCATCTTTCCAAATATTGCTACCACCTAGGCGCCTTGATTGCATGCCCATGAGGCTATACGGGGCATTTCATGGCAAAGCCACGGTACCAAACCAGGAATTCCTAATTAACCTTTTATTTTCTTTATTTTTCACCTACATTATCTTGAATCCATTTGAGTCTTTTTCTTATATTCATTTTTTCATCTATAAAAAAATTATTTTGCCTTGTTTAGAGTGTCGGTATCTAATATAATCATTAATGAATTGGCAATCAAAATGTCATCATTGCTGTTTATTAAAAAAATCTGTTTTCACTCACATATTTAGCATTCATATTTACCTCACATATATTAATAAACTGATAAAAAACATTGCAGTTAAAATGGTATGCAAATAACTCTGGATCATGGCTTTAAGACACAAAATGTACGTCTTTCACCAAATTATGCATTGCACCTGAGAATTCTAAGACTTCATTTTCTTGAAAACAAAAAAAATTACTTATATATGTATTGTGCGTGTGTGTTTATGTGAGTGTGCGTATGTGTGTGTATGTGGCTGTGTTTGTGGACATGTGTATATGTGTATATGCTTGTGTGCTTGAGTGTGTGTACAAATTTGTGTTTATGTGTGTGTATGCAATATTACTTTTGTGTGTGCATGTGTGTATGTCTAATGTATGTACACTTGTATGTATGTATGTATGTATGTATGTGTGTAAATGTGTGTGCACATGTGTATGCGCATGTGTGTGTTTCTCATTCTCTTTTGCCATCCTATTTGAAAAAATGTGAACTTGACAGAGTAGGGGAACCACCCTAAAATTCTCACAAAATTAATGTTAACAAATATGCCCCAAATGGAATTATTCTTTAATGATGAAGTCACCACAAGGACTCACCAGAAAGTGTACTCCATGAATCACAGCCACCATTAAGTGCAACAAGTTAAAACTTGTGTATTTCTGTGCCATGCCACTGGCGCCACTTGTGTGTATCTGCGTGGGCAGAAAACACCTTGGACTGGGTTCGTACTGAAGGGCTAAACATCCTAAGATAAGAATGAGCTGCAAGGAACAAACAAATGCCCTGGCTCAGAGCATGACTTTATTAATCCGACAAGGGAGAACCCTCCACCCTCCCCCGAGTCTCTCTGTCTCTCTCTCTATGGCACGCAGTCCGATCATGAGCGAGCTGTGTCTGGAAGGCGGGTCCGAACGAGTGCTCGGTGCCGACGTCAGTGGTTTGGTCCAGGCGACAGTGGGCGGCGACAGTGGGCGGTGACAGTGGGCGGTGATGACTACAACGTAGGGCAGTCTGATGACGCTGCATTCTGGGAGATTTGGGGAGGTCCTCTTGGCAATCCTGCGCGNCTGCAAGGGGCGCAATACAATGCTTAGAGGGAGAGTGGTCAGTGGCGGTGAGAGACCCCAACAAAAACTGATGAGCAACTTCTCCCAACATTTTCTTTCCATTGTCATAAGGAACGATTTTTGACTGCTTGCTGTCTCCCTTTCTTTCAACTTCAAAAGTACATGAGGAGTTCTCCCCATCTTAAGCATTCCTGCAATGCAGCCTTGGAAGGTGGGGTAAGAGACAGTGTTCTCAGTCAGTCCCAAGGCTATAAGAAACAAAACAAGGGAAGCCATCAGAGAAGAGTGAGACTGGAGACATGGTTATAAGAAACATACCTGTAGATCCTTTTCACAGTGTCCGTGCGATGGATATCCTTGAACTGGACTATTTTCTGTATTGATTCCTGGGAGCTAACCCATAGCCTTTGATTTGCAGCAGTGCCTTGGGACTCTGTGGTGTGGACAGCATGAAGTGAGCCCATAGGTTTCCTATTTATGCTGCAGATTCTTTGGCCTACTGCTAGGAAATAACGAAGGGGTTGGAGATCCACAGTTTCAGAGCTACAAACTTCAGAGGAAATAAATTGAAAAGGCAGAGATTCAAAGAAACATTCTGAAAGGTGGAATTTGGAGAAAATCCTCATGTGTGCTGCTGAAAGGCTATTCAAATGCAAATTTTGAAAGTGATTTCAATCTCTGTACATAAGGTAAGTATACACCTGAGAGAAATTCAGGTGCATATCAGAATAAACCTGTTTAAATGTTGAATGGATCACGGAGTTCCATCATCAAGACAACAAAATGAAGGGGGTTTTGTTGCTGTCATCCCAGTGAATTTTGATGTTTGTCTGGCTATAATATAAAATTCCAATGACTCTGGAGGTATTGATATTATTTTCATGAGTCCTGCCCGTTGACTTCTGCCCTGTGCTCTCTGCACCGCTGTTCTGGGGAAGATGATGATCAGTGCCGTTAGGAAGGCTGGCAAGAGCCTGGTGTCTTTCATTAGGGAGTATATATGCCTCACGGCTATATGTAAGGTTTCCACTTATTAATATGTCATGATAAAAATCCTTTAAGACAACCTATTTGGCTTTGTCACTCACCCCAAATTAATTTGCCTTTCAAACATACACCAAAGGCAGAGAACATGGGACATTTTCTGATATCTTCCAGGCAATGTGTTGTTTCTACAACTGGCAAAAAGCAAAATAAGCCAAATAATAGTGGTCGCTCAAGGGATCATGTAAGTCTATTTGTCTATATGCAAATGTATGAAAGAACATATTGAGTTTGATTATCATTTCTGTACACACACACAAACACACAAACACACATACATAAAGCAAAGCTGTGAGAGAAAAATTCCAAAGACTTTTTGGAAAACACTGAATTTTTAATACAATATAGAAGGAGAAGAATAATGCCCAAGGCTTCCCTGCTGTACACTCTAAGCTTTATTTTGTTGAAGGAATATATAATATCATTTTAAAATATTGTGTTCTCATTGACATATACATACCATGGCATAGGTGTATCACAAACAGTTCAAACATTTTTAATTTTTAAAAATGTATATTAATGTTTTAATTTAATTATTTTATGTATTTATATCCCAAATGTTACCTCCTCCTAGTCACTCTCCCAGAATTCTTCCCTATCTCCCCTCCCTTTCACCTCTGAGAGCGTGTGCCCCCACCAATATCCCCCTTCCCTGAAGTATAAAGTCTCTACAGGATTAGGCTCATTCTCTCCCAGTAAGACCAGGCACAAGAGTTAGTCCTCTACTTCATATCTGCCGGGGGCCTCGGACCAGTCCATGTATGCTCTTGGTGACTCAGTCTCTGGGAGTTCCCAAGGGTCTGGGTTAGTTGACATTGTTGGTCTTCCTATGGGGTTGCCATCTCCTTCAGCTCCTTCAATCCTTCCCCTAACTGTTCCTTAGTCCAGTGGTTGGCTTTTAGTATCTGCATTTGTCTCAGTCAGCTGCTGGTAAAACCTCTCAGAGGACAGCCATGCTAGGCTCCTGTCTGCAAGCACAACATGATATCAGTAATAGTGTCAAGGTTTGGAGCACACCCAAGGAATGTATCCCAAGTTGGGCCAGTCACTGGCCTTTCCCTTCAGTCTCTGCTCCATTTTGTCCCTGCATTATTTTTAGACAGGAACAATTCTGGGTCAAAACTTTTTGAAGGTGGATTGGTGATCCCATCCCTCCACTAGGAGCCCTGTCCATCTACTAGAGGTTGGCTCTTCAGGTTCTGTCTCTCCACTGTTGGGCATTTCCTAATATATAATATCTTAAAGTGAAAGTTAATGATTTTAATTAATTGATTTAATTAATTGGATCATTTGAGGTAGGAAGATCCACCTTAAATCCAGAAGTCTATATCGTTGATACAAATTCAAAGTCCCAGAAACGTCTCAGAAATACAAACAAACAAACAATAACAAGTAAATAGGTAGATCCTAATACTTTTGCTTCTAGAAGGTATGCTATTTATTTTGCTTTTTCCTATAAAAACAGGTTTCAAACTAAAATGATGACTGTTCATAAAAACTTTATTTTTTTTTAACAAAAATTATCCTCAACTAAATATAACCTTCAGTATTCTGTAATACTTAAAAATTTTCAGATTTAAAGATAATGTTTACATTGAGAGTTAATCTTCAATATTATACTTGAAGATTCATTCATTTTACCTATTAGGATCTCTAAAGAAACAAAACCAATATATATACATACATATAAACATACACACTTGTACATATATAATATAATAATACATTGTATTCATACCACATAATGGCACTAAGATCATATTTACTGATAATGTATATGTATATATATATAGTAATATATATGTAATTTATCATCTATACATTATCTATTTGTATAAATATATGATACATAATACATATATGTATATATGGCATTGTATATGTGATGATATATGGCATATATGTATATATATATGATATATATATACACATATATGTGATATATATGATATATATCACATATCATTATATATATATATATATATATATATATATATATATATACACACATATGGTTTATTAGTGTAGTTCACAGGTTGTGGTCTAGATAGTCTACCAATGGCTGTCTACTGTTCACTGATGGAAAGTCCAAGAATTCAGTAGTTGTTCATACCACAAAGCTGTATGACTCAGCTGATCTTCGGTGTGAACAGGAATCCTGAAGAAGTAGACTCCGAGAACGATGAAGGAATGAAGTTTCCAGAAGGAGTGAGGGCAAGCAGGCAAAGAGAACAAGCTTCCTTCTTCAGTGTCCTTCATAAAGGTTGCCACGAGAAAGGGTGGCCCAGATATAGACTTCTGGATTAAAGAGGGATCATCCTACCACAAATGATCCACTTAATTAAAAATTCCTCACAGGTGTGCCCAGCCGCTTGGGTTTTTAGTGAGTTCCAGATGTAGTCAAGTTGACAAGGAATGATAGTCATCACATTTATGATCCTAGATTTTTCTGCCAAACTCTTGAATTATAGCAGATGAGAAAATTTCTCTTACTTAGTGTTGCATATAGTCTAGAGGATGAGAGGAAAACGCCACTCCTAACATCCCTAACAAGAGAATTAACAACAGCGCCTCTCCAAATGTTCTAAAATAAATAAATAAACAAATAAATAAATAAATAAATGTTTTAATCCAGAGTATTTCTCTTTTCTTATTCTTATTAGTGTTGTTACTTCTTTATAATATAAAATAGTATAAGCATGATAGTCACTTAGTCCAACAATACTGAATTATTCTAAGTTAAAAAAAAAAATCTGTTTTCTTCTTCCAGATCAAGTCTCCTGAAATGCTTACATTTTTTTATTCATCTAATGTCAAGTAAAGTAATTGTAAATCATATCCACATCTCCTTCATTTCCTCACATTTTATTGTAGGATACTTATTACCAAGTGGTGATGTAAGATGAGGAATCTAATTAGCACTTCTCCATCCCCACTGATTTTGTTTGCTATTTTCAGTTTTCTTATTGCTTATGTAACTTTAAATAATGTAATTAAATCCCCATTGCTCATTTCAATGAGCCTAGATAATAATGAAAGTGGATTTTTAAATTGTATGATGAATTACCAAAGCCAAAACATATCCTGGGTTGATAGCTTGGCAGGTCTACACAAAGCAAGGAGAATAAAGTAGTTCATCAGAGTGCCGTCCATGTGAGGATCCTTTACCTGACACTCCACGATTCTAGCTTTTAAATACTGTGGATAAGAAAACGGGTTTTGTCTCTCCAATAGCCAGAAACAATTGAGAATTCCTGGGTATGTGGAATCGGTTGTAGAGGATCATAAGTGTTTGAATGCCTTCCTAGTCTTCTAGAATGACACTTATGGAGGCTACTGAAAAATTAATTAGTGAAATAGAAGTAAAGTAATTAAATTATGAGTTAATTGTGGTGCAATTTCTCTTCAGGTCTGACTAAAAGATGCTGTTCAAATACTAGCAAAGATAGATCCTTGGACTTTCTTCATGTTAGGGGAAACTATATTATTATATATGAACTGAGCTGACTGCTGTAAAGGGCTGGTGTGTAAGAGAGATATGGGAAAAGAAACAGAGATTGAAAATTAATTATGGGGAGTGGAAAAATGGGATTGAGGGAGGGAGGGAGGGAGAAAAGTAAGAGAATTCTAGAAAAAACTTTCTGTATGTATGATAGAAAAAGAATAATTACTTGGGTGTAATAGGACAGTTTTTATACTGAGGTTATATATGAATATATACTATATATTCATGGTTCTGAATTCACATTAAGAAGAGATAAAATGTTACTAAACTGTTGCTCACAATATCTCATTGTTTATAGGAAAATACAGGGATAACACTTAGAGGATATACAAACAAATGTATAGACCCTGAGATCTAAGTGAAGTAATAACCATTGGTCAATAATTATATCTAACCCCTATGATTTTAATAAAAGAGTATTGCCTGTGGTTATTTAATATGGTGCATTTTTAAATATAAGCCACCACCATGCAAGGTCCACTGAGAATTTAAAGAGCTGGATTTGCCTAAGAGTACATGGCATAGTTCAGCATTCTTTGTTTCAGAATAAATTGCATAAAAGCATGGTAAAGTCCTCCCTCAGACATGGAGAAAAAATTTTATTTCCCTTTAGACTTACCATTTATATATTTTGGCTGAAAGTTGAAAACCCTAATGTTTCCTGAACCATGCTCTAAGAGTATTATTTCAAGGAGACATTAGTGATTGCTTACTGAATGCACATAAAACAAAATACCATTTTCTTGGAGTCACTATGAAAAGCAGTGGAATTCACTAATTCTCTGAGAAAGCTTCCCAGAAATATTATGTTTTCAAAACGTTATCTAGTATAGCGTTTCTCAAACTGGTCTGTAGAGTAAGGTTTTAACTGTTCTCTCTACAGCACAGTTTTCTCCTTTAACTGAGCCATGTCCAATTGTCTCTTTTGCTAGAGTGACAGAGGTGAGAGGCTGCCACACAGCCCTCAGAATACTAGAACCAACTCTTATTGCTTGGTCCCTTTCAAAAAAATAAGTGTTTACATCCATTTTAAAAGATTTATTATTTTAATGCCTATGTGTATTGAGTGCTTGACTGACGTGTATAGCCACACTCTGTGTGTGTGTGTGTGTGTGTGTGTGTGTGTGTGTGTGTGTGTGTGTGTGTGTGTGTAGTGCCCATGGAGTCCAGCAGAGGGTGCTAGGAGCTCTGTAACTGGAGTTACAGAGCACTATGAGCTGCCATATGGGTTCTGGGAACCTCTGAAAGAGAAGCCAGTGCCCCTACGTCTGATTAACTGACTTTGTCTCTTCCATGCACCAGGACAGCAATCTTAATAGCTCAGCGGATATACCTGGACATCAAACTGAGGAACAGTGACTTAAAAACATCTGCCAAAATCCTAAATCATTTCAAAACCACTATTAATTTAATAAACACAATTGTAATATGTACTTTATTTTAATGACATGGGAATGAGTGACATGGCTTTGACTTCTATTGAATTAAAATATGTTTTGAGTGTTTTCCCCCCTATTCTGCTATAATTATTTGGATAAAAATATTATTTAAGAAAGAAAGAGTACAGAGACTCCAATCTGCTCTACAACAGAGGACTCACATGAGGAACTCTTTAATGCCTTTACATTTTTGCTTAAGTCCTCTAAGCAGCTTAACACTGTAATTTTCTTCCCTGGCTTCCTCCTGGGAGAATCTCTTAGATAAAGTTTTACACACATAGTTACTACAGGCTTTCATTTTGAATGTGAGAGAGGCTCATTTCCTCTTCATATTTAGAATTAGGGAGAGGGGGTATCAAATTATAAGTCTAAGCAATTGCATTTCAGTGCCTGAGTAGGGGATATGTAGCTGTTCAAATTCAAGCAAGCATACTGGTGTCAACTTCCCCTGAAGTATGAGTGTGAAGCACAGCCAATCACTCTGAATTTTCTTCCAGGAAGAACTGAACCCTATTTTGGTGACACCACCTATCCAAGCCATTGATCAGGACCGAAACATCCAGCCACCATCTGATCGACCTGGCATCCTCTACTCCATCCTTGTCGGTTTGTATTTGCCAAAATTTTATCCTGTTAGAAATCTATGAAGAAATACTCTCAAATTGTATCAAGTTCTTTAATAACAATTTTTTAATTTGAATTAACATATGCAAAATTAGATATAAATCCAATTTTTCTTTCTTCCTGTTTTGGTAAGATGTTATAGAATAGACAATGTCACCTTTATAAAACAAACAAGATACATATCAGCTTAAAAACATTCTTCAGTGATTTTTGAAATCAATGGAAATATGGGGTTTGTTGACGTTTGTGGAAGAAGGAAAGGGCCACAACCCAGAAGAACATGATATAGAAACCCACAGCCCATTTCTCCTCTGAAAATGTTTAAGCTAATCTATTTTTATCAGCTGCACAAGATGCAAAATTTAAGACATTTGACAAAAAAATTCTTAAATTACCTTGATAAAATGTAGATGTTGCTGATTTGCATGACTGATAGACCCTGGAAAGATGGGTACATGGAAGAGACCAGCATCTCTCAAGTAGAAAATGCTGACTTTGGAGTGTCCTGGGTAGAGTCTGACATTATCTTCCAGTCCTAATCTCTGGCTTTGCCTTTAGCCTGTATGCTCACATACACAAACTATCATATTAGGCAGATTCTGGACAATCTTATACTGTCATACTAAGAAGTAGTATTTCTAAAATTTTGGCCCTGTAGTTCTCTTCAAAGGTTTTCAGTCTTTAGAGCCATGTATAAAATACAGGCCAAATACAGAGGTCTGACCATTAAATTATTATTATTGTTTAATCCTTATGAGTTAAAAATAGTCTTTTAAAGACTATAGTTTTCTTGTTATAAATATCAAGGAATATTACACATTTCTTGTTATAAATATCAAGGAATATTCCACTAATTAAATAATAACTATGAAATATGTCCATATGTACTGTAAATAGAAGTGAGTGGAGGTAAATGCTCCAGATTAAATAGGAGATAAGGGGGTACAAAGACATTAAAATGGTAGAATTAAAATATACTAAGGGGGAAGAAGTAAACATTTCTGAAAACACTGTCCAGCTATACCCAGGAGAGCAAGTGTCTGCAGATGGAAACCAGTAGATTTATTGCTGTTACAGTCAAAGTCATCACCCGAGCCAGCCTCTGGCACCTTGAACTATTATTGCCTATGGTGTCCTTATCATGACTTTCAGTAAAGGCAATAGAAAATATTGATGAATTAACAGGAACAATGCCCCAGAAGATCATGAGACCATAAGCAGAATCGATAACTAAAGACAAGCCCTTCGTTAAAAATTAGAATTTCACCACCAACCAAAGAGTACACATGGTGGGACTCATGACTCCAGCTGTATATGTAGCAAAGGATGGCCTTGTTGGTCATCAATGGTAGGAGAGGCCCTTGGTCCTTTGAAGGCTCAATGTCCCAGTGTAGTGGAATGCCAGGGCCAGGAAGCAGGAGTAGGTGGGTTCGTGAGCAGGGGGAGGGGAAAGGAGATAGTAGGTTTTTGGAGGGGGAAACAAGAAAAGGGGATAACATTTGAAATGTAAATAAAGAAAATATCTAATTAAAAAGTTAAAAAGAATTAGAACTTCATTGATCCTTAAATGAGTTAATAAATGTTTTTATGGATGTGAAACCCAAACAGATTGATTAACGGTTGGGTCTTTCTGTGTGTAACAATAGAAATATGAATTTTAGTCTCACTTTGAATCAAGGACTCCTCGGAAAACATTCAAATTTAGAGTTCTGCTACTAAAGACAAAATAAGATTTTCTGCTGAACTGAATTTTTTCCATAAGTTATGTATATATTTAGATCTTTTGACATTATTTGATTTTCTATTCATTATTTCAATAATTGTGGAGTTTTACTTCTGGTTAAGGCCTTATTTTAGACTCTATGCTGAGTTGCAAGTTTAGATGAAGGAGTTAGTCTCTTGTAGATAAAATTAGGAAATACTGTCCTGTAACGACCTTTGATGATTTACCTTGATTGGAAAGGGTCACATGGAATGCCTTAGTGTCTGGGATGGTTGCACTGTGGGTGGGGTGAACCTGTGTAAAGTGGCCCAATGGTGTCCTTTGGTCACCACGTACATGGTCAGGAAGAAGACTGAGGGACCTTGTTTGTTTTCTCTTTCTGTCACTCTCTCTGATTTGCAGTTCTCATCTGCTACTCCTAGCAGGGTCCCGAAGCAATGGACCCTTAGACTTGACCCTCAGTAACCATTGTGTATTTTTGAATAAGTACTTTACCTCAGGCATTTTATCATAGCTAACTAATATACCCCTCCAAAACAGATAGGGAGAGGAAAGAAGAAAGAAACCAGCAAAAGGAAAGGAAATGAATGGAAAAGAAAGCCCAAGTCAACTTTATCAGAGATGAAAATTGATATATAGGCAAAGCAACTGAATCATGATAATGGCAGTGACCTTTGTGCTCACCATGCCTTGTAGCAGCCTGATTCCTCAACACAACTTGTCAGCCCTTGCAGTGAACACAATAAAGCTAGAGATCTCTCAGGGTCTCCTCCTTTACCAAAACTGTCACACTCTGACCTTTCCAGGGGCTCCCTGGAAGCACCATCAGAAATGGTCTCTCATGCCTTGGCTTTGTGACTGCCTAACACAATGGGGGACAGTTAAAGAAAATTACTAATAAATAAAAAGGCTGAAGGATAGAGAACAGAATCCATTGGAGATGTAAGAAATTCCACATGTGGAAAGCTAGAGCAACAGCAAGACTTAGGCTATGCATACATACAGAAAAAAACCTTGGGAAGGCCTCTGACGTCTTACTGATCTTCAGACCCCCCCCCCAAGACAGCAACTGAGGTGATCGATCTTCATTTGAAAGGTTCTACAGACAAAAGACTCAAGAGGAGTAAGAATGCTACTTAGTCACAGAGGGTTCTCTGGAAGAGATAGACAGTGTGTTGGGTACTGTGTGTAAAACAAAACAAAACAGAGCAAAGCCCCATGAAGTCCTGCAAGTGAACATGAAGAGCATAGCCTTTACATTTTTAATTAAAAACATATAAAGCAGATATAGCTACAACCAGCTGTACATCAACATAGAGCATTAACATGACATCTCCAGTTCCCACATAATACAATTTAAAGTGCACAGATATGAGGGAATCAAATTAAACAAGAGAGAAACAGTAAGTGTGGATGTTGTAGATAGAAAATAAGGTCAATTATTGTTTTCCTCAGGAAGACTAAGCCTTAGCCCACCGAACAAAGACTTTCAGTCTCCTATTTATGTCTCTAAATTGCTAAATAGAGGGGCATACAAAGATATAATGGAAAGCAGAGGGATGGGGCCTGAACAAATACAAAATAGCAACAACAACAAAAAAGCCATGCTAATAGAAACTAGACAGAAATTGAGAAGTGTCACTGTAATTAAACCTTCACTAATGATTATAAAGAGCACCTTTAGCTGAAAAGAAAAATGTAGAAAGATGTAAAGAGAGACAAGTTGATGATACAAAAATCTAAATCAAATCATTATCTATAAACCACTCTTCTCTTGAGTTACAGGAAACAAAACAGTCTCAAATTCAACTGGAGAGCTTGCTCTCCAGTATAGATCACTCTGAACTGAAAGTAAGGCTGATTAAGTGGAAGATTATTGGAATTATACAAACTATATTCTTGGGCTATAGATGGATTTCATTGTAACCTAGACAAAATCTCAAACACAAAACAAAACAGAAACTCCAACAAATGACCATAAAACTGATGTGCCAGATGAATTAAATCAACCAGATCTGTTTAAATTTCTTTTTACCTCACAGGATATTTTTAAGGATTTATTTATTTATTTTATGTATATGAATACAGTGTTGATATCTTCAGACACACCAGAAGAGGGCATCTGTTCCTGTTGCAGATGGTTGTAAGCTACCATGTGGTTTCTGGAAATTGAACAACATTCAGTGCTCTTACTTCCAGCCCCTACCATACAGGTTTATTTTTCCAATTTTTTATTAGGTATTTACTTCAGTTACTTCAAATGCTATCCCGAAAGTCCCCTATACCCTCCCCACCCTGCTGCCCTACCCACCCACTCCCACTTCTTGGCCCTTGCATTCCCCTGTACTGAGGCATATAAAGTTGCAAGACCAAGGGGGCTCTCTTCCCAATGATGGCTGAGTACACAATCTTCTGCTACATATGCAGCTAGAGACATGAGCTCTGGGGTACTGGTTAGTTCATATTGTTGTTCCACCTATAGTGTTGCAGACCCCTTCAGCTCCTTGGGTACTTTCTCTAGCTCCTCCATTGAGGGTCCTGTGTTCCATCCAATAGCTGACTGTGAGCATCCACTTCTGTGTTTTCCAGGCACTGGCATAGCCTCACAAGAGACAGCTATATCAGGGTCCTTTCAGCAAAATCTTGCTGGCATATGCAATAGTGTCTGAGTTAGTTATCTTAGTGATGTCAAAGACATTTTCTACATGTTATCGAAAACTATTGCTCATCACAGGCAATAGACATAGAGTAGATGTTCTGTCTTCCTGTATCACTGAGACTCCATATGACACATCACATATTAGACGGTCACTAATCCTTGCATACAAACACATTGAATAGGAGTGTTGAATTTGTGTGTGAAGTTTATGTAAACGGTTATCAAACACTTAACCAGCACTGTCAGTAAGATTGGTGACCTAGAATAATTACCACCAGGAAAAATAATTACCATCAGGAGAATAGGAAAACTAAAGTCTGTTCATTCTGCAAACATTCTGTAGGTGTATAAGCAGTTGTCTAAAGATCATGTGACTTCCTTTAGATACAATTCTTTCTGTAGATGCCAAGTAACAATATCAGGATGCACCAGACCTGAGACAGCAGATTAATCATAAATGACAGTGAAGAAGGGCCTTCAACCCTTATTCTAAGCAGAATAACCCACTGACTTATATGGAAATACTGCATATATGTGAGAGTTTCTTGCTTCTAATTGTGCTCCTAAGTTTTCCCAAATAGCAAGCACAGTTTTAACATTGTCATTAACACGGGCATCATAAGCTAGAAGTTTACTTCTAAGTAGTGTGAAAAGCTACTGATGTTCGCTATTGTATGAACAGTAATTATGACACAAGTAATAATCAATGGTACTAAACACCATTTAGATATGTTATTATCTAAATTATAATATTGTTAAAATCTACTTTTCTGGCTGGTCACAAAATTATGACATATAAAAATATTTTAAATACCATGGCAATGAAAAAGTTGGTTTCATGAACTAGTTAAGGATGAAAAGAGTAAAGCCAGAAACCTTATTTCAAATTTGTTAATAAACTTTCATGAACCCTAATAAGTACGCTTAAGCATTACTTTGTCACAGCAGGGGACATGTACACAGGAGAAGTCACAGAAATGTATGGATTGTCATGTATATGTCCATTAAAAAGTTGAAGAAAATGTCTCAAGAGACATCTTATGTTGTATTATAGAGTCTACATTTATGAATGGGAAAGGCCAGGCTTTTCACTGTTTTTGCTTGCTTGCT